>NC_064888.1:32721706-33028372 GCF_929443795.1 Astur gentilis
TTTCCACTGAAATTCTTCTGGAATATTCAGTGAAGATGCTGAAAAAACAGCTTCCCTGAGTGTTTTATGCAATCTATTATGTAGAATCAGAGCTTGAAACAGCATGTCCAGTGGGAATGGGTTTGTTTTGTGTTATCCTTCCAGCAGGGGTTTATCCATGTGTGCTGGAAATTACAGTATTAAATGCTCCAGCATGGAAATTTTGTGTGAGGATTATCGGACTTAAGTTTTCTCAGTGTACTGCAGCCTGGGCCTCCTGTGGGCACAGGAGTCCTCTGGAACTTCCACAGCAAAGGTTTTGAAACACTAATGCCTGAAATTAGGAAATCTGAACTCTGCTGAAGAATAACAGAAGAGAATGTTTTCTCTGTTTCACTCCTTCTGCGTGACAATGCCTACTAAAAACCTTTGCTCCTCTCTCACTTCCCCCAAGCAATTTGTTTTAAGTTTCCCAGCTGAAACAGAGCCATAGCATTGTTCCAGCTCAGTAGAACTGCTCTGTTTTCTTAAATGGCCAGGCATAAACCTTAGATACCAAAAAGTTATATTTCTATTGCTCCCCCCCCCCCTTTTCCAGATTTATGCATAAATTACATGCACACAGAAGACTGCAGTGTTTCAGATATTGAGTCTCCTGAGCTGGGTCAAAGCTGGTTATCCTCAAATGAAGCAGAGGCAGCTTTGCGGCTGCTGCCTCCTCAAAGTAGAGCTTCAGTTGCTTGCTGTTGCCACCTGTCTTGTGCTGGATACCGCTCGGCACATTCAAGGTCAGTCTTTCCCAGTCTCACAGTGTGTGGTTTTGAGTGCTCGCATCCGATTCCTTGGGATTGAATCCCTACTCTAGGTCTGAGACCTGTCCAGGGATGGGACATGTCTGTTCTTAAAATAGATCCACCAGATGTTTAGTATCTGAATGCAGTGTGATTATTTAGTCAAGATTATATTTCTTTGGGTTTTAAACAGCAATGTGATTGTGCTGTATTTTTAATTCTGTGGTCATATCAATGAGTGCGCCCAGTGGTGGAAGGCAGTTGTTTTTCAATCCATGTGATGTATCACTACCACGTGCTTGGTGCCTTGCTGCTGGCCTGATCCTGTGAGGTGTTCATCACAGTCCAAAAATAAAACTTGCTCACAATGTGATGTATGGAATAGTCTTACAGGGGAAGGGAAGGGAGAGCTTTTATTGCTTGTATCACTTGACATTGGGACTGCATGAAAACTGGAAAATATTACGCCAGAGTAGTAGCCTTTCAAATCACCTCTGGGTTTGCCAGCAGTGAATGCAAAGCTTTATAATCTATTATAAAGCTTTTTTTCATCCTTCCATTAGCTTTTGTTTGGAGAACTCCTTTCTTCTAGTGAGTGTCAGGTAGTCTTGATGGGTAAAGAGACTGTTTCTGAAAAACAGTTGCGCACATTTCTGTCCGATTCTCATGGTCTATAAAAAGGTTATATTAATAAACAAACGATTGTTATAAATATATGAAATTCCATCACTTGGCTACACAGACCTAGCATTTCACTGCAATCCATTCGAGCTACAGCTATGCCTCTTCAGCCTTCCTCTGCTGAGGCTGCAATGCTCACGCGATAAAACAATTGGTCACACCTCATTATTGAGGTTATTTGCAATAGTGTACAAAGGACCAAGTAACAGATGTTTTGAAATGGCTAATCAATTGTTATAGATTCAATTAAGTTGATGCCTGCACATCTTTCCAATGTGCTTTTTTACTAAAGCTAGGGAAAGGATCTTAATTACAAATTCAGTCAAGCCTCTGTGAGGTTCAAGCTTCAACTTTAGAGTATAAATATTGCTTGCATGCAATTATAATATTCTATATTGGCCACTTACACTGGCGTTTTGCATCTCTGAATTTCACTCTTGGAAAGTTACATTTGGACTTAGATGTATGACACTTGTTTGGAGTGACAGACACAAATCCCCATACACCAGAATGAAAATTCAGCCCTAATCATCAAAGGGAAGTGAGGACTAAATGAATGTGTGTCATGCGTATCCAATTTCTCCACTGATCATCCAGAGCAAATAAATCACAGCGGATGTTCTTCCATTTCTTCTTTGTTTAAATAGCTAGAAGGAACTCTGTGTTAAAGTCACCCTGGGTTTCCCCAGGGAATACTAAAATAAATTAATATTGGCTGATTAAATGTTTTGACCCATATTAAAGCCACTGGAAAATAATAGGCCTATTTTGTCATGGCAGCACTCCAGCTTTTTTGTGTACTACTGGAATCAGAGGATAAAACTGGGGGAGCACATCTCAACTAAACTAATAACCAATTTCATCCATTTTTTAATAAATCCTTTTTTCTGGGACTGTACTCTGAGATATTTTTCTTGTGCATCAGTCTCTCAGGGATGTCTAGCGTCCAGCTGTGCTAAGATCTCTTGTCATCTTTCCAATGTGCATCAGAAAAGACAGCAGAAGTGATCCACAAAAGAGAGAAAAATGGGGAAAGGCATTGCAGAAAGATCTGGCTTGATTAAGGGGAAAATTTAAAATGGCACAAATTGCAGATAGGTATCCAAGTCACATTGATTTTCAATGAGAATAGGATAGCTTACAGTCCGTCATCTCTCTGAAATGTCCCCTTACACCCTAAGGCAATTTAATTTGGAAAGAATTGTTGGAAGAAATCTGATAGGTGTATAAAATGAGCAGTATAAAAAGCATGCTGTCACAGAAAGGGCAGTGCCCCGAGACTCAGAACCTGCTCAAAAGTTAATTGAAATCAATTGGAAAGACTTCTGTTGACTTAAACAAGCTCTAGATGAGTCTTTGAGAGAGCTAGTTTCAATACCCAGGTTTACCACAAATTTCTTGAATGACTCAGGGCCATATCCAGAGTGGTGGCCAGATATTGTAATGGGACTGCTCGAAGAGGGAAGAGTGTGAAAGGTTCTCCACACAGCCCCACACTTCAAGGCTTTTTTCTGAAGTGGGTTATGACCTGCTAATGTAAAACAAATAATAATTTCTATGTAACCTGTGGCGCTTACAGTGGTAGGATGCTGTCAAGACAATTTAAAAACATTTTGACAATGAGGATTAGGCATTTGGAATTATAAGAACAGCATCTGTAGTCAGATTAGCTTGGATAAAATGTTAGGGGCCACCAATCCTTGTGTTTCAGAGCGTAAACTCACCACCAGCTGGAATAATGAAGCAGATACCTCAGTGGAACAAAATGTTACTGTTAAGCAATTCATGGTATCATGTACTGTGTGCTGTCATCCAGCCCCACCTTTATGTGGATGCTCCCTTGGAAAGGGCTCTGTTCTCGCTGCCTGGGGAATGGCAGAGCTGTCTGTAACTCATGTAACTGGGGCCATTTCCTTCAGGTGATGGAGGCTCCTGCTGGGTGCTGCACCCTCAGACCTGCTGGGCTGGGTCCTTCTGGCTTCTCTAATCTCCCGTAAGCTTTAGGAGCGGTTTTGGTGCTGTTAAGGCTCAGCAACCTACAGCAGCTGGGCAGTGCCTTGTGGGATGGAGCCTTAGCCATCTCTCCTGGTTTAAAAAACATATATATATACACACACAGTCCTATGTCTCTCCAGGGTCTTTTGTTGGTATTGCCTGTTTGTGCTGAATCCCAGACCCAGGGTGGTGTTTCTGCTGCGGTGCTTCATCACTGCTCAGGCCGAGGGCCCTGGGGGTGAGCGCTGAATGCCTCTCAAGGCTCGGAAGAGCTGAGGTTCCCTACCTACAGTTTGGTAGGTGGGTGGGTTGGTTGCTACTGCTTTGCAAGAGGTACCCGGGAGACTCCATCCCAGAAGTCCAGCCTGTCCTTGGCTCCCTCTGCCCTCCACCTCCTAACTTCTGTCCATTTTTAGCCATTGCTGCCTCCCCTCTGGCTCCCAGCCCTCCTTTTCTCTTTCAGAGCTCCAGGCAATAAGGTGCAAAAGCTGCACCTTTCCACCGCCTCCCCCTGTCCCGGTGCAGCGCTCATCCCCTTCAGAGGGCCCAGTAGGAAGGCTGCTCCTCTCAGCAGGAGATGGGCTCACAGTCCCTGTGCCTTGGGTTGCCTTAACCAGCAGTGGTGGTGGTTTGGGAAGCCAGGATGAGTGTTAGCCGCCCTCAGCTGAATGCACTCAGCGCAGGCTAGGTATAGATCACCACCAGCCAAGTCACTGATGGCTCAGCCAAGCCCTATGTGGAAAAAAGCAGGAGATTGTTCAGATGACTCAGAAAAACTTTTTTACATAGCACTAGTAAGGCAGAAGAATGACCAGGAAAAAAGATTAAATTTAAGGAAAAGCAACACAGAGATTGCATTTTTTTCCCAAGCTTTTAGTCACACGGGACAGGGAGAAGGGCCCACCATTTTCTGAAAATTTTGGGATCTCTTCTTTAGAGAGGATTTTGTTGCTAGGTAAAAGTTTACTGACACTTTCCGGTGCCAGCTTGCTTTAACGTATCTAACAAATGTTGTCTTCCAGGCTGTGATAGTGGCTGCAAGCCCTACTTATTTAAGTTAATGAAGATCAATTAGAAGTTAATTAGGACTTTTGGCTTTTCCTGCCTACATCAAGAACGGAGCGGGAAAGATTTCTTGGAAAATACAGTTGAGTAGAGGATAAATGTATGCTACCAGACTGCGATGTTTAATAGACAGTTTGAGCATCATGATCTGTGCCAGTGAAGCAGAATTTCTAGGGAGCTCATTTCCGAACTCTGACATGCCTTGAGTGATGACTCCACTGGACCTCAAGTAGCTGGGCCAGGAAAAAGATTAAGAGTGATTCTATTTCCTTACCTCATTCCCAGCTCCCTGGGATACCATGTGCCTGCAGCTTTGTGTGCTGCAGGCAGTGTGAGATGAGGAGCCTTAGTTCTGCTGCCTACAAATCCCATATGCCTTTTGCACTTAAGGCGAATGCCTTAAGGAAGGGTCCATGGCTGACTTGTCTGCTTGGTGTTGATGCTGAGGGCAGATAGGGTGTGTCATATAAACCATGCTGAGCAAACTCCTGTCACCCATTTATACTGAAGAGGGCTGCGTGCTTGGTTCCATACTGACAAACTTTTTTTCCCCATTGCTTCTCCTACTCCATAATATGCCCTGGAAAAGCAAATACAAGAAGAGCAGTTGGATCTCCTGCCACCTTCACGTCTCTTCTCCACAGCATGGAGCTGCCGAATGTCTTGGTGAAGTGTTTGGAAAGTTGTTTTTCACAATGTGAACTAAATAATTCATTGTCCTGTAATCATGTCCTAGGAAAGGACAGACATTTTAGCTGGAGGACTTGAAAAATGTCAGCTGGAAGCAAGTACTGCGGCCAAAGAACTGCTTCTGGTCATTGGCTGAACTCCATTTTGTTTCAGCTTGACCCAAAAAACAACTTTTATGAGAATGTTTTGAGAACTGAAGGAAGTTGTTTTACACTTAGATGTTAACTCCAAAACAAAAAGAAGAATAATCCCTGATCCTGTGGAAGCTTCACCAGAACTCAAACCTAGAGAGAGGTGACATGCCTATGAACTGAATTCCTGCTGCTTTGCCTTTTGCATGTTTATATTAGCCAAAGTACCTTCAATACAAAAAAAGAGACCAGTCCAGAATCTCAGAAAACTGGTAATTAAGGTATCTTTGGGAGATGGGAACCTGCAGTTCAAATTCATGCTCTGAAAAGGCAGAGGGGGGGTTTGAACTTTCCTGATTTTTCTCTTTCTTAAGAACCTATTTTTAGTTACTTACA
Organism: Astur gentilis; assembly: GCF_929443795.1. Lineage (NCBI taxonomy): Eukaryota > Metazoa > Chordata > Aves > Accipitriformes > Accipitridae > Astur > Astur gentilis. Next base: position 32,727,435 of record NC_064888.1, read on the forward strand.
ACTTTATCAAACTGGAACTATTCAGGATTAATTTTTCCTTCATTTGGGGTCTGTCTTACCTTCCCTCTGTCTGTCCTTATCACTGGGCTTTTGTTTATATCACAGGGGTCCTGAGAAGTTTCCTTGCTTCTCTTGAGCCTGTGACCTCACTTGTAATGTCTGCGATGCTGCTTACAGTTTTAGTGTCCCTTTTGAACTGAGAGGGTAAGGACACAACTGTGACTGTGAGAAAAATGAAGATGAATTATATCATTCTTTCAGGAGTGTTACCTTTCTCATGGGCTGAGTTCAACACGAGCTGATTTATAAGTTTGCCTGAGGCTGCATTTTTTTGGCAACTGATCTACTTACTGGAAAAAATTGTGTGAAATCTCAAGTTGTCTACAAAAAAAAAAAAAAGTGGAAAGGGGAAAAAAAAAAAAAGAAAAGGAAAGGTACTATTTTAAAAGCTGCTTTTTTCTTTTTTTATAGCTTTTTGTCCTGCAGGTGCCCAGTTAAAAAGAAAATGGAAAAGTCTCTATATTGTCACTACAACCTAATTAATTTCCTTGTAAACGACTAAAGCTAAGGGAGGTTTCAGTGCCTAGAATGGATTGTGTGTTGTTTGGTTCAAGGACACTACTGTGAGTTTTCCCAGTTTTATAACCGAGCATTTCTGGAAATCAGAATTAATTTCATAAGTGATTTCACATACGGACTTTCCCTGACTGAAGGGTGGTTTTTTTTTTCCTTGAATCCTGAGACTGAACTAATCCAATGGCTTTGCTTCAGCCTGTTTATGGACGGTATGGTAGTTCTTGCATTCCAGACTGTATGTGCGTAATGTTTGGAAGATTAGTAATGATGTGTTATCATAGCCAAGGGCAGTCCAAGTAAAAGCTTTGTGTACTGTGACTGCTGGGTGGGTTTTATGCCACTTCTTTCACTCCGGGTTTACTAGCCACGTTCTCATTGAACATCTTTTTTTAACAGTGGAGGGAAAAGGGCCTGGGTTTATGAGTGGATTGAAGCATCTGACTGTTTAGCCAGGATTCATTTTTAAGTGCAGAGTATCCTGACTTGACAGTATTTATTTTATATTTCATATGTGGAGACATGGCTTCTTCAGGGCCATGATAATAGGCCAGATACTGCCTATTAGCTAAAATATTTAATAATTTGGACTTAAACAAGCATCGGTTAAACTAAGCTTTCCTTAGGCTCCAGTTCAGGGCTTCCTGGATGGAACTGAATTTAAGACGTATTCCATGTGTGAAATCTTGCTGTCTCTTAAGGGTCTGTGTCTGCAATGGCTTCTGTGGCTGGGAGATGGATGCATTTCTTAGAGAAACTCCATGACTTACCTTCTTACTAGATACAAATACTTAAAATGTTTGTGTAATCTCTGCTTCTGTCTCTCTCCCTAAATAAAACAGCCTTTTCTTCTTCCCTACTTTGATTGTATCTATTCATCATTTTCAAGACCCTCTTTAGGTGCATGGTTGTGCTATCAACGTGAACTGTTGGCCATCTTAAAACCTCCTGAACTGTGGGCTTGTAAGGGCTGTGAAGAATTGCTGGAGCCCGCAAACTACACAAGATATATCAACTTTTGCACTTCTTGCTTTCCAAGGGATTTTGCTTATTGCATTGCCACCCCAGAGCCTGCTCGCTTCTGTAATAATGGAAAATGGGACACCTAAGAGTCATCTAATCCCTCGCCCTGCCCCAAAGGTGGATCATGTTTAAATCATTCCTGACAGATGTTTTGTGCAACCTATTTTTAAAACTGCTAGTGTCGGAGGTTTCAGAATTTGGCATACTCTCTCATTTGCCATTAGGAGGTTTAATCTGAACTTCTGTTGCTGTGATTTAAGTCTGCTTTCTTCCATCTTCTTCACCCTGGGTATCAAAAACAATTTATTCTGTTATTCTTTAAAGGTTATGTTCTGCCTTCAGTCTTCTCCTTTCTCAACTGAACAATACCCTTTCCATCATCCTTTTTTTGTGGCTCTGCTTTTGTAGGCTTTTCATTAGTCCTATACTTTCTTCCGAATTGCTCAATCCACTTCCTACTTAAAGTGCAAGTGCCAGACTGGATGTAGTGTTCTTCGTGAGGCCTAATCACCACCAAGAAAAGTAAGGGGCTTACATCAGACGAAACTCCTATTTGTACAGCTCTGGTTGATGGATGCCTTCTCTGCGACACCATGATATTGTTGACTCATGTTCAGCTCTGATCCTCTGTAATACTTCCCAAGTCCTATTCAGAACAACTGTTATCCGTCTAGTCATTCCCCATCCTGTACTTTCCCAGACTACATTTGCCCTTCATAAGTACAGGACTCAGCACCTGTCCTTGCTCAACTGCATCCTGTGTTTTTCAGACCGTTTCTCTGATCTCTCCAAATCATTCTGAAAACTTTCTCTGCTCCAGTTTGCCTACAGCACCTTACACCACATGCAGGTTACAAATGTGTGATCTGTTTGTTCTGTTACCCAGACTGTTGAATAACAATTTAGGAAAAGGACTTAACCCTTACAGATTCCCAAATGATACGCCTTTCTAGTTTCACAGCGAACAACTCGTACCAGCTGTGAGTGAAGTTTTCCAAGAAGCTGTTCATCCTTCATCTTGTAGCCTCATCTACAGTGTGTCACTAGTTTTCTTTTAAGAATATTTTCTGAGATGGTGAAGTTTTTGCTGTGTTACCTGTGACCATGAGTTATTGCTCTCCAATTCACGTTTCTTTTTATCCCAATATTTGTCCATGCTGTTCCTTTTCTATGCCCTTTCTCACAAGATGCCAATAAAGAAAGAGGTAAACTTGCTACTAAAGTGGGAAGTAACAAAGGAGAAGCCCTCCAGAGTTCAAGTTCAAGTTTTTTTAATTCTTATTATTTCCCTATCCTAGATGTCAGATGTTTCAATAAACTAATACGTCATCACAGATAATAATGGTTACTTTTTTCCTCCATGGTTACAATAATGGTTTGGGGTTTTTTTTCCCCTCCATAATTGTCTCTTGGGACTGCTTTGTCATTTTTCAGTCCCTATGATAATTATTTACAAAATCTATTTCTACAATCCAACGGATATTTTTCAGATTCCTAGTAGGAATATGACTTTAAAAGTCCTTTTAGCTTTTCTAAAGGGGAAGGACCTAGCAAAAGGTTAACAGCTGTGGTAGTTCAGTAAAACAAGCAAGAACTGTAGGTTCTGAACTGAAAGGCTAATTTGAGCAGATGACCTCAACAGGTGAGCAGATCATTTCAGGTAACTTCAGAGTCCTTTGCTTCTCTGCATTAAATGTCAATGTGAATTTGTCTGTTGACTCTTACTCTGAATATATAGATTGCAGGAACTGAGTTAGATTCCAGGTCAGCAAGATCATGTTTTCCACTGGAAGCATTCCAGATGATGATAAACATCATCAGATAACTTCAGGCTCACCACGAATGTTGATGAAAGCATACCGCAGACTTCAGGGACATATAGTCTCACCTACCTTATCTAAAGGCCATGCGGGTTGTTTGAAATCAGTGTAGTAGCTACGCAGCGAGTGCTGCGTGGGTTTAGCACGTTTTTGCAAGACATCTCTTTCAACCGTAGAGCTGGCCTCGCTGCAGCGGGCTGCCTCTCGTTACACGCCTGCGGGTCAGAACGTCAGTGGATTCCCCAATCTTGTTCGCTCAGGGCCCACAGTTCCCTCAAGAAGGTTGTCTCAATGTAATGGCTCAGCGCCACTGTCTGGCATGCAGAACATTCCTGGTTTGTCTCTGGAGATCCGAAATGCAAGTGCTGACATGTAACACCACAGCTGTGCAATTTGTCAGCAGGGAAGGGGGAAGGAGCTCTCCCTCGGCGGGTCCGTCGGGAGGCAGTGCAGCTCCGGCGTTCCCCCTGCACGAGCTTCCATGCCTTCCCAAAGTCGGAGCACCTAGGCAGGTCAGGCCGGCGGACGGGCCTGGGACAAGTGGCCTGTCAAAAACTCAGTCCTGCAGAATATCTTTCACAAGTGAGAGGTCCCAGGAATAGATCTGTTTGCCATAGACCAGATCAGCATGTGCCAATCATTTAAGTCCAGGCCAGCCCTCCTGACAGGGGTAGGTCTCATCCCCAGCTACTTTCAGTGATATTTACCTTTCCTACTGCCCATCACGTGCTGGGCTTTAAGGACACCAAAGCAGGACTTAGGTATAACTACATCGGTCACCACATCTTTCCAGTATGTGGATCTGAGAAAATTTTCATCAGAAAAATAATAATGAAAAAATAAATCTGATTTTAGGTTGGAGACAGCATGCCAAGCACAAAACCCCCGTGGATTGTACTTCTTGAGGAAATAAAAGGTTTTATTGGTAGCTACCCACTCTTCTTTCTTGTTTTAAAACCCAGATGCTTTAAATGCTCAGCTGAGTCCCTGCTGGTGTTCAGCATCGGTAGCAGTGTACAAGAACTATCGATAACCAAGTGTGTCTCTAAATGAAGAGGGGTTTGGTTTGATACTGAAATGAATTGCAGCAAAATTCATGCAGGAGTCTTATGATAAAATTCATATTTTGATTGGTTAATAAGGCCCAATGCTGCAAAGTGATAAAATGACTGTGGCCAAACATCAGTTATAGGTGCATAAGATGTGCAGTGTTTGGTACTGTACTACTTAGGCATACTTCTAGAAACCAGTTGTCTTCATATACAATTTTAAAAGGCCCTACTTTGCATTCTAATTTACGTTCAGTTTGCCCTTGAGCATCAGTAGTATTCATCCCTATCAAATGGTACTTAGCAGTTTTGCAAAAATCAGTGTTTTTCCACGGGGAAAGAAAACAGTAAGGTTTAGACTTTGCCTCCAGCTATGCATATAGCCATACAGCTTGCATGCACATAAAGAAGAATTAGTATTTACAGGCTTGAAAAATCAAGCTTTTTAAGGGCTGGATATTATTTCTAATCTAATATGCTTAAAAATTAAAAATGACTGAAGTAAAATCTGTACTAAATATGTTAATTATGGCTATATTCACTAATAGGAAAGTGGTACTAGTTATTAGCCACAGCTTTGGGGATCAGAGGAAAAAGTCCCTGATAGAAGCACACATGCATTAGGAAGGGGTGGGGTAAACAAATAAATAAGCAATTATTGTAAATTCTCTTGTGCTTCTGGGGTCATGAAGGATGAGAACTAGAAGTGAGGATGACTGGAAACAGACCAGTTATGCCATGATATGAATTGAAGTATGTAATAGTGAAGGCACGGAAAGATAAGTTGGGTTATTAACATGCATGTTTTGGTTATCTCAAGAGCCGAAAGTAACATCAAGGTTTTTTTCAAAAGCACAGTTGTTCCTCAGAGTAATTTAACATTCATTTTTTACTGTGTCCATCATGCTCTCTTTGATTCCTTTTTTGCTTTTCTTTAAGCAGTTGGCTAACGTAGTTAAAATGGTAAACATTTGGCATTTCTGAAGCTAGAAAGGAGCATGACACAAGCCATTAATGACATAAGCCAGTATTTTGGGATCAAACAGCATGTGTAAACATCCTAGGTATGATCAGTTGCACATTCCAATCTTTTCTAAATTTACAATATGTGAATTGAGGATTATACTGTCACCGGCTTGAGGTGCTGAGGGGGTGTACAGTTTTTCACAGTAAATGCAAAAGGACAACATTAATTTATTCCGCATTGTTCTGCATCAGGACTAAAATTTTGCCCTATTTGCCTTTCATTAACTGGATGCCCTGGCATATTTGAAAGCCTCAGCTATCCATGGTTGAGTGTCTGCTAGCTTGTCTCCAAAGGTTATCCTTTGCATCCTGATCTGCTTGAATCTTGAAGGCACGTGATCATCACTGCAGCAGTCAGTCCAGCTCCTGAGTTTTGTCTTTCTCCTTTTGCAGATCTGCAACAAGGCTGTCTTTCTTGGTGTGTCATTCATAAGCTTCATTTTCTGATTGTTCATGGGGTGATTATTCTGCTTCCAACCTAATGTGTTTAGTCAAATTCCTCAGGTGATGCTGTTCCCCTATAAAAACATCAGCTCTACAGCCAAATACTTTTAAAGCATTAGATCTCCCCTGTATTATCCTTTCAAACCATTAGGAAACTTTCTGGTACTTTCAAATGTCAGACAATTCTTTTTGTTTGCTTTTTGGAGTTTTTTTGTTTGTTTGTTTGCTTTGGCCCCGAGCTAAATTTTACCTGGTCCTTTGTAAATGTACCCTGAGTATTTCTGAACATCACCATTCCACTGACATGCAGTCATGGGCAGCGGAGCCTGCGCGGGTGCAGGAAAAAGCAAAGCAAGAATAATTGCAAAAGAACCTACCGGTTGTGGCCATTTGTTTCCATTCACATCCAGTGGAAAAAAAATCACCAAAACCGAGTTAAGTGAAAAGTGGTGCCGACTGAAATATTTTTCAGGAAAAGCTGGTAGCAAAAGCTCATAGAAGTGAATAGAGACTTACCCAGAAGGCAGATTTCATATAGCCAAGCACTGGAAATTTCTGCTTCAGTCTTCAGCTTCTCTATCCAAACAACGATCGGAGAGAACAACAAGCAAACATGTACAGCAAGCTCCAGAAACAGCATTCAGCATAACCTGGGAAAAGCTGATGCGTCAATAATCATAATCTGCCAGACCTGAAGTGTTTTTCATCCTTTTTCTGGACTTTGTAGGTATTTTCCTTCATTAGTTTTGGAAGTCGAGAAAGAGAGTGCTTTCCTGCCTCCCTCCACAGTGTGTTAAGGAGTATGATGTTGCCATTCTTCCTAGATGAAGTCTTTTATTCCTGCAACGGGATACTTATGTTAATTCAATCCTATTTAAGAGCTGACATCTTACTCTTAATGAAATTATTTTTGTATTTTAGTGACCATTTTATTGCTGCTTGCAGAACTATCGCAACACTGTCTAGGTCACTATCTAGATCACACTTCATAAACATTAATTAAAATTCCTGTGCACTGTAGTAACAGTAAAAAACCCCAGAGTTTATTCTCCATTATTTCTGGGTTCCTTACCCAATTTGAGAGTAAACCATGTTACACACATAGTGGTACCTAAACTGGTTCTGCACTTCGCAGCTTAACTGAGCAGGATGTTTATGCTAGGGCACAACGCTTATGAACAAGCCAACCCTGGCCCAGAAATACTTGTATTATCTAGGTTTTCTGTCCTTCAGTTTTTCACCCTGTTTCCCCTGATAATGGAGGATCGATTATATATTAATTTCACAGAGGATTACATTTAGGGTACTGAATTTGCAAAAGATTAAATTTCAGGTCACGGAGAAACAGACAGGTTTAGGCACGAACCAAAGAAAGGTCTTAGTCGGACTAATAGGCGTATTGACTTGATATAATCTTTTATTCTTAGATGTGTTTCCTTGCTACTGTGTAACTATGGTTAAATGAGCTCTTAAAGCAATGAAGTTATAACTATTTTTGTTATTTGATGCGGAACTATTTGGGGACATGGTATCCTGTGTGTGCCTGGTTCCATCACTTTTCTACTTTATGGTCCCTTTCTTTTTCCTGGGTTCTGCCTGTGACTTTGTCAATCTACCCTCCTAAAAATTAAATATTCTGGCGCGAGTTCACGTATACCAGAGAGCAGCTTCTGATTTATACTCATGCAAGTTAGAACAGCGGTTAGATCAGGGTTTCAGTTTTAGCATGCAGACTCCTACAACTGGAAAACCAAAAAAGGCATTGTAAAAGGTGGGGGTTGTTTTTAATCATATTTGGAGATGCAGTAAGCATATTAATGTCAGCTGGAATTATTTGCTAGGAGTGTTTTTTGCATGAGTGCTCATTAACACCCATGGCATAAATACTTTGAAAAAATCAACAGTTTTAATCTAAAATCATCGATAGTGAATAAATTGGACATCAGCAACAGGAAAGTCAGTGTTTTGCCAAGTTCATTGCCAGAATCACCATTAGCTGGCAGTTACACTACCACAAGATTTTACACGAGGGAAGAAACCTACAGATGTGATTTTTCCAGGTCCATAAGTAACCACATTCCATATTAGGAGAACAGGAACTTGTATATAGCAGTTCGCACTCGTTCAGTTCTACTGCAAGATCCAGACCCTAAAACTGTGTTGTTTGGCCCACCTGCTGTTCCTCCTCTCCTGTGGCAGCACGCCAGAAATACTGTAAGGCTCGGACAGAAAACTGGTTTTGTTGATTTCTTGAGTAAGAGAGTCCACGAACCTTAGCCAGTCTGTGCTTGTTCACACGCAGTGATACACCCACCCATTTATTTCCACGGAGGACAACCAGTGAGACGCCTTGGCATCTGAGCGAGCCTTGTGCTAGCGTGTTCTGGTAAGGCAGGGACCGGCTGGAGGTGAGGGGGCAGTGCTCCTGCCACACCAGATCGTGCCAAGCCAAACCCCGTGGTGTGAGAGAAAAAGAGAAAAAAACTTGACAAAATGCAGACCTGGGGATGAGGACCGTGGCTTTGAAGAGAGTGAACGGAGAAAATCTTTGCAGAGTTTTAAGACCCCATGCTGAATCTGAATGCCAGGTTGTACACTGTATGTATTAAATGCAGAAATAGTAGTGCCTAGTAAAACGCACTCGATCCATTTTTACAAGTGATGTAATGTAACTGTCTGTGCGAAGTAACACGTTCTTGTGACTATCCACCTTCTAATCCAGGGCCACGCATTAGTGTCATAGCTGTGCTCCGGCTGCCCTCTGAGCCATGAGTCACCATCTTTCACTTCCTCAAATAATTACAGGCAGCAGAAAGCGGCTGTCGCTTGCTCTCTCAAGGGCTTTCTCTGCTGCTTTAACAAGAAGGAAATTCACACAAAGTCACTCTTTGTGTGGATGGTTAGTAGACACCTGAGACTCGCTTTAAACCTCAGGCAAAGATAGCACTGCATGCTAAGCTTCTTGTTTCCACGCGTTGCCTCACCTGTCTGCCAGACCTTTCCCTTTCCCTTGCTGGAAGATCAGCCATCTATTAGCTACACGCTGCTGACCACTCCATGGCCCTCGGTGAACCGGAAAACAAATAATATTGCAAAATTTTCTTCCTTGGGGGAAAGGATGTGAAGTTCTGTTGTTTGTATTTCTCAGAATATAGAGCGCGTAAGTCGATGTGTCCAAACAAGTACCGATTGCCATTCATTTGTAGAAGGTGCTGTTGGTGTTACGTTGCTGCTAAGTAACTGTGCAGCCAAAATATGGCCGGATTCTCCGCTGCCCTGCACCTGGTTAGCGCTCTCCATCTGCAAAATGCAACGTACGTGATAAATGCAAATAACTTAAAATTTTCCAGTTACTGGTGGTAGTATTTTGTACGCATTTACAAGGCTACGTACTTGTAAATGACTATGCCAGGTGCAGAGGGGAGGAGAACCTGATTCCCTCCAAAATTAATCTTTCTCCTAAACTAGGATTAATTTTTCAAAGAAGCCAGGATGTTTCTGCTTTCCTCGGTGCGTGTGTAAGCACGTACGTGTGTGTGTTTGGGGGGGTGGGTGCGTGGATTACCGAGGCGGCGCAGGAGCAAGTTTTGGAATGGTCTTTGACTCAGCCCTCTCTAACGGACAGAGCACGTTACAGAGGAAGCAAGAAGAGCTGGAAGGAACGTTTCCAGTGTTATTTGGTATGAGCAGCGCCATGTCTGCTCCTTCGGTCGTCTGAAATGTCCCCCCTAAATGTGTGCAGGTAAAGCCTTTTTGTCACGCCGCATCATCGTGTGGCAATCCCAGTCCTCAATCCTGTGTTGTTACAGCAGCGGGTAAAGCCTTGCGGGGTAGGTCTTGATCCCGCCAGCGCGCGTATTTGCACGGGGGGAAGCCCGGGACCGCCGATCCTTTATTAAAAGCAGGTTCTTTGGTTGGGCCCGGACCGGGGCTTTGCTTTAGGGCTGACTCCGTTACTCGAGAAGGTTTATACTGTTGGCTGGGGCGCACTCCTCTCCCATTTTGCACCAGCTGACGGAGCCTGTGTCTGATAAACGACCAGTAACATTTCCGCGGAGGTGCCACTGGCGAGGGATTAAAATCACACGCCCGCCCTGGGGCAGGGGACAGATCCGATGTTCGTAAAGCACGGCCGGGGGCCGCTCGCTCTTCGCCCCGCTGCCCCTTCCTCCCCCAACCGCGGCCCCCGGGGCCAGCCCCGGGCGCGGCCAGGTACAGCCCGGCCCCCCCCTGCCCCGGGGTCCGTCCCGCCGCCGGGCAGGTGCGGGCGGAGGGAGGGAGCGGGCCCGGCGCCCAGGTGGGGCCGGCGGGAGCGGGCGCGGCCCGCGGGGGGGGGGGGGCCGGGCCGGGCAGGGCCGGGCCGGGGGCGCCGCCCGCCCCTCCAGCGCCGCCGAGGCTCCCGTGCGGCGCCGGCCGCCCCCGGCCGGTAGCGGCAGCGCTCCCGCAGGGCGGGCTCAGCCGCGGCGGCAGCCGCAGGGGGGGCTGCCCGTCCCGCCGTCGCCAGCCCGGCGGGGGGAGCGCGGTTGCCCGCAGGGCCGGTCCTCTGCCCCCTCCTTCTCTTCTCCTTCCCTCCCGCCGCCGCGGCGGCGGAGGGGCTGCCCGGCCACCCGCGCCTCCCGCCGCAGGGGCCTCCCCGCATGGTCCCCGCCGCTGCCATGAGCCAGGACCCGGCCCCCCGCGGCGCTGACCCGCCGGAGAGCGATGCCCGCAGCGCGGCCCCCAGCCGGGGCCCCGGCCGAGGGATGCCGCCGCCGCCCAGCCTGCCCCAGCTCCTCCACAAGTAAGAGCCGCCCCGCGTTCCGCCGGTCGCCCTCCCTTCCCCGCCGGCGGTGGCCCCCCCCTGCCCTCCCCCGCGCCCAGACTGACAGCCGGGCGGGCGGAGGGTCGGCCCGGCCCCGGCCCCGGCCCCGGCCCCGGCCCCGGCCCCGGCCCCGGAGGAGCGGTGCCCCGCGGGGCAGAGCCTCGCCTCGCCTCGCCTCGCCTCGCCTCGCCTCCGCCGTCCCCACGGATGCGGGGCACGTATCCCCCTAAAGACCGGCACCCGTCCCGCTCCCCTGCCGAACGTTGCCGGCCGAGAAGTCGGTTTATCCGAGGGCTCGCCCCGCCACCGCGTCCCCTCCGGCCGGGGGTCCGCCGCCGCCGCCCGGCAGCTCGGTCGGGAAACGTCCCCTTCGCCGCCGCCGTGCCGGGTCTCGGCAGGCCCGGGGCGAGGGGGCTCGTCTGCGCCGGAGGCGGGCGCATCCCCGCAAAACTGTGGCGGAAAAAGTAACCTGTGCAGGCGCGGAAGGCTCGTCAGTGAGGGCGAGGGTGGGTTTTGCGCCCGGAAAGAGAGGGGGGAAAAGCCCTCGTGCAGGCTTGTGCGGTGGTGCGAGCGGTACTTCTCCGGCTGAAGGAGAAGGTGGACGAGAAGCGTAGTTAGTACGCGAAGCACGAGTAACGCTGAAGTGGATCTGCGCCGAGTCGGGATGCTTGCACGCACCGTATCTGATTTTCCCCGAGTTGTAACGTGTTGAAAGAGATATGGGGGCTTTTAACGGGGCGGTAGATCTACTGAGGAAGGCCCCGTTACGGAGCCGTTAGAACTGCCTTCTAGTACTTTAAGATTTGCTGCTTGAGTTGGCGAGCGGGGCGCTGGGCAGCGGCGTAGGGTGAGAAGCGCTCTTGACGTTATGTCCCAGGCCACCAACTGGCCTGAGCCTGCGTTTGGCCGCCAAGCGAAGCGCGAGTATGACAAAGCACTGCGGAGCCGCGGCGGCCTCGCCGCTGGGCTTGCGCTGCTTTCCTGCCGCAGCCCGGTTATGAAAGGCGCTGGCTCGGGCATCTCCTTTATCAGTTTGTCAACAAAACCCAACCGTGGAACTCACGGAGGAGGCGATTTCAATCCTCTCGCTTGCGTTTGCAAAACACGTACGTACGCGTATATGAATGTATACGCGCGCGTACGCTTTAACGTTACAGCAAACTTGGAGTATGAACGTTACTTTAAGTTGGGAATCGTGTTATCGTTTATGTATGAAACTGGACTGTTAAAAGTTGCTGAGGAGCGTGGCCCCTAAATTTCTCGATGCTTGGTTTTCTTTTTGACTGTTTGCTTTTAAATCGCATCTTGTAACTTAATCGTGAAAACATTAACGGTTCTTGTTACCCGTATTTTTATTCCTAATTGGAAATACAGACGTGGGAGTTTGCATTGAAACTGAAACACGTTAAGGGTCGCTTCCTAAGTCCACTGGGCAGCAGCAGTGCTACGTATGAATACTTGTGCAACCAGAAGGTAGTTTACACTTACTCAAAACCAGTCTTAAATTTTAAACCACGAGCTCTGAAGACGGCCCTTATTTCTTCACATTTATCAAGACTTTACGTGGACGTCTTTTGCGAGTCAGATAGGTGAAGCGGTCGACGCTGCTTCGTGATTGTATTTCTAATGCGGCGCACGTTACGTACAAAGGCATCGCGTTTTCGCTGGTCATGCCTGCTAGCAAGTTATAGGTAGGGAAACTTGAAATTGGTTTCCTTTCGAGCCTATCTTTAGTGGAAAGATTTGAGAGAGGTGCCATGTTCTGACCATTCTTTGTCATGGTAATGTGACGCAGAATGGCAAACATCGACCGTCTCCATCTAAGGTCTTGCAACTTGATCGCACGGCTTTGTAACCACACGGCATAATTTGGTGTGCGCCTCTGTGTTTACCTGATAAGTAATAAATCTCCACCCTGCATTTAAGTGGAAATGCAGGCAAATTATATTTTGCTTTATGGATAATAACTTGCTGTTTTATAATCTGAATTGGATATTCAGTGATTGTTAGGAAGGGAGGTGTTAGGGAATACCTTAAATTGCTCTTCTGAATTTATTTCTAATATGTTAGAACAGGTATTACGACTGGCAAAAGAGGATGGAACGGAAAGCGGTGATTCTTCTACAAAATGAAGTTGTGGCATTACTAGGAAAGAAAACATTGACCTCTTTTCCTGACCATTTTGATTTTCTTCACTTTTTTTTTTTTTTTTAACAATTGCTGTCTTTTTGCTTTGCAAGCTGCAGTAAACAAGTGTGCAGTCGCAGAATGCTAATTCAGAGCTGTGTAGGTCAGAATGTTGCGTGGTGTTTAACTGGATCTCCCTGTTTCAACACTTCTATTTTTCATTATACTGTTTAAACTTAAAAAACTCTCTGGATTCCTTCTTCCTTTCCCCCAGTACTTTTGTTAGAAATTTTTAGAGATGTTAGGTGAAGACCAATATAATTTAAAAAAATTATTGCCTGTATGGGCAGCTGGTAAACTTTCACTGTGAACACTGAGCACTGAACAAAGATTAAAATTTAGCGAAACTGGAGATTTGAAATGTTTTTGGTAGCAGCTACACTGGGTGAACTTGTGCGATGCAGGTAGCATGTACCATATTCTTTAGCTGCCTCTCTGCTTTAACATTTGTAATGTAATTTTAATATTAAAATATAACTGAATCCCTAGTTTGAAATTCCTTGCAGATAGTACCTGAATATAGTAAGATACAAATTGAAATACGCTGCCTACATGTTGTATTTTTCCCCCCAAGTGACAACGTCATTTCAGTTGATAATAAAGGTCCAATCGTAAGATTTACAGAGCAGTTAAAGCTTTCTATCTATGCAGGTTGTTGTGATGTTGGATGGGAAAATACTTCTTATTTTCCAAAAGTAAGAGTCTTATTGCAGTCGAAGCCCTTAAGTTGTAGAGCAGAGAACGAAAAGCCGGTGTGGAAGGGAAACCTGAATTTACACACTACGGAGGATGACTTACAAAAACATACGCTTGCATACGAAATAAAGTGGAAGACCGAGAAGAAGGAGAAGGACAGTTGTAATGGTGTTGGTTAGTGTTCATAACTGGTTTCTACTAGGGTTGTGTGGAAGGAGTGGAAATGCAGGGTAGGGGCTGTAGTCCCAGCAAGTGAAACACGTACGGGAAATCTCTGAAAAGCCCTCAAATACCGATTCTGCACAGAAAGGTTTTAATGCGTTTTGGAGCTGCTGGTTTGGGGTGGGGTGGGGTGGTGTTCCCCCTCTTTCGGTAAGTCTCCTTTTATGGGAAGATTTTTGTTTCTAATTTGCAGTTACATTGCAAAATGTAATTTTTAGGTGACAGCTCAGTGTGTGACAGATTTTGGCACCTGCTGTTAGATTGACTGGAGTGCCTAAGCAGCATGAGAAAGTGGAGACTCCTATTAATAATTCCAGGTGTGTGATTCATTGCGGTCTGATGGAGCAACTAGCTGGAAATAACTGAGAGAAAGGACCGAGTGGTGGCTGTGGGCTAACTATAAAGATGTTGCATGAAGAGTGCCTTCTGTGAGAGTTCTTGCTTAAAACGTGCCGCAAGTAAACTCCATAATTATAGGAGACCTAATTGTATTGAAACGCAATCTCTTTGTATGTTTTAATGGCTGGTTGCGTGCTTTCGGTTCTAATGATTTGTCATGGGTAATATCCGTCCAGTGGAAATGAAGGAGTTTTTAACTCCCTGTGTCAATACAGGAATATACGTTTGTTTTACAAATTGAATAAAGATGTCTTAAAACAATGGGGGGAAAAAACCATAGTTAATATTTTTTTTTCTAAGGGGTTGTGCCCTGGAGATTTTGAGCTCCTCTGGAAGGAAGATGGAATTTCCAACATCTGCGCCCGAGTCGTCATCAGTTTGTGCCAGTTCTGGGGGCAGACAGGAGTAAGCAGGCTGGTGCTGAATGCTTTGAGTCCTTTATTTCCTATAGCAGCGAGGAGGACACTTGTTGGGAAAAATAGCCTCCAACTTATTTTTTTTTGAAGCTTAAACCCGTTAAGTTAAGCATGTGCTTTTTTATTTGCTTCCTTGTGTGTTTGTTTTGTGTAAAGTGTGGGATTTTCTTTTTCTTTTTTCTTTTTTTTTTTTTTTTCCCAACTCAAGGTCTCTCAGGAGAGATAAAATATGAAATGTACTCCCATTATATACATTAGTCATGGCAAATAGTTTGGCGTATATGGCAAAGGCTAAACTGATACTTAACAAGGGGACATTAGGAGAAACACTGGTTTTACTGTTTCTCTTCTTACTGTTACTGATCCAGGCTTTCTATATTTATTTGCCTTTTAAAGTACATCTCCAGAATCTGAGTTGCTGCCCTACTGGACAGAGCCCTGAAAACTCAGGGAGTTTGTGCTGTAACAACTGTAACAGCCCTGAATGGGGATGAAAACAAAACAGAAAGCGCTGGAGCTGTCTTAGCTGAGAAGCTTTGCCAAAACAGGGGACAGGAGCTGAAAAAGCAAACTGCCTGGTGTGGGACTGGCCAGAGAATGTGGGAACTAAACCCGCGTTATTGAACTCCTCCTTGCGTTTCCCACTCCTCGTCTCTGTATGTTACGAAACACACAGCGAGGGAACCTCAGTTTTCTTGGAATTGTCTGGCTCCTTGCTGTGTAATTTTTGAGACTCTTCTTAGACCTCACCTGACATTAAAATCAGAACTTAAAATGTGTGTACCAAATGTGTGTGTGCATGGGGGGGCAGGGACACCTGGGGGGTGCTTCGCTTTTAAGTTTAGTTGCTTACAAAAAGTAGCCTCAGCGATGATAATTACCTTCAAGTCAGGGAATGAAGATTTCTCTTTTCTCTTAACATTTCCTTTTCTTAACATTTCTCATTTAAAATACCTTTTTTTTTTTTTTTTTTTTAATGGAAACCAATGACCCCTCCTGTATGTCAGGTGTGACCCAAAGCTTAAAGATTAATTAATCATACAGATGTTCTCTGTTTTAAACAAAAATGAATGAAAGTTTGGGTTTCTTTGTCTTGAAATCTTTTGTGATTGTGTTTGTTTGAGTCTTTTTCTGTTTAGTTTTTTTTCAAACTCTCATTTAAAACCCAACAGCTTATTGGGAGAAGAGCACACTAAAATTGACTTTAAGGCTTGAAGAGAGAGCACAGAGGTATAAAGTGGAAAGGGGTCAGAAAAAAGAATTTAGAAGGAATGCCTTGCATGCAAACATCTCCATGTAATCTGGCTTGTATTATCAGTTATCAGTAGTTGCCCAGAAATGTCAAAATTCTGTCACATATTTTAGTGGAGAGAGAGAGATAACAGCAGTGATATCAACTTGAGTAAAAAAGTTA
This sequence comes from Astur gentilis, assembly GCF_929443795.1. Lineage (NCBI taxonomy): Eukaryota > Metazoa > Chordata > Aves > Accipitriformes > Accipitridae > Astur > Astur gentilis. Next base: position 32,743,505 of record NC_064888.1, read on the forward strand.
AATAATACGTACTTTATAAGAGGCAATGTAATAAGTGGGTTTCGGACCACAACACCTGGCAGTGGAGTCGTCTTTACTGAAATTAAGTTGCCTGGATGTTGCTCTTTTACTGGAAATTTAATACTACTGTTCCCATCAATGGTGAAGACTGGGAAATGTGTCCTTTTGGTTTTCCTGTTAATTCGGCCCTTGTCCATTCGAAGCTGCGTGCACCTAACCCAGTAGTTATGTGCGACCTGCTGAGCTACTGCTGCTACACTGTGGTGCTAAATCTTTCTGACCCCATTTGAAGGAAAGGAAAATGGAGATGGGTGAAAAGCTCAATACCTTTTAGTTCTGATTCTTTCTGGGGGCTGTCAAAATGGGAAGAACTAGATCTTCAAAGATATATTTATACTTCATAAAGGACGGCAGAAATTTATTTAGGAGGGTCAATAATGGTTTGCTTGCATGAAATAATAATTTTGGTCACTTTAAAATAGTCCTTCAAATAGAATCTGCTTTTTCTTAAGAGTAAGCTGCCTTGATTGTTTTTTTGTTTTTTTTTTTTTATTTAAACAAACTTCTTTGATCTGATTTGCAGCTAGACACTTTATCGGACTGACTTTATTCCCCTGAATATACTCCCCCCCTTTTTCCCCCCTCTTCATCCTTTGTAACATTTTATAGTTGATTTAAGGATGTAATCGCTCTGTTAGCCTCTGCCCCTCTATGTCCAGCTGCTTTCTCTTTGTCACACTAATGACCCGTCACAGTGAAGCTGTCACTAGACGCACTGGGTGAAACCCGAAAACCTGCCCCTTTGGGTTTTAGAAACATTTAATATCTGTCCCGTTCTGACAACTCAAGCCTAGCCCGTTTTACAAATGCCTCTCGCCTATTTAGAAAAAATGCCAAATAAAAGCATTGGGTATTCTGTTGCAGGAAGGGGGCAAAGGCTGCTTTTCTTAACATATCGGTATTTATGAGCGTGCAGGCACTTATTTTGTTGCAGCCTTACTACATTTGTGTGTGTGCAGACTTGTGAAATGTGAGTTTAACTGATATTAATTGCACCACAAGCTGCGTGTTTACCTCGTGCATCTGGGGAACTACAAGGAAGATGGATTTGTTGTCAGTTTTCTGCATGCCCGTGTTGGGAGATGAGCTGAACGGGCAGCGAGCGGGACTGGGGTGGAGTTGTGCTGTGTGGCTGTTGAGCTACGTGATGCTGTTCCGATTTGTCCTCCATCATCTCGGTTGTTTAAAGATGTGCAGGTGTCTCAGCAGCCTTTGCAGAATGCTCCAAAGATGCCGTGAGCTCTGCCTGACTCTGGGGGTGACGGGAATCTGCAGCTACGCTGGTTGTGAAGTGTAGTCCATCTCCTGTGTGGTCTTAACTCTAAAATCTGTGTTCCATGGAATGTTCATGATGGTGACTGCTTTAAGAAGGATGGGAAAATATTCTGCTTCATCACTTGTGGATAAATTCTTCCTAGGAAAAGACAGGGAGAGGATAAGGAAGTGTTTAACTCCTGTTCCCTTGAGTAATGTCTTCCGCTGGCCAGGATGGATGGAGAAAATGGTATTGTGGGCAGGTTATGAGCAAGCTCCCTGGCTGATTTCTGGTCACCTGGCCCCCTCCCTGGCTTACTGGCTTTTGAGATACCAAAAGCATCTGATGTTACCTAGTCTTAGCTTTCCTCAACTTGCCATAAATCTTGTGATTTTCTGTACAGTAGGCTGCGGAGTGTTAGAATTCAGGCAGTGTAAAACGTTGATAGTGTCAAAATCTACAGTTTTACACTTCGTGGCTTTTTTCCTGGAGGCGGGGAGATGTGTGAGTTGATGGTGTCTGTGAGCTAGGGCCACTTCTTTGGAAATGTGCAGGAGTTGCTCTCGCATTTTTACTTACATTTGAATCTTTGTTTTAAGAAATAGACTTTTAAGTACCTCTTCAACAAGTGGCTTGATGGCTGATGTTTCCTTTACTGAGATGATAAATACTCTTCCGTGGACTTTTGCATATTGTATAGTTGAAAAGCAGTAGTAAATTGACCACAGTCTGTTTCTGCAGTAGGAAATACTATTTCCATCTCTGCTGATCAACATGTACTCCTCTTACGGGAAGATGTGCTAAGTAATTTTATTAGGTTGATGACACATACAGTGCATTACACTTGGCCAACTTTTATTGTTCTCTTTTTGGCCTCAGTTTTTTAAAAAAACCTGTAAAATAAAATTGCAAAATACTTACTGAGAACAAAATGCCATACAATGCTTTAGTACTGTCTTTTTCACCCCGCTTTCTGCTCTGCCTGGAACTAGAGTGAGAGCAGATTAACTTCTGATATGAAGAAGTTTGCTCCGGTCCCTGCAGAGCTGTGCATAGCTATGTGTGTTTGCATGGTTTGCAGCCTGGATGCCACTGCAGAGATTGTCAGAGATTTCCTCTGCTCCCCCACATAAAATTCTTTATCAGAGATTATGCACAATTCAGAATGAGGACGGGATTCGGAGAAAAGACGACTCTTGTCTCCTGACGCCATAGAGAGAAATATTAGCAAACTAAGGTGAGATTTTTTTTTTTCAGCCCTAGGCTCCTCTTATCTTCCACACTCTTCTATTAACACATCTTAACGTTCACACCCCTGCTATCCATGTGCTGTGCGCCATGCATTTGTGCCCCACTCATGGCACATTCTTGTAAGGTCACCTACAGCCTTCCACCGTCCTGCCAACAGGCAATGAAACATTGGGCTCTTTTCTTTATTTACCGCTTCATTCAAGGTCGCTATTGTATCCTGTAGCAGCACCTTCTCATGGTACAGGCAGGGCTTACCCTTTTGCTGGCATCTTTCTGTTGACTCTCGTTGAGATGGCCCAAGAGGTTTGTGTCAGGTTACTCTTGACGTGCGTTACGCTTAGGAAAGTGTCATTGGTGTGTCTAGAGGTGAGCATGTTTGTAAGTAATACAGAAGAATGGTGGTTGACTGGGGGCAGTGTTTATAGGTACCTCTGTTGGCAGCATGGGCAAGCAGGTTCATAGGTAAAGTGGGGTAAACAAAAGAATTAAAGTTCCGTGGTACTTGAATCCAGGTCAAGTCTTGCATTTTCTGCACTGTTCTGGATATTACTTGAACACACCTTCTCTTTTCCAGCTCATGGAGAAACAGAAAGTGCTAACTAACTACTTCAAATTTGACAATAACGTTTAAGTTAAACACACATCAGTGTATCTTTGGTAGATCAGACTTCTAAAAGACAAGGGATCATTACTGTTCAACCTAGGTTTTGTAGGTTTTCTGCATTGCAAAGTATTAAAGGGTTGAATTTCCCTCCAGAAAAAGGGAGTAAAATGGAAATTTGCAAGGGCTAGAAGTGATTTAGTCATTTCGTTTAGAGGGTTAAAGTCTATCTGTGTAGAGTAAAGCAACACCTCTTATATATTACATGTTTATGTGAGATGGCCAAGCGAGGTTGCTTGTCAGTGGTAAATAATTCCTCTTTGGATGTAGTGTATATACTGTGAGACTGATTTTGCGAAGCCTTATGCATACATATGAGGATTGTTTATGTGTGTGAGGCTTTAGAGGATCAGATCCTATCATCTAAGTCTGCAAAGCTTCATGACTGTTTACTGCTTGTTTGTTTTTGTTGGTTTTTTTTTTTTTTTTTTTTTTTTTTGCCAGGTCACTAGGAATCCTGCACAGAAATGTTAAGAACAGTAATTGCTGGTAGGAGAGACCTAATACAGTAGAAGCTAAAGAAAATAATAGAAAGTTACCTTGTGTTCCAGCATTGAAACTTCTCTTTTAAAAGAGAGCATGGAGCTCTGCAGGGAGGAGTATGCATCCATGCTCTTTTGTGCTTCTTAATAGCATATTAATGGTCTGACATGTTTTAAAACCAATACTCTGGAGCGTTAAAGCCTCCCTAGCTGTAGGGATTTGTAGATTTGGAGTGGAGAGGGGTTTACAGAGAGCCTGTCAGCTCTTCTGCACAGTGTTGCCCTTACTGGTGGCCATCACTGCTGTCTTCCTGTTTGTGCTGAGCATTTGGAAGAAAAAAGGCACAGTCTTACATCTCTCATCTAAGTTGGCTGCTTGCTTTGTTTTCCGTGTTAAGTTCTCAGGATGGGTTTTTTGTTGTTGTTGTTGTTACATTTGCTGCAGTATTTTAATGGAATAACATGAAAATAACAGAATTTTGTGGTATTTCCCCCTATATTCAAAGGAACTTTTATAAATTTGATGAAGATCCCATTTTATCCTAACCCATACGGCACGGACATAAAATATCAGCAACTAAGATTACTTCCTGGACTGCTGGCATAGTTGATGGGGGTAATCTGCCCTAAACTGCGAGACAGCCGTTTGTAGCCTTTTCTGTACAACATACTGTCTCTTACTGTGCATTTTGGCAGTACTTGGCACTGCTCGGTTTGTAACCTCCTCCTGCTCTGTAGAATGTAAGACCCTTTTACACAAAGATGCAAACACACAGAAGAGAGACTCCCCACGCGTTTCTTACTGATCTGTTTAGTATGATAGATTTTTCTTTTGTGTGTCCTTCTTTGAAGCAGTAAAACCTACCGTTTTGCTTTCGCGCTTCTATAATTTCAAGACGTATTACGTGAAAGTTGGTAGCAGTGTTCCAAAGCCGAGGACTTGATTGGCAAGTTTTATCTGTGAGTAAATTTTCACAGCTGAGCCATAAATCCCCGACAGACCATTACGAGCTTCAGAGCGGCTCTGGCAAGCTCCCCTACAATAATTGTAGTTTTAAGTTTGTTATATTTAGTTTTCTTACCTCTTAGCTGGATGCCAGGGGGACCTCACTAGAAGCAAACCAGCTCTGTATCTACTTTTTCTTCCAAGCTGGCGGTTTGTACAAGTAGCACAGCGTGGAAGGAGGGCTTGCTGGTTGACTCCCAGTGGACGAGGCAGAGACCGTCCAAGGATGTGGCTTGTGACAAATAGACCCCAGATCTGGGGTTAGATGTTTCAGTAATTCCGGGAGACTTAGAATACATCATTTCTCACCTCCCACCTCCAGCCCCTGCTCTTAAGAAATAACAGAATCATCAAGGGAGGCAGAAAAAAATGCTTCTTCAAGCTTAAATGTGACAGAGTTGTATATAACTCTGTGAGACAGAGAGGCAGCTCTCAATTTAAATTCCCTGAAGTGATTGTACTTATTTTTCTCTAGCGGAGCTGGCAGAGTGACCAGCTTTAGGAGTGACCGGTACAGTAAGAACAGAACTGCCTGGGTGCCAGCGGTGAGAGCAGCAGGCGGTTCTTTCGGGTGCCAGGGTTTGATGGTGATGATGTTGCTGGAGCAGCTGGAAGCCTGGCTTCGAGACCGCATCCCCGTGAGGCTCGTTGCTCTCCATGCACGCAGTAAAACCAGTGCTACAGCGACGACGTTGCACCTTTGATAAGCCCGGGGGAACGCTTCTTATATAGTAGGGCTCCAGCGGGCAGCCTGATAAAGCCAGAGGAGAGGTTCCTATCGTCCCCCTGGATCTGGATCCTGTTGGATGGGCTCTGGAAGCAAACTCATACTTGGCTGCTTGTTTGAGCGATTAATGAATGTTTTGTACATTTTCTGCTGAAATCTGAACTGCTTTGCCAAGGATGTAGTTGCCACTTGGTGGAGGCTGGTGTATTGCCTTGCTGAAGGGACAAGGGGACTGTGTAGAAGGAGGCGGGGTGTCTGCATGGTAAACTCTTCCAAAGGAACATTCTTTCCCTTTCTAGAAGAGGGGATCTTTATCCTCTTTATCCTCCACTACATAAAACCAGCCTCGCATACCTATAACCCATGAACGATTTCTTTACAGAGGAGGTGATAGAGAAGCATTATCTGAAATGTTTATGAAAAGGAAAGGAAGAAGAATTGGTGGTGGTCTTTTAATTGAATTTTCAAATTTATTTTTTTTTTTGTAGAGCAAGAAAAGCAGAAATTTCATTCACATTAAAAGCTCCTTCAAACAGAAGTTCCTTCATGTTAACATTTTAATTTAAGAGGATCAGAAGCTTTGTTGATTAGGGTCTTGTGAGGATAAAGACAGAGTAAGTAAGTATAAATAGCGATAGAGTGAGTGAGGATCTTGCCCTACAAGCTTTGTGTTGAACTTAAGCGGTAGAAGGTAAAAATACCAGCAGACAACCTTCTTGCAAGGAGGCATCTCTTAAAATAGAGGGATCTTCAGTAAAAGAAGCGGAATTGGTCATCTCTTCAGGCCTTAGTTTCAAGTGCTTTAACTGCATTTGATGCAAGAAGTCAAGTGGAAGATGGCATTCCTGTGGTGGGAGTAGAGTGCTGTTGATGCCTGGGCCAGTTTTGGTATCTGACACTTAAACTAGAAATGCTAGGAGTGATAAGAGTAAATGAGCTCTAATTACATGTGTACAAATGAAATGCAGAGCATGCTTCAGCTGGAAGAAAAGACGATGCCCTTCATCTGTGTATCATAATGGAAAAAAGTTTGTGGAAAAATACACAACTTCTAACATGAGTTGGGGTTGGGTAGGATTGTGGGGGGAAAAAAAAAAGTAATTAAAAATGCAAATTGATGTTAAGATTAAAACCAAAAGATAGCAGTTGTATGGGTGTAAGCAAACTATACACATCTTCCTAGGTTCACCTGTATTAAGTGTTGTGCTCTGCTTTATTTCCTCAAGAACTGAATGGACGGGAAGCGGGTCACCAAGAGGACAGTATGGACCTCCTACGCTTTTGGGGAAACAGGTCACTAAGATGGTGGCCTATACATAAGGATGGCAGGGCATCCTCGCCTAGTAATTGCTGACCAGCAGGATGTTAATGCAGACTTCCACTAATTCGCATTTCATCTCCCTGGCAAGTAAAATTTGCAAATGCTTATTCACAGAAGTAGCTGGAGTGAATTAGTGACCAGTACTTACACATGTAAGAAATTTACAGGTGGAGCATAAGATGAATCCATAATTAAAGGCCAAACGTAAGAGGGGGCAGATGAATCTAGAGTCTTACTGCTGATTGTTGCTCTAAAATAAAAGTAAGGGAATGCAACTGTAGAAGACGAGGGGAGCAGTTTAGCAGGCTTGTTTTCACTGCAGGGTTAATTCAGACTCCTGCCTAGTTTTTAACCATTACAAACCATAGCAAAGAAAATTAGTCTTGGTTAAAAAGGTGCTTTTGAGACAGTTGAGGATTTGGGGGAGAATCTGACCTTCACTTGGATGGCTGACACTTTGGGAAGAATATGTTGAGAAAATAATCTGCATGGTGGTTATCCTCCGTTTCCACCATTCCCTGAAGGACAGAAAAGTTCTCCCTGTGACGCTGTTGACCAGGAGGGGTTTCAGCCCTGCCCCGCTGCGAGAATTTGCCAGACTGAAACAGTGTTCGATGGGCCAGGACCTGCTATGGGTTAGGTTAATCAGAGGTACGTCAGGAAGGTGAAGTGTGCGAGGGAGCCGTACCCTGAAGAAGAATCTATCTTTCTTTATGTGGGGAAAAGCCTATGTACTTGTCTCCAGCTTCTTTGGGAGAGCCTAGTCGTTATGCTGGCATTAAGTCAAACAACTTTTATTTTTTTCCTCAACTTTCTGCAATACAGTCTTGGTCTAGCTGGTATCAATGTTTTCTTTTCCAGCTCTTAATTAAAATGAGAATGAAGTTAAACTTATCTCAAGGTGCAAACTCAGTTGTTTGCTTTACCCTCCTCAAGAGAGAAAAAGTAGCATACGTAGGGCTTTAGTAGTTGCAAGAGGTGACTGATGGGAAAACTAAACCCAATACACTAAATAAGTGTCTTTTCCTGTGTGGATGTTGTTTACCTGTGAAGTGGCTGGGGCAGTCGGGAGGTTCTCCAACTTGCGTATATGTCTTTGAGAGTACAAGTGATTTGAAGAAACAAACCAGAACTTCTTCCTGATTGAAAGGGTGCCTAGACTTATCTAGGGCTACAGCAGGATATTAATAGAACATACTGCATTTCCTTCGCATAAAAATACGAAGGGCACTTTGCTGAGAAAAAATCCTGCTGTGCCTTTCTGTCTTTGGGACCGGCTCATCACCCAGCTAAAATTAAAAGGTGAAGTCAGGCAGTTCTTGCTCTCTATTTTTAAACTGCTTCAGCATATGAATGTGAGTGTGAAATCTTTCTTTAGGCCTCTCTTAACTTAATTACCTACTTATTCAAAATATTCTCTTCTCAAATTGCTGAGCTATAATTATATTCATCTTTTCTGTGGACACACTTTAGCTACTCGGTGTTTGTTTAATTAGTTTTACGCTTAATTTGTAGTTCTGTAGTTATTTACAGTGATGGAAGCCTCGTGGCAAGTGTTTAAAATCTCTTTTGATCTATTAAAAAATTAGCAAGTAGATGATGTTTTTGTATATCTGTTCCATGTTTTTCTTCTGGAAAATATTATGAGGAAGCCCACTTTAAAAAAAACCCCAAAACGGTAAAAAGAATTGAAACAAATAATTTTCATTTGACCTGAATAATAGAAAATGACGCAATAACTGAAAACGTTTTGAAGAAATGAAAGCGCAACAGATCTTTTGTTCTGTGCCAGCTTATTCCTATTTTACTTTGTTCGTGCGCCTTTTCTTTTGTTTGGGTGGAGGGGGTGATCTGGCCCCGGCACGGGAGGTGCCACGGAACTGCTTTTGAACCACAGATGCGTCCCTTTTTTCTCCTGATTTGGATGTGCTGAGTTGTTCTTCCTGCGTTTCGGTGAGTCTATGAAAAATCCCTGCCAGGCACCTGTGAAATCCCGTGGAGTCAGTCCTCCGCCTGCTCCGAGAGGTGATGTTTCCCCGTCCCGTAGTTTCAGCCTGCAGAGGGTGTGCTCTCCTCCCTCAAGCCACCGTCTCCCAGCCCGCTGCCCCGCACGCCGTCCCGTTAACGCTGCCCTCGGAGCCCGGCCTTGCAGCCAGAGGTCCCGAGGGAAAAGGGCGTCTGTCCGTCTCCGACCCCTGCGACATCTGTCCCGCGATATCTTTGACTATCAGCTGTTTGCAGCGCAGGCTGTGGCACTTCTTCCCAACTGACCCCTTTCGCGGGGAAAAGGACGCTCCTGGGAGAACGCGGTGTTTCTTTGCATCCTCTTTCAGGGCTGGCCGCTGATCCTAAACCCAGTCCGACATGGAGATGCGTGCCCTTTCCTTCTCGGGGTTTTCCTCGTTCCTTTGCCTTTGTCGGTGGGAGCAGCTCTGGTGTGGGAGATCTTGGGAGAGCCTGGCCAAGCAGTGACCGGGCTCCACCGTGCTGGCTCGTTGGTCTTTTGTCAGCCCCCTGAGGCTGAGTGAGGGGGTAAGTTTTGAAAGGCAGGACCTTCAGCCTCCACACGCCCCTGGGGCGTGCAGACGGGAGTCTATAGGTGGTCCTACCTCCGACGGCTGAACGAGGAAACCGCCTGCTGCAAACTGCCGTGGGTACCTGGGGACGGCAGTAAGCGTGGTTACATCTCCCCAGGAGAATCCCCCGTGCTGTGGATCCACCTGGTGTGCTTCCACATACCTCCCTCTCCCGCTGACCGCAAATACCAGAGATTTCATAGCTTGGGTGTTAGATGACAGCCCGTTTGTATTGCTGGTGAGAAACATGTTGCTATTCACAGTGTTTAGTGGCAGTTAGTGAGATAGCTAGGCAGTGATGTTAAGTAACGCAAACCTGGAGCCACGGTCTTTTGGACACGTCTTCCCATGCCAGTCTTGGTGCGTGGAACGGTTTGCCCGTTAATTTGTTCCAAGCTTCCACCCCCTCCCTGCCCTCTCCAGAAGACCCTTGGCAAACCATCTCTTCTGTAAATCCTCCTACCTCAGCTGGCCGCTGCCCCTCTGTTCATGCTGTCCTGTCCTGTTGCCCATTTTTGACTTCGGATTGAAAATTTGTCTGCACGGAGATTCATGTGAGCATTTTATGTCTCGTAAAGAAGTACACAGACCCCTTATTCTTTCAGAAATGAAAAGTTGCATTTTAAGACTTAAACGTGGGCATGATATTCACCTAGACAATGAGCTTTTTTTATAAGGTTAATTATATTCATAGATTTTTCTTTTCTCCATCTGGAGACTGTAGTCCAATATTAGAAATGCTGCGCTAACAGTACCTGCAGAATTTCTGCTGCCCTCATCTTTGTCTCCATCTTCTGCTGCTGTTTAGCTTTCGAAACTGATTGGTTTTGTATGTTTGTTTTTGTAAATGAATGTAGTTATTGTGCATTAGTGAAACACATGCTTGACAAAAGCATCTTGACAAAATTAGTGGGTTTTAATGGTGTTCACGTGCTTCTGTGCTGGAAATGGAGCCTGAAGAATTTGTCCTCTGGAATCTTACATTATGTTTTGGCCTTGGAAATGAAGCACCTGACAGCATTAAGCTATCAGAAGGATTTTCAGTCATGGGCAAGCAGCCATTATGTATATGTTAATCCACAGTAGGAGATTTGGACAGCTTTTGATTTACTAGCGGTCATCTGTTCAGTATAAGCTGGAGAGCAGCACAGCAGTTACCTTTAAAATTGATTGAAGAGTACTGAAAAGGAAAAGAGAATTTTATGGGTATCAGGGAAATCTAGTAGACTTGCTAATTGTACTTCCAGATAATCTTAAAAGTGCATTTCTCAAGGTGGCCAAAGGAGCTATTTTGTAATTGCAATGCCCGTTTAAAACATATCTTGCCAGCTTTGTCTCGTTTTAAGGCAGACACTTTAAATTCTGTAATAACCTTTTCAATAGATTGGATTAAATAACTGGAGAACTAGAAACTGTATCTGGTTTTTAGCGGCTTGAGCATTTATACATTTTTTTGAATGCTGCAGAGTTTACTTGGACCGATATATTAGCTGAGCTAAACATATGATTTTAAAACTAGACTATAAAAATTCTTATGTTTTCTTCATATTGTGGCTTTAAATAGTTTTAATAGTAGGCTTTATTTGAAGAATTTGAGGCATCCTCGGTTTTATTTCCAAAAATGGTACATGAACTGTATTTATTTAAGTGGGTAATAAAACTAAAGAGCCAGGTCATAAAGTGGTGTTCACTAAAATGTACAAAAATAATACAAAGATTCCTGTCATGTGATCTGATAACGAAACCAGCGGAAATAACTTTCTTGTGTAGCATATCATGCAGGTGGAATAGAAAACATCTATCTCAACATTAGTAATAAAGATGTATGTAATATATCAATATTTTTATGTGTGCATGTGTTTTTTCGTATGTGTGTGTGCACTTATATACAGTTTTATTTATTTAAGGAACTCCTATTTTAGAGATCATTCACAATTTTAGCTATTAATATTGCTAACCTTTCCCAACATATAAATACTCCATTGTGGTCTCCCACGCAGCTGTTGTGTCCTCCAAAAAGACCTGTGCTCCTTTAACCAGGGAATTGTGTAAAAAATGTGTTAGGGTGATGATGCCTATGAAAAACTATATTGTCCAAAAGGTCCATTGGTTTCTTATCACATTTCTGGGGCAGTCTGGGTGAAAGCGTTGATATGATCGAAACTGTCATTATATTTTCAGGGCATGATTTAAAAAATGAGCAGACCTGAACTGTTCCAAATCCCCCCTCCCCCCCCCCCCCCCCCCCCCCCCCAACGCTTTGGCTTTTCTGTCAGTAGAGATTTCAGATTATTGCATGGCCCGTGGCATGACCTAACTTTTACAGCAACTTCCATAAGGTACTCCTTCTGTAGGTTTTACCAGATTTGTAATAAATTTGTGATGAGGTTAGCCTGACCTGATGTGTTTGGAGGGTTGAGGATTGTGGAAGAGTTGAGAATGTTGTATGAGCATTCCTTTTTCTAGAGAGTGTGTGTGTGTGTGTGTGTATGTATACATAGTTATCTGGATAATAACCCTGTTGCATATCTCCTTAGGGATACTGAAGTCTTGAAAGTAAAATGGGAATGGCTGCCTGGGCAAGCCAGTCTGGAGGTTTCATTTGCTGGGCTCTCCACAGGTTGCCCTGAGCAGGGCTTGGCTTTGCTTTCCTGGAAAAAAATATCTTGAGGAGCACGGTGGGATGTGTCAGCAGCCCAGGGCTATCTGTAGGGGGGATCCACTGTGAAACTAAACCGCTGCTTGTTGTTGACCCTTGTTGGCTTTCAGCCATGGAGCAAGTTTCACAGAACTGGATCTAAGTGCTGTTGTATAAACTTTGCTTTGCATGTCAGAAGTGGTGCTAGTCCTTTGCTGGCAAGGAGCATGTCTGGCTTCTTCTGCGGCGAGAGCAAGCCCTGCAGCACATGCATCATGGGCCAGAAATAACATAGGATGCTGGGCGTTCCTGATGGGAAGAGTGGGTGATACTAAAGGCAACTGTGACCACACAAAACATAACGTTTGGCTGCTGAGTTGCTCTCCGGTGCATTCTTCAGGCAGCATTTCTCTTCGGCAGCTGACCGTGAGCAGTTTTTTCTGCCCCTGCCAGCACAGGAATAACGTATAGCACAGGAACAACCTATAGCCCCCGCGACTGCAGCAGCTCTCTCCGCTGCCAGCCTGTCCCACCCACTCGCGGAGCTGGTTGGGGCAGTGGCCTTCAATTTCTGCGTTGCTGTCAAATGCCATCACGCTTTTCAGTTTTTGCTGCATACCTAATAGAAGTTGCTAACCAGTCACTGGGGAATCTTCAGATCACCTTGCTAGTACTGGGAGCTGTACCCCAGTATGGTTTCTCTGAGCTAGCTAATCAGCGCAGGAATGGATTTAGCAAGACGGTTTATCAGTGGAGATTTGCATCGGTATATAATTAGTTAAGGATATAAGCTGAAATTCAAATTTGTACTTAGATATGGTTTTTATTTAAAACAATATCCTACTTAGGATTTCAGTAACATATTTTACAAATCACTCTTCAGATGCTCTTTCTGGAGTTCAAATGGTTACGTTATAAATGAAGAACAGATTCAGGGGGCTTCACAGTATTAGTGATTATCTTGTAATGTTTTCCAGATGGCATAACATGATGTAATCCGTACTGCCCAGTTTGTTTCACTGTACTCTGTACTCTGTCATACCCAATAAGTAACCAAGAGACTTTAAGAAGCTCATCAGGCTGTTATGACGATAGCTGGTTAATCCAAATGTTCTTTATTACATTATGAAAACCGCAGATTAACAAATCACTTGTTGGTGAATGCGGGAAGATTGATTGCTACTCAAAGCTCTGTGAGAACGAGATATACAACTCGGATTAGTTTAGCTCAAGCTACACTTTGGTGAATGAATTCCATTTTCCTCAGGGCTATGAAGTAGTTTACATCTGTTCAATTGTAAATTGCTCTAGCAGCACTGGGTAATTTTGATTCCTCTTCTTTGGAGAAGTGATGGGAGTGATTATTTGTTGTTGTTTGGATTGATCTGAAATAAAACCACAACACAAGCATCACTGGTTGTGTGGGCACGGTGGCTAAGGTCAAATTAATTGCAGCTTGCAGTTGCTCATAATTCTGCCAGTGTTCGTGCAATAATGTTGTTTACTAACCAGTGCTTTTATTAGGCTGACAGACCATCATTTGAATGGCAAACCCATCAAATTTAAGTAGGCACTTAGCTCAGGATTTTCTCAGCATTAATTGAAGGCGCCAGGGGTACTGCGTCGGGACAGGTGCAGTCTTGCTGTGCAGGGGCTGGATTTGAGGAGTACGTGGGGAGCGAAAGCTCCGTGTGCATCCTGACATCCAGCTGTGTAGGGTCTCTCACTTGAACCCGCGTCCAAGAAGCCTTCAAGGGAGATTAGGGCCTGGGTAGGAGGTTTCAATCTACTGGCAGCTATCCTGTGGAGTGGGTTTTGTAGGCACTTCTTTGGGCTATCCTACCCTTTGGTTAAGCCCAGAAAAATTACAAGAGGCTATTAACTAGCTTCTGGAAAGGAGGAGAAAATTTCCTGAAGTGGGCTTAGTGTCTCGTGATGATTGTCTCCTCATCCGAGGAGCAGCTGCCCATGTGTTGCCATTGGTAGGACGCGGGTCGCTGGGCTGGTTGATCTGATCCGGCGTGGCCCTTCCAACCCTGTCTGTACGCGTTCAGGCAAGGAGGGTTGGAACAGAAGCCGAGAAACAACGGAAAGAAGAGCAGTTTCCAGCACAATTGTCATTTTGATGGTTGTGCCACTTTTGCTTGTGTTGCTGTTTTACCCAGCGACTTCCTCATCTGGTTTTTGTCATGCATGGCATTGCTTGGCTGGTAGCTGTTTTTATTTTGCCTTTATCATGTCTCTGGGGAATTCCACAGTTCGGTGTCAAAACATCCCCTTGTAGGGGAGGAGGGAAAGAGGAGAGGTTTACATGATGCACATGTCTCGTTTTACAGTTTCCTGATGCTCTCCAGTTTGGCGGCTTGTAAGGAGCATTTGTTGTTCATAGTCACTCAGTCCAGGCTCGTTTATTGACTCAAGCTGTCTTTGCTCACTGCGGCATTGCTGGTGATTAATGCGCTTTGCCGTTCTGATTTCTACAGCTTGTCCTGCGAAACAAAATTAATGACAGCGGCTTTTGGAAATTGAAGAGTAGCAGAGAGCTAATTACGTTTTGCGTTAAATATTCCTCCGAGTCCAAGGGAAGGGCTGTGATGCTCGGTTCTGCACAGCCTCTTTGACTCTTTCGCGGTGTCTTTTGCAAGGAGTATGTGGAAAATGGGCTCACCAGTGAAATAAGGGCTGGGAGAGGGGACAGAGGAGCAGAACAAGTCCTGGAAGGATGGTGTTTTCATGCTCTTCTTCCACAGCCCTTCTCGTGTTCCTCCCCTACTCCTCGGCAACTGTTCCTTCAGGTTTTCTCCCCCACAAAATCTTTCTAGTCTTCCTCATGCCCTGTCATGTCCTGATCTCCTTAGTTTCTCCTCTACCAAACCTTCTTTGGTTTTAACTTTTTTTGTGTACAACTTGGCTGCTGCTTCCTCAACGGCTAAACCTTGTGTATAATGCACAAAGAAGAAATATCCATGGCTTTTTCCTTTTTGCAAGAAATGCCATAGAGAATCACAGCAGATTTGACACCTGGAAAGGTTTTTGCTCAGAAATCCAGCCCACTGATTTGGTTTAAGACCGTGGGAATGGAAATTCAGCATTTGTTTGTCTGAGAGAGGCCAGAGTTTTTCAGAGTTGACAGAAAGAGAAAACTTTATGTTCTGGAAATGTAACATTTATCAAAGGACTGAAAATGGTCTTATTAACAGCGGCTTTCTAGCACTACAGGGTCTCTACTCCCCCCAAAATTTGACTTTGTTGACGAAGGAGGGAGCGACTGTAAAAGACATTACCTTCCTGGGGAGGAGTAGGGAGCCCTTTCCTGTATTTTAAAGAGGCTATAAAACGAGTTGAAATCCTGCCTCAAAGGATTTTTGGCGTGCAGAGCGCTGCCGTAAGCGTAGATTTTGTGTTGGCTCAGCACACAGACTGCAGGTCTCATAACCATAAGCGCAAAAGGTCAGGATTGCATTTAGCCCATAACTATCAACTCTGTGATACACTATTAGTCATAGAAACTTGAGAAATTTGTTAAGATATTCTGAGCCTGATTTTGATATATTGGGACAGCTTTTAAAATTCCATCACAGTTTAAAGTGGTACTGCCAGTAGGAAAGTCAGTTGATCAAAATACAGTGTTTTTAAAAGGTTTTACTCCTCTTACGCTTTTTGTGAATTTACAGTCATCTTCTGATTTTAAGAGAAAAAAGTTAAGTGTAAAAGCTGTCTGTCTAGAAGTAAATTCTTTATGCATAATACGGTCAAAATACATTCATGTAACTTTTCAGTTGCAGGAGTAGTACAAGATCATTTTAGCAGCAATAGGTTAAAAAAAATTATTCAGATACAAGTAAGATTTTTTTTTTTTAATGTTGCAAATGTTCCTTTAAAATTCTTAATTAAATTTTTCTTCCCACTTCAGCCCCTAATTTCTAATTAATCCCAGTCAGGCAATTTTTGTTAATCAGTAGTGTGGTACCATATTTTGTCGTTGTTTCCTAGGAGCTGCGTTTATCTAAATCAGCTATGTCAAACCGTAACTTTTCTAGGAAAGCTACAGAGCAAACCATAAACCACTTCCCCTGCATAAATCACTTATTTTAGTCTTTAAACATCAGGTTGTACATACTAACCTTGCCCGTTTTGTGTTTAAAGGTGGAGGTTTTTATGAAGCCGTCATGTGACATGGTCTGTTCAGTCTTTTGTTGTACTTACAGATAAAAGAATAATTTTTGGAGAAATCGTGGAACAAGATATCAAACTGCATTGCTCACTTTTCCCCCACTGATAATAGATAAGGTCAAACTGATAACCATCCAAAAGTCTTGTTCTATGCGGAGACTCTTTTGAGTAGGTTAGGGGGGAGCGATGAGACACTGCAATGTGGATGGGAAAAGCAAAATGGATAATCATTCATGTTTCTCCATCAGTCAACAATAACATACTGTGGCACATCAGACAATTTTACTGTAATTAAATATTTTCTGTTTAGATACATTAAAGAAAATAGTGTCTCACATTTGTTCATGTTATAGGTCATTCTTGCTTACCATATCAGTGTATTTCTGCTCACGAAGGTGACTGATTGCAAAAGTGCCCCATTTTTGTGCTTATTCTCTAGACATGTTGAGCACAGAAATTTAAATCATTAGCTCAAGAAGCTGTTACTTTCCGACATACTGGCTTATCCTTATTTTAAATTGTTTCACATTCTTGTATATATATCTAGCGCAGAAGGAAAATACATGTTTTCATCTGTGTCTCATCAAGGGGATTGTGTGTCATCGAAAGTAACCCTCTTCCAAAAGCAGGAGTTTATTTTTCTAGCAAAGGAAGTCCCTTAGGGGTTAGAATCCCAGATTGGAGACTGGCAGGTCAAATTCTTTATCAGTTCTAAACTAAACATATAGAATGTAAAAGCTACTTAGTCATGTCTGAATCTCCATGGTGCTGTTTTGAATTATTTTTCAGAGGACATGAAAAATGGGTGAAAATTTTTTTACATTCAATGATTTTTATTTTTTTTTAATTGGGCTTGGAAATAACTCATTTATTTAAATTTGTGAATACAGATCTTTTAAATCAGAGGGAATGCACATTCAGGAACAAATTTCATGGAGTAATGCTAATTTCATCTGGTTTAGTAGGGATTTTTGCCCTGTTCTGTATGCTGCTACGTTGTCAAACGTGACTAGTTAAGTACAACCTAATCATACCTGTCCTTTCAGTTACTATATACAGATGATTTCCCCCTTGATTTAATGAATTTTTTGTTCTCTCTGCAACTGTTCAGTACCTTAGAATGCCACTATGCCTGAAAGTTTTGAAAGTCAAATATTAATTATTTTCTAAAGCTTTCTGTTAAATATCAAGGTTATTGGTAGAATTTTCTTTTAGTAAAAATTCTGAGTAAAATGCGAATGGAAGTTTTTTTTTTTCTTGTACACTTTTACAAATCATCCTTCAGTACGTCTTATAGCAAAAATGTCGTTAAGCAACAATTCAGTCTAGTCACGATGCAGAATTCCTAACCTATTACAACTTTGGAAGGTGTTTTTAAAACTTGATTTCTGATCTTGAATTTACAAAACACTCTAGAAATTTATGTTATTGTATAGTCTTGAAAAAATCTATCAGTACTCCGTTTATAGAATCTAGAATATACTACTTTTAAATAAAAGCAAAGATTTTCCTTAAAAAAAAAAAAAAAGGCTTCTTATGCAAAACAGCCTTGCAATGGAAAAACCTTTGTTCTGCTGTTTTGCAAAGGAATCTGCATGTCTCAGCTAAAGAGCACACCACCTTTTTATTAATCAAGCTGCATATCTTGGAAACGGGTTTATCTAATTTTGTTATGAAATTACAAAACTCTGGGGTGGGGAAAGTGTGGGTCCAATACCTGCCTATTCAAAACAGGTCGAATGAATTGATTAGTAATTGGTAGCATCTCGTGGAACCGGGCAGGTGATCTCGTTGTCAGTGCATTTACTTGATCGTTACTCTGCAAACTACAGCATAACATTAATTTACAGACTATCCTGGCCTTAAGTTCTGTGTCAAAAACACAGCCTGTTCCCTTTCAAAAGATAAACTTTCCATAGGCCAGTGCTTATCTGCCTGGCTTCCCGGCTGACTGAGATTTAAGCTATACTGGCTTGGGCAACGCGTGCAGTTGAACCGTGCTAACTTATGTGAGTGTGCAGCAAGAACATGGGGAATTCCTGATTTTTTTATCAGTAAGAAGGCAAAGCTCAAAAGCAAAGATAATGAATCAGAAAAGGTAGCGTATTGGTTTAACTTGATGATATTGGTTTGTTATAATTACCAAGAATAACATTGAATAGTTAATGATGTTTCTTTCCTAGGTCCATAAAAAGGAGAGAAGGTAGAGTCTCTTACTGCCTCGTGTGGCTATTCGATCTTTCGTTAGAAGCATTTGTGCCTCCAATGTGTAATATTATTGTGTCGATTAGCAAAGGCAGATGAAGGTCTGTGTGGCTTGGTTTTAATTCTTATTGTGAATGGGATGGTGGTGGCGTTTGTCAAGAAGACATCTATTGAAAGCATAATGCACAGGCACAAGAGGAGGGACTTCAAGGTGGGATTTATTTTTCTAATTTGTTCCTATTGCCCTTGACAAACATGCTTTTTCTCAAAGATGGTTCAGAGCTGTTGTTCCCAAATGAGTTACAGCAGATACGGATGCTGTTACATGAAGTGCTTAATGTGGTTTGCAAAACAACTAACAATGAGATAACCGTGGAAATGTTCTCTGCTCCTTTCAGATGCAGACAGTCTATTTTTGACCTGGAGACCAATATCAAGCCCTGGATTGTGTCAGGTCAGGGGGTGGGCACCGAAGACCTTATCTCTTTTCTTCCTTTGTTGACATCGTATCTTTATCCTTCCTGGGGTGACTACTTGATGGTACTGGTATTTAAAACACCTAGATAGGAGAAGTCACGAACTTCTTTTTCTATTTTTAAGGATGCTCATTAAAGAGAACACTGCTAGTGAGACCAAGAAGCCATAGGAAAGCATGTCACCTTCCACAGTGCTTTGTTAAACAGAGATCTATTAAAAGCTTAAGTTAGTGTTACATAAGCGTAAACAATTTGCAAGTATTAAATATTTAATACACTTTTATTTATTTATTGTTTTTATTTAATAGGTGTACTTCCAGGAAAAGTGTATTTTTCTGGTGCTTTTGGGAAATTTTTAATTAAACAGTTTATTTCTTTGTTTGTTTTTAAGGAGGACCACTGCAATTATGTAGTGGTTTTTTTAAGGAAAAGTTATTTATGTGCGCTTTTGTTTTTTAAGATTTAGTGTTAGATAACTGGCAAAAACTCAATTATACACCTTCATAAAGGTAAGGAATTGAAGGAAGCTTCAAAACAGCGAATAGGAGTAGCACGTCAAATTCTGTGCAAACCATTAGAACACGTAAAGGAGTGCTTGGCCTGTGCTGGGGTTTGGTAGTAGCCGGATTCACTCAGGTTATGTTAAATTAATTTTTTTGTTTAACCATTTAGTGTCTTTGCTCAGCGTTGCTCCCTTGCCCCAAATTCTTGAACCCTACAGTGTTGAAAGAGCAAAGCAGTTTAACTGCAGAGTTACTACTCAGTCTCTGTTCGTGGGTTAATAATAAAGAATTACATAACTAAGAAACAATATGTTTTAGTTGGCTTTAATTATATTGGGATTTAAAACTAGAACAAAATAATGTAAACAAACGAATTCTGTGAAAATTTAAGAAAACTGCAGCTATAAATAATGCAGTTTTCCAGAAGAAATGATGAGTATCAAGTCAGAAGAAAAAAATCTTGTAAGAGGTTATGCATAGCTTCTTATTGTTACAGTATCACTAAGGATAAATAATGGTGGTTTTGGGAAAATGGTAGTTTTTTCCTCTGTTTTCAATCTCTTTCATATCATAACAAGTCTTCCTTTACTGGAGGGGAGGGGACAAAGGGAAAGAGAAGAAACCATTTATCCAACACAGGCTTTTAACTGTTAAATGGTTCCCTATCTAAAGACGTGCAAAATTTAAGCAGGACTTTGAAGGAGGAAGTGAAAAAACATGAACTTATGTCTTAACAGAAAAATGAATGCTCTTTAGTGTATTCAGACTGTATAAAAATGTAATTATTAATAATCATTGAGTTGCCTCTGTTTCTTCAACTTACTCATATCAAGGAAAATATACTGCAGGAATATTTTCCTCATGGAAAATACAGAATTTTCTTTTTGTTCAGTGGTTACTGAGGGGTTTTTATGCCATTTGTTGGCATGCTTACCGACATGAACAAGCATTGTGTAATTGGCAGTAGTGGTGAATTATACCTAAAAAACAAAATTAAGGTGACAAATAATATGTATTTGAACTTGTGTTAGTGAAGCCTGGCAGAAGCTAGTATTTAACACCTGTATCTATATAATCTTTAATATTAGGCAATGAATGCAAATCTCTGCGTGAAGAGGAAATACTGCTTTGAACAAAAGAAAACTGAAATTCTTTTGTCTTTCAATATAAATTCTTAATCGGAGAACACATGGTCATCACAGTGGCAGTTCACACAGTCCAGTAGCTCCTTTATGAGGTCTTCCCTGGACCTCTTCAATGTGTTAACTGCTGTATGCCTAAATTTTCATTATCTGCAATATTAGTCTCATGGGGTTTTGTGGTTGGAACATTGGAAATGTTGGTTGGAAATAAAATGGTTGGAAAGTTTGATGAAATCTGACTAATGATAATCTGACTCAGAGTATATCTGTAGCAAATGAAAACAAGTGGTACATGTTGGTATTGAGTAAGATTAAAAAGTAGTTAGAAGAGCTGAACAGATACTCCTTAATATTGTACTTCTTATTTATATCAATATAGATAACTTCTTAGTTACAGCCTCAGGTGAAAAACAGGAATTAAGTTAAAACTACAGAATAAATCATAGCTTAATTATGCACCTGTTTTTCCTGTAGTGGCAAAGATCTTCATGTCCTTTAGGAACATGTTGGCAGTGTATCTCATTAATTACAATTATGATAAATTGTTTCTGTTGCAGTCATCCCCATGAGTGCCACTCCCGTATTAACTACTTATGGTCCTAGTTGTTCTGTTAACTAAAAAATACAAATCACACAACTCAGTCACTCTTTGTCCTGGCAGTTTGTAATTCTGGCTACACAGATGTGTTAAATGCTCTTATAAAAATTATAAATTTAGCAGCATAGACTGCTATGAAGTACTCTCTAATCCTGTGGATTTTAAGTGTAGATTAATCCCCAGTGACTCCTAGGACTAGATGAGTGGATACAAAAATGTTTACCTGTTAAAAAGTGTACAATCTGGTTTTGAGTGGATTGTGTGTGGTTTCTGGTTAGAGATCTGTGGAGTTGCCATATGGAAGTGTATCTTTTTTAGTGTGATTCACCTGTCTTGAAACTGTCACACAAAAAAAAAAAAAAAAAAGAGGAAAAAAAAGCTTAGAGGGGAAAAAAAAAGAAGAAAAAAGAACTATAGTAAAGAATGAGCTGCTTAGGGCCCAGCCAGATCCTCTCTACCTCTCCAGTTAGAAAGTTGGGATTTCTTCTTTAGGCCACCTATCTTCAAGAATTTAAACAGCCAAAATGTTCTATTTGGGTAGTAGAAATGGCTTAGCATCCTCAACATATTGGTATTTTCTATGTTAAAATTTGTCATGGTGACTTTTAAAGTTCCCCAAACCCAGCTTTCAGGCTTTTCCTGTGTCAAACAGGTAATACAGGTCAGCACAGTATTCGTGGCAGTATTATTAGAACTGTGCTGAACGTAATAGATTCCTTCAGTGGTATTTTGCTGC
The DNA here is from genome assembly GCF_929443795.1 of Astur gentilis. NCBI lineage: Eukaryota > Metazoa > Chordata > Aves > Accipitriformes > Accipitridae > Astur > Astur gentilis. The sequence continues at coordinate 32,765,315 of NC_064888.1, forward strand.
CCTTTCACTCAGGCTTTGTTTTCTAAAGCAATGACCCATGTTTTTCTACTTTTATTTTAGCTGGAGTGAAAGCTATGGAAGTCTCTTTTTAGCAGATTTTACTGCTGATCTTCAGTATGGTTTGAGTATAACATTTCCCAGTAAATGGAGTGGCAAGGAAAAATCTAATAATCTCATTGCTGATGCAGCGTCGCATGTCTGAAGACTGGAGTTGCTAAACGACGAGCTAAAGTTTTCAGTGCTGGCTGTGACCTGCTGCGTGCAGCGCTGTAAGCAAACCTGTGAAGGCATTTAAGCTGCAGATTACTCATTTGCACAATATATCAAATATTCCCTTGATGGGACATGAGGTTTATTTATCTTTTAAAAATACTCTGAAGCCATTGTTAAGTTACGCTAATAAACTCAGGAAGGAATTCTATTCCTTAGGATAATTAGCTCTGGAACAGTTACTTATATGTACCTTTTTACTCAGCGTGTATACATTATAAGCGTATAACTAAGCAAATGGTGAGGTTTTAGAAATCCTGTTATACCAACAAATATATTCCATCTTATTACCCCCGAAGAGCAGCAGGCAGCATGAACTCTTCCTTTCCAGGAGTATGTGAATACATTTTATGTTCCTTTCTGTCACTTCATCATATATCACAGTAAGCTTTTACCAAAAATTAATATTTTAGAGATTCCTGTTCAACTCTCCCAGAATCGTACTTGCATGCAAAGTTGCCAAAGCCAGTTGGTTTGGGGTTTTCTGTTTGTTATTCGTTAGTCCTGCTGGAGCTTGAATATTTCCATTTTAGAATTAGCAGTTCTTTTTCTGAATCTTTGCTTGAGGAAACATGCCAGGGAATTTTCCACATGCTCTCTGATGTCTAAGCAAAATAGATGTTAATACCCAGTATTAAGCTTTGCTGAACAACCCACAGAATGAATAAATACTGAATTTCTCAGTAAAATGACTAAAGAAAGAATGGGAATCTTGGCTGTGTTGAGCAGGAAAATAATCTCATTGTGTTCAGTTAGTGATTTCAAATACTCCTTTATGAGTAAGTGACATGGGACAATTTGAAGCCCAAGCCCAATTATTTGTCATCGATGGCTCTTAAATCTTAGAGCTGTTACATTCATGGAAATTTGTTCACTTATATTTTGGGGCTTGAGAGAAAAACAAAACAAAAATGACCTTAAAATAAAACAACCGGCAAACCTGTGGAGGTTTTGGTAACCTTGGCCCTCTCATCGAAAAGTGGCCCCTAAAGAGCCTGCGGAATTAGTGATTTTTTTTTTTTTTTCCCCCTCATAGCACAACTGGGACACAGAAACCCGTTTTCTTTAGCGAGAATGCTTGGACGCCCTCCAATCGAGTGGGAACAAAGAGTTGTCTGTCAGGGTCCCGGGAGCCCCCACATCTGCTTTTTAAAACAGGATGTGGGGAAGGGTAAAAATCCTCTCCATCTGTGACGATAACACGGCTTTGAGAACACCTGGGATTACTAGACCCGGTATTTGAAGCTTATCGCTGGAGCTGGTTTCTGATAGACTAAATGCCTTTAGGGACCGAGGTGCCGTGTTGTGTGGGAGCGTAACGTTAGGGCAGATTTTCCACTGGAGGATCTGGACCCTAGAATCTGAACCCAGTCCTCCGTTGGAAAATTGTAAAATAATTTCAACAAATAACTTCTGGGAGACTGTTCAGCCTGGTTTTAGCTTTTATTTAAAAAAACAAAAACAAACCAAACCACAAACAAACAACAAAAAATATTTTGAGTAATTTTTAGTGCATTTCACTATCCATTCAGAATTTTGTAAGCAAAGGCATCAGATTTATGTCTTTGTTTTTATTAATTGCTCTTTCTGTTCAAGCTGATTTCACTTGTGTGAATGTCCAACAAAGCAGAAAACATTAAGCACACAACCAGGTTGTGTAGTTCCTTCTGTGCTTGAAAGAGTATTAAAAAATACCTGTGCATTTTGAGGAGAGCCTGAAAGTGTTTCTTCTGATCAATGTGCAGTGAAAATGGCCCAAGTGCATCATATTATCAGTCAGCTTTTAACAGAGTGTAATTCAACAGTTACTCAGATAACTGGCTAGCTATTAAGAAGAAATATTTTGGTGGACAATTTGTGAAAGGAAAATTGTTTCTAGACTTCTTCGTGTTAATTATTCATCTGTCTCCATTTTCAACTAACGATGCAGTTGGTGAATTCTGTCAACAATTTCAAATAAGTAGTGATTTTTAATTTGATGAAAGCTGTCTTAGGTGTCTGTGTACCATATCAGAAAGATTTGTTGGGTTTCTATTATTTTGTTTGTTTCATTTGCAATGGGGAAACAATAATGGGCTACCATGTCCTGGCTCTAACACTTCTAGATTTCAGGAATAGCAATAATAAAACTTGTCTGGGCAACTTATAAAAGCTCTACTTCCTATTTCAAAGATCGTTCATTTAAATCAGTGGCCAAATTAGCTGCATATTAATAAGCGTAGAATTTCTTAATATATAAAAAAAGAATGTGGTTCAGAATACATGTTACAAGATATTTTAGAAAGTAGTCATAAAAAAAGTGTGGTTACAGTCATCTTTATTTCTGGAATTTTAAAGTTTGCAGGAAGACTCTGAAATGGAAAGGTTGACAGCCATAATTGTAGTTATGTGTTCTTGAAACTAGTAGGTGAGTATGTTAATGACTGCTTTTTGTATTCACTACTCATCATTTATGATAGAACAAAATCTTAAAAGTTCATCAGTTTCTGTTTGATGTTTTTAATATTGAAAAAAATCCTGCCTATTAAGGAGGATATGTGGTACAGATTGAGAGGCAACAGAGTGCATTAATTCTTGTTTCATTTTTATGGTAAATCCTGAATGTTAAGGATGCTCATGGCTTTTTTGGTCAGCTGAGTTTCTGCTGGTTTTCTTGAGTACAAGTCTGAATGATGTGCTGAATGATTTTAAAATCTGATTGGTTTGGAAGTCAGCGTTGGTTACTGAGAAGAATGAACATTCAATTTCATCTTTTGTGTAATTGTCTTCTTAAAAGAAAATCTTTAAGTTGCCAAAAACTACAATAGAGTTAATGTGTCAGCTGGGTTGGTTACATCCTTCTTAACAGAGAAGACTGCAAAATACTCGAACTATAACACTGAACATATCTACTTCATAAGTTCATATACAGATAAGGATAAGATTGTTTGAAGGATTACTTTTAGAGTTAAGAAATAGTGGCTCTTTTAAATGGAAAAAACACTATGAAATTAGGTAGTGGGAGGAAAATCCTGGTGACAGAGCATTTTGTTAATCTGGCTCACAGCTTGCCTTCAGTCTTTCTTCTGACAGTCTTAACACTGTGTAATCCTCCATAATCTAAAACTGGGTATACATTTCTTTTTCTGTGAAATAGAATATCAGATGGGGGGGGGAGGGGGGGGGGAGAGTAACAGTTAAAAACAAAACCCCCTGTATATAACAGAGGTTTTTCTAATTACCTGGGAGAAAGTATCACAGTTGCTTTAAATTTTAGAAAAAAATTTCCACTACTGCTGGCAATGTACTCAACATTTAAGGAATTTGTATTTCTGTATTGCTGTTCTGAGAGGTTTGAGTTGCACATAGAGCTAGGAGCTGCTACGCTGTTGGCTTGTTGGAAAGAAGTACAATGAAAATTTCCCTAGATGTTGCCTGTTACAGTAGAAACATCTTAAGTGATCTCATTCTTTGTGAATGCTCTAAAAGCAAATTGTTAGAATGTAAAATATGTTAGAAACTTGTTTTTAAAAAACAGTAACACCTGGCTTGAATTGACACTTTTTTATTGTTTTCGGTCAAATATTTTCTAAGTAATTTTCGTAGTAATTTTAAAGTATGTTTCTGTGTATTTCTGAGATGCACAGTATGACGAAAGTACAGCAAAGATGAAGGTTGAATTGAATGGTGGTAAGGAAAAACAATCTTTTGAACGAGGCATTTAATCAGTATGTGAGAGTAGTTAAAATGTTATATAATTTCTGTTTCTTTGAAGTTAATCTATTCATATTAATGCTGGCAATGAAGCAAATTTTCTTGAAACCTTCACTGAGCTCAGCAAGTAGTGTTCTTTGCTGTCCAGAGGGTATGGGGAACGAATGCAAAAGCATTTTGATGTTATAATTAAGTGTCAGCACACTACAACAGTTGAACAATATAAACTTTTCATGTCAGTCAGGCAATTCTTTGATGTGTTTGGCATTAGGTTTTTGGTGGGATATATAAAAGGTATATTACATAAATATCGTTAATTGCCAGTAATCCACATGTTATAATACAGCAGTCAACTCATGACTATGTTTAACTATTACAGTGTTTTTAATGTTGCATTGTAAAATTGCAAAGATAGAAACTTTGTTTTCCTTTGCGTACATTTGAGTATCTTGAAAGGAGATTAATTTTATATCAATTGTATAGCTGTACTTTTCCTTTACGGAGCCAGTTTTGTCCTTCTAGCTTAGGGGAAAGCGTTCGCCGTGCAAAAATACGATAGTGTGTTACCCGTACCCTTTAAAACGGAATGGACATACAGAGCCGTCACATATATCATGATTTCCCTGTCTAGACACACGGACGTATCATACAATCTCTTTTCTTCCGTATATGGTGATTTTTATTTTGTTTTTGGAGGTGAGCGTAGGAGGCTTGAACCTAGGTGGCTTTTTTGAAAACTAAGAGTTTGTATTAGATTTCTTTTGATTTTTATATCCAAAACGATTATCAATGCTTTCTTTTCAAGTACTTTTAAGTGATATGCAAAACAAAAGTACCTGGGAAATATCTGGTAACTCCTGTAAGGTCTGTGAAGGGTAATGACTGGAATATAGAGAGGATGAAATTACAGACAGCGCAGTAACCGTTAGTTATACTGCAATAACTGATCAAAAGCGTAATAACTAAGTAAAAGCGTGAGGACGTTCTCTTTCCTGCGGTATTTAGGGCAGGAACGGTCTGCGGGCGCTAGGAAAAGAGCGGGCAGTCGCAGCACGCCGGCTGTATTGCCCGCCCGGCCGCAGGCGCGAGGCGGGGGTCTCCGGGCGCGGGGACCGCTCGCCCCTCGCTGGCCCCACTCGTGAGGGTGGGCAGGGTGGGCAGGCGTCCCTCGGCGCGGGGGGCTGCGCCGGCGCAGCCTGGTAGCCGGAGCTCTCGCCGGCGGTATCGCCGCAGCTCGGGGCGCGCGGGGGCTGAGGGGTCTCCGTGCCGCTCCCGCGCGCGTCGCATGGGAGCGGTTGCCTCTACCTCGAAGACTTTGTTAGGGATTAGAGAGCTTTAGCGAGGATTGCGCGGTTTCATTGCTCGGAGCGTTGGAAAGTGCAGTTGTGGCTTATGCGGGTAGAGGTTACGGTCCGGTCTGAAAGATGAGCTACGAGAGGTTCCCGTAATACCGTGAATTAAATGGTGCCGGTTGGAGCACAGCAGAGAAGATAATAAACGTGGAGAGAACAAAGGAGAGGAGTAACACCGACCAGCGAACTGGGCACGCAGACTAGTTCTGGGAGTACTTGCGTTGCCTTGAGACAATAGCAAACAATTTAATAGTAATTTGCCAATATATGTTTAGCTACTGGTTGCCAATATATGTTTAGCTACTGCTAAGGCTCTACAATATCTTGCATCCTTTTTCGTTTACATACTGATTAAAAATAGGACGTATTACTCTCTCTCATGTGAATGAACTGGGCTACCCCCTGAGTGCAGTTTAAAAGATCGGAATTATAATTTAAACCATAGAAAACACAGGTGCAGAGAACATAAATAAGGTTGCATATGCTTTAGCCATTCCATATCATTAACTGCTTGATTGTCCTTCTTTGCTTGTAATTGAATATAGCCGAACCAGGCTTGTGTTTATGAACAGCAATGGGTGATATTTCTTGTGAGATTCCTTGATGAGATTGCCATGTCATCTGACACTCTTGACCAAAAGTCATTTTCTTACCTCGTAGCCTGTCAAGACCAGTAGACTTTTTTTTCACAGCTTGATGACAGATGAGCCTAGTGTGCTGCACATGGGAATCTCCATTGTGCCAAGACGTAAATGAATGAGTTTTATAGCAGAGGGTTAAGAAGGCTTGTGCCTTTTTTTTTTTTAAATGAGCATGAAGAGCATTGATGTGGGTCATTAATGGTAATAGTCAGCTCTAGGGAAAAGGCACCTGCCTGAATGCTTCATGGGAATAGGGAAAGACTGTCTGTGTTCAGGCCGTGGTTTTGAGTGTATTCCCGGTTGGAAGAATCTGAGGTTGGGCGGTTTTGGTGACTCCTGCACAGCAAACCGATAGGTCTGATTTGGATTCCCAGCGAATGAGCATCTGTATCGCAAAGCCTGGTTATTGGTCTTGGCAGCGGGAGGCTGCATTGCTTTAACTGCTGGAAGGAGTCGACGCTCTCCGTTGTGTGGGAGCCACTTGGGTTTACTTTATCCGTTCCCGGCTGCGTTGCTGCCGTTTGGTGCATCGGTAGGATCCTGGTGGCCAGCCTGGCTGTATTTCCTAGTAGACTGAGGACCTCTCTATTTCAGCTTTCTAGACAACCAGGATTTACCTGTGGGGTTCGGTGGCCGTCTCATTGATGCTAAAATGGCCGCGTTTTGTTCTGAGGTTGCCCATCTCAGCCAGTCGCGTTTAGGGGTTCTCCATAACTCGTGTAGAAAGTGTTAGAGAGAAAGGAAATACGAAAGAGGGACGAAATCCCTGTTGAAACCAGTGGACTTCTGAAGTCAGCGTCAGGGTTGTGGTCAACTTGCTTATTAGTAATTAAAAGCGACACTTGAGAAATAAGTCCCCCAAACCCACACCTGCCCTCCCAAACAAGAAGAGAAATGTCCCTTTTCTGGAAGTTCACTGCGTGGAAGCAACTTAGAGGCTTTTACATAGTTATTTCCATTTGGGGAGGAGCTAGGTTTATTCAGGCCGGTTTTAGGCTGGAGAGAGGTTTGCAAAGAGGTCACCAAGCTGTTGGGAGAATTACTGTGACATCGCTGCTGGTAGCGGGTTCGTCACTTTGGGGCACTGGAGTGACAATGTGGCTGGCTGATCTCTTCCAGAAACCTCTGGACTCCAAAAATAAGTTTAAAGGTGATTATAGTATGTCGTATCATTTACATAACTTATCTGTCAGTAACACTTCCCATATTGTCAAATGTGTGTGTGTGTTTATATATATATATATCTCTATATATCTATATCTGCCCGCTGAAAGGATCGGGTTCAAAGGATAAACTCTGACAGTGATGTGGACTGAGTTTGACCTTGTAAAAAGGTAAGTACCTCCTCCTTGGTTGTACTGCTTTTCGTACAATAAAAAGTGAACGCCTACATTAGCCATTTCTTCTTCGACTACACAGGCTATGCAGGACTTCTTGTAAGAAATAGGAGCAAATCTGATTATAGCCCTTGACCCCAGCGTTTGAAAACAATCTGTTTTGGTTTTTGTTCGTAAGCATTTTCTGTTTTTAAAGACCTGACTCACAATTAGGATAAACGGCTGGAATAACAAGGATTTGGGTCACTGTTGATAGCAATGTCTGCAGTGTGGCTTTTCACCAGGCTTCATGCCATATTAATCACCAAGTTTGAGGGCAGTGGTGGGACCTGTCTCCTCGCTGTCAGTCCCCGCAGCCTGTGCACTGGATGTGTCAGCACAATGCCACTGGCAGATGGAAGAGATGCAGTAAATATGCACAGTTATGGTTTAAGTGAAAAAGCTGTGGGAAAGGAAATACATTAATCCATTGCGGCTGTTTTTTCTTTTAAGTAAGCCTCTGTAATAAATCGTGAGTTTTTCCTGGACTTACCCTTTATATTTCTAGATTCCTTTCTTGAGCGGGGGAGGGAGTGGAATAAAAATTGAACTGAAGCATAAAAAATACTAAAATACAGAAGCAACTGAAAATTAAATCAGGTCGTGCATGTGGAAAGAAGTTCTCTTCCATATGGTCTCTGTTGTGAACACACTTCAGGAAATCCCGTTCTAGCAGATCATAAAATATGCACTATGTATATGAGTGCATTGTTTGTTTAGGGGGTGTTGTGGAGGTGATGTTTAGGAAGTGCTTTAAAGCCAGGAAAAAATGGATCCCTGAATCTGGGAAGAGTGAAACTCGATGAACAGTTCAGTATGGCCTTGCTCTTTGAAAGTATACTAAACGTTTGGGGTTTAGATACTGTCTTCCTACATAATCAGGAATTTCATGTCTGATCCTCTTTCTTTGATTTTTTCAGTTTTAAGGACATTTAGCATATATTTACTCTGGCCAAAAAGGAGATGATGTTGAATATTTTACAAAACATTTTTCGAAATTCAAAACTACTGTAGTACAGTTTTGAAAATCCTTTTGTTTCTCAGATGCCTAATTTTCGTTTTGATTCTTACGTCACCATTTTGCTATTTTTCCAGTTGTTACAATTTTTATATCCCAGAAGGACCAGATATCCTAGGAAGGCAATTTGCTGTGCCATACAGATGTGGAGAAAAAGAATGTATTTTTCTCTCCTGTTTCCCCTGTCTCCCGTAGTCGTAAATCACCTTTGAGGTGCACGAAAACTTTATTCCTTAGTTTTAAAAATACCGTGCCCCCCGCTCAGAGTGATGCGGGATGTCTGCTGTTGCAGCGCAGTGTCTGCAGAGCTCTGTAGCGTCTCCATCGGGTTACGAGGACGGGTTTCGGCTCCTGCGCCCCGCGGATCCCGCAGCTGGTGTTGCGGTACGTGGCGCAGCTAACGTGCCTCTTTGATGTTGATGTGGGTGTCGCTGCAAGGGCTGGTGACGAGCGGCTGTGCACTGAGGACACATGGGTAGCAGGAGTCTAAACTTTCTCTGCAGAAGTGCTGTTAAAATGGAATAAAATGCCTGCTCAGAGATGAGGTAGGAGCGCCAGAGCCTGCACGCAAAGCCGAGCGCAGAGGTGGGCACTGAGGGAACCCTAATGGATCTGCAAGGTGTGCCAGTTGCTTTTGGTCCTTGTTGGGATAGACGAAGCCATGGCAGAACTCCGTGGTGTTACATCTAGACCTGTTTCTTGTGCTCAAGGCAGTTTATTTTAAGCTAGCTTAAAGTATCTCTATGCTGCACCATAGTGCATGCAAAGTCATGTATTTCAGTGGTATCGGTTGCAAATTACTCTTCTGTCACATGGAAACCTTACAGGAGAAAAAAGATAAATAGAAGTAAATAGTGTAAAACTCTAGCTAAACTTCTGCTGCCTCTTAAATATTGGTCTCTTGCTTTCCAGAAATTTTGTGGAAGCTGGAAATACTCTAGGAAAAGGTGGCCAGCTAAGGACACTTGGCTGAATTAAGTCATGGCTTACGTGGGTTCTGTTGTGTCAGTAATTTCATATCCTCCTAAGAGCTTGTTGATGTGAACAAAGTCCGGGCAGAAGCTGATGCAAAATATGTATTACACAGCCAAGTCATGCACAGCAAAATGGGTAAACCCACATGCATTTGTCCTGCAGGCGCCTGCTCGTTAGTTAAAAGTTATTTTTGTCAGGTCTGTCGTGGTACTTAAATATGCATGATCAGTTTTGTTCACCTTCTGGGGGCTTTCCAACATTGAAAACACATTGGAAAAGTACAAATATTACCTTAATGAACTAACACTCAGAAAAACTGTAGCAGAGGTGATTTTTTTTTTTTTTTTATGTCACTGAAGTACATTGTGAGCAGAATAGTTTCAAGTTCAACTCTCAAAGCAGCTTTTGTTCTTACAGAAAAATCCCTTCCAGAGGAAAACTGTGTGCTGGCTAGTGCTAGCTCTGATGCGGATGGGGCACCTAATTCCCTTGTGAAGGAGAAATTGTAGCCATATAAACAGGAGGAGATGCAGATGTTTTCCTTGTTCAGATCTGCTCCTCAGATAATGCTGTACTGTGCACCATGTGTGCACTATGCCATGTGGATCCTGCAATTCTCAGAGGGGCTTTCTTTAGACATACGCTGCAGCATTCCAGAGCCGTGCCACATGGATGCCCATCAAAACCTTTCTCCTTCATGCGTCTTTTCTGGTACTTGACCCGTGCCAGATACATAAGTATCTTAGGAATGAAGCTTTTACAGACTGATTTCCCCTGCTGCTTATTTTCTCATGTAGACTTTCTTCCTTTTTCTTGCGTGAGTTTTATTTGTTTGTTGTTAGATAAAAGGTGCAATTTCTTGTTCGTGACCAAGGGACTGCAATCTGAAGTTTCATTAATGTTTGTGCAACTTTCTGCCCCCGTTGCATTTTGAGATACAAAATGCGAATCTCTTCTACTCCACAAGCTGATGGGTTACTTCTCTTCCGAAGCGTTCAACTGTTCTGTTGCTCGTCAAAGTGAGATACCCCAGATGTTTCCCCCCTACCAGAGTAGGGGAGAAGTTTCCTTGACCTCAAGAAAGCAGACTCCTGTTTCTCTCAAGAAACAGCCTCATGTTTTGTTGGGGCAGTAAACCATGATTCTCACCCCTTGTCTGAGTGCTTTGTAAGCAGTGTACCTAATGGAACTATCTGCTGGCGTATGTGGAGTCTGAGAGGAAGGATAATAATATGTTTCTGAGGCTATTTTAGCACCAAGGGAACAGCTTCCTCAGCTGGGGGAATGAAATCCTCATTCTGCTGTATTTTGGAAAATAAGCTTCAACTTAATTACTTTAAAACATTTTAAAAGTACCTTTTGTTGCATCAGGGGAAGAGAACATTGCAATCTTACACCAGCTGTCTTTTTGATAAATGTCCCTACATAGACTAGCAGAGGCTGTGACATTCCTCTTACCCCCTCTTGATAATCTGAAAATCTTCTGTGCTGGAGCATCTGCTCCAGGGCAGTACCGTAGGAACGTCAGATAAATTCTGTGTTTCATTCCCTGGTGGATATGTTAGCCAGCAAGTTATACAACAAGCCTGTGTGGGAAAAAGGGGTTATACCAAAGCGTAATGGGATGTCTTCCCTAGGAATCTGAAAATTAGGAATATATTAATGGCAGTGCAGACAGATATTGATGACTAGAAGAAATGGGACTGACTGATGACATGATTACGTTATCTAAGAAGGAAATCTTATACTAATCTTCAGAAAGAGTATTGTAATCGCACTGCTTAATGTCTGCATATTATATCAGAGCCCTCGCTCTGCTGCGCTTGAGGTGGAGAACTCCATTCCGCTGGGTGTTCAGTTTTCAGAGGACTCTAAAATCAGTAGCTTTTCTTGGGCTGTCCTGAAATTTGGGGCCTCACTGCATGACAAGATAAAGCTTCTAAGTTGGGGCATCTTCTGCTGTCGTGTTTCCAAAAATACAGCATCCCTCCACCATAGAAGCTTTCCTTTCAGCAGATTTTACTGCTTTTTTTTATATGGACATGTGGGAAGAGCACTATTGTTCTGATGACACCCCAAAACAGCAGGAGCTCTGCGTGTTCACCTGCAAAGCGTGGGGCCCCCTTTGTCTTTAGCAGAACAAAACTGAAAGCTTGAAAATGAGTTTGGGGACAGCAGAGGCAGGAATCTGATGTGCAGGAGTTACAGATTACCCCACACGTGCAAAGATCGTACTGCCAAAAGGGCTTTTAGTCTCTCGGACATCATGAGAGCTGGATAGTCTGAGGAGATAAGCCAGTTAAACATCGTTTTTAACCAGCCAATTTCTGGTCCTTACTACTGGGTGTCTTGATGTGTTTTAGTGTGTTCATCAGAGGGCTGTGAGGCTCTTAGCCTTCCTCTGAAGAACTGATTTATTGACAAATGGGACAGAAGGCTTGTTCATCAGTAAGTGAGTATTCATTGTAATGAATGAAATTACGCTGATTAAATAGTAGTTGCAGCAATCAGTAGGTTCTAATAAAATTAGCACCAAGTGCCCTATTTTTTCTCATGATGAATCAGATCTCTGAAAGCTTGTTAGCACTCGGAACTCTTTCTTACGAGTTCCCCTGCTTTTTTGTAAGGACGTTCCTCAAGGCATCAGTGACATCTTGCTCTCGTTCACCTCTCCGGTGGTCTGTTCATGTTCAGAAGCTCTCCAGAGCCCATGGCATTGCTCTTCAGCCGGTTGTTCAAGTGTGCTGGAATGCAAAGTGACCTTCGCTCTTAACTGATGCTATGGAGATCAGTGGAAATGCAGCAGCATATCCCAGTAGTAAATCTGGCATCCTTAATTTCAATTACATGTATTTTTCTAAATCGCTTGTGCAACCAGGCTGAAGTTTGGGCTCCACGCAGCTCAATAGCGTAAGTTAATTCTGGAATTACGAGCGAATATTATTTTTCAAAGTCTTCTTCAGTTCAAGCTGGGGTGACAGGAACATGGATTCTGAAGGTATTTAGCTGTGTCAATAAGCAATTGAATGCAACAGCCTAAAACTTAATTCACTTAACAGATTTTTTTAACGAACTTGACACCTGGCACAAGACCTCCATAGTACAAAAGTATTTGAGAACGATGTATAATTATGTTGTTGCACAATCCAAAGCGCTTGCCAAGAAATAGAGAACTATAATCTTCATAGAAGAGGGAGACAGTAAGCTCTTAATGTACTTATTGTCCCAGCTACTAGTATGTGCAAACACTAGATTATTTTGAGAGGTACATACGTATGTGAATATATGTAATAAATAATTTCCCCCATGTTTCATTCCAGGACAAGATTATTATAATGTGCTAGGTTTGGCACAGAACGTGTAATCGTTTAGAAGAGAAAGCCAGTGCAGAATACGTCAGCTTGCTTTTTAAAGCAGCGTCCTCTGCGAAAAAGCGCAGCCTGTGTTGTGCGATCTTGGAACTTTTTCTCGCAATTTTCTTGCAAGAAACCCTTTTTCTTGCAAGCGTTTAAGATACAAAATTTCTGACTGGTCATATTTTCCTCTCAAATGATCCAAGCACGAGCTTCCCGCTTGAGAGCGGCACTGCCTCTGCGTCCGTCGCTGCGTTGCGGCCGAGATCTTTGAGTTGCTTTGGCCCTTTGGCTCGGAGGTCCGCGGGCGGAGGAGCTCTCCGCAGAGGAGCTGCAGCTCCTGATGGCTTCAGCAGCCTGCGCCTGCCTGCCTCCCCAGGGCGCCCAGCCTCTGGCCGCGGAGCCAGGAGCCGAGCCTCGGCTCCAGCCAGCGCTCCAGGTTCCTGCCTCCGCAAACGCGAGACGGGACCGTGCGTTGCCCGGCTTCTTTGCCGAAGACTGGGCAGAGCAGCCCCGACAGCCCTGTCTGCAGCCAGCTCTCTCCGGGCTCGCCAGGTTTTCCGCCCGGTGGTGGAGAACCGGTAGCCTGCTGGTGGGGACTGCAGGCTGTGGTAGTCTGGTGGGAAACCCTGGGAGACCTGCCGGTGTTGTCACGCCCAGTACTTCTGCACAGCGTATTTGGGTTGGAAATGAATTAAGGGCTCAGGTGTCCGAGACAACGCTTTTAAAGGCATGCGGGTATGACGAAAACAACTGATTACTTTCCATGGAAAGAAGCAGAAATCTTTCTTGCTTCAGCAAGTTTTGGAGTAACATCAGGATACAATTTTTAATTGCCCTGAGTATCGTAAGGAATGAAGTTGAGGAGATCATGAGGGTAATTATTTCCATAGTAGATATTAATTCACTGTGTGAAAGTATTTACATAAGTATTCATCTAAGCATGACAAGTGATACAGACCAAGCCTGGGTTCTCTGGACATTAATTACTGAAGAATTGCGTCCACCCAAATAAGAAGTGAGAATTCATCAACAATAATTTATATGGTGAACTGGAGGTGGTGAGGAACGAGGTGATCTTTCTGTTTCGGAAGTCAGATTTCAGATTTGTTTTCTGTGCTTAGAGAATGGATTCCAGGTGAGGCTGTGTACCTGGTTTAGATGCAAGGTGATCTATGCTTTATTTAACATGAATTCATTAAGAAAGGAAGAAAAACAGGAATCTGTTTTGTCTTCAGAAGCTCAAATTCGGTTCATTAGGCTTATAAAGAAAAGACCAAACCTGTTTTTATTTCTTGTGGTAACTAGTCATAGAGAAATGTTAAATTGTTCTTAATCTAGGCAATCCAGTATCCAAACCGTAACCTTCACGTGTCTTTATTTGTTGACCAACAACTTTATCTATTGACTGTAAAGGAAACGAAGGGTGACTATGAATCTAGGCTTATCGTATTTGTAGTGTGGTGGGTGAATACAATAATGCAGTGTTCCCAGGGGGAATTACCTTGATTTGAAAAAACATGCAATTCCTTCCTCCATCCTTTGTATTATTACTAGATTGAACCGTAGAGCAGCTTTTCCGGGCTGAAATGCAGGCACTGTTTAATAGAGCAGAAAAGACCCACTGTAGAGCAATTGAGTCCTGATCCTGTAAATCACTACCTATGATCAAATTCTTGTGTTTGCCCAAAGCTGTTGAATTAAGATCTTGTTGCCCTTCACAGCTTCCCTCGGTCTCGTACCCAAAGCAGTCAGCAAGGGAGAGGTGGGCCAGGAGACTGCTTTAGGAAGTTCTTCATGAGTTTGCAGCAGGGACATAGGGAAGTGATGACAGACAACAGGAAACTAATACAAACATAATAGGTAATAAAAGCAGTAGAGGAGATATTTGAAAATACTGTGCAAAATGAATGGCTTTGCATTTTATATCTGAATATTTCACAGGGATTTACAGTTACCTGCAGGGTTAATTTGAGGTGAAATAATATTGAAATTTATAGAATGTGAAGTGGTGTCTGTTCAGTAACGTAGCCCGTTCTCAGGTCTGGGTTCTTGACTTCTTTCTGCTATTTTCTTCAGATGGGCTTGTTTTGTTTTCCGGATAATTTATCTGCTGTCTCTGGGAGGTCTCTTGAGGGGTTTTGGCTCTGTGTGTCTGATTGACGCTTCCCACTTGAAGACCAAGCGGCGTGGAAAGCCGGTAACTCTGAGGTCAGCAATTCCCCTGTATGTTTCTGTAGGCACAAGGATTAAAAGACATACTTGAGAGACACCACAAAGGTCACTGCTGTCGTGTTCGCTCAGGAGCTTTATGACTGATAGAGAAGGGTTAAATTTATTTGCCTGTTGGAGAGTAATAAACAGTTGTCACTGATAATAAATTATCTAAACTGCAGGTGGTCTTTGGTAATGACAAATGCAGACTTTATGACCTATGTTCAAGCTAGTAAACACTTTAAGTGCATCTCTGTGCTAGCTGGGCTAAAAATAGCCCCTAACCCCAGTGACATCTACTTTAAGGATTTCTGTACTTAAATAACATTTGTGTTTTACTGTCTGCACTGCAAGAGAGAATGAGTAAGAGGAAAAGATCAAAATAGGTAAAATCATTATGGAAAATAAGAAAAGTCTAGGAGAGGAGTGATTGCAGCAGCCCTATGTGAAGGCTGATGGATAACACTATAAAGATTTGTTTATATTCGTATCTTAAAATTATGGCAGTGCTAGAAGCAAGGAAGCAATTTCCATGCAACATCTGTAAAATCTCAATCATCAAGACTGCCATTTGCTTTAAATTGTTTCTCAGTGTTCAGATTATTTTTATGCTGCAGAATAGTTATTTTTATGTGATCATGATTCCTATTAACTATTAGAAACCTTATACCTTCTGCATATGGTTATTAATTGTAGCTGCAAGACAAAGAAATGCAACAAGCCTTAGAATAGACAAGCAGTCCTCATTTCCTGGGACATTTCTAGAAGTTGCAGTTATTTGCCTTATGCATTGTTTCAATCAGTATCTAGATAAGCTTAAATGAGCAATGAACACCTTTACTTCAGAGCGCCATTTATTTAACTTGTGGAAGGCTTAGTGAAGTCGCGTGGGTACACCTCCTGCTAGTTCAGCATGCGTGCTAACTTGATTTGTTTAAGAAAATGCCAGTGTTGTGGTCCTGCTTATGGTGGATTTGCTTGATTTCTCTGTCTTCCTTCTCTTTGCTCACCTGTAAAAAGTACATTACACTCAAGAGTCGACAATCCAAAACTGTAAAACATAATTAAGGAAAATTACTAAAGCACCTTGGATTTCTTGAATAAAGAAAAAACATTGCAGATGGTTGACACACCAAAGGTTAAGGGGGGGGGGGGGGGGGGGGGCAGCAAGACTAGCAATACAAATCTTTAATGTGGTGAATCCAGATTGAAGTGATCGCTCAACCTCATATGATGTTGCAAGACAGAGAGGAGCAGGACAGCAAAAAGTTAGTTCTGTGTATGTTTGCATAATACCTACAAAACCTCTACGTTTTGCTGTGGCTGGTAGACATTAAGGGAGAATGAAGTATTTTGCCTGGAATTTGCTTTATTATTTCACTGGAAGGTACTATCCCCATGCAAGCAAGGATGTTTGCAGAAGGGGTGGGATTCGGTTGCATCTTTCTTCAGCAACACACTGAGGCTGTTGCTTGTCCTCTGGTGGGAGTGGGAAGGAAAAAGGAAAGTTTCTAAAACTAAGCGTGGGGAAGTGCTGAGAGTATTTCCAAACAGTGTTTTTGTTTCATTTGCATTCTTTATTATGAATTAAGATTTACCAGTGTTTGGCCCAACAGCCAGGTTTGGTCTACTCGCAGTTCCTTATTCTGAAGACTCTCTAGCTGCTGGATTGGTGCTGTGTTCATTCCAGTGCCCGGGAGAAGCACATCCATGCCGTCCCTTTTAATGAACGGTATAGGATGCCAATAGTTGTTGACAGGTGTGTGGTCCAATGCCCTGTGGATCTCGGTAATCCATGTCTGCCTTTATCCGTGGATCTAAGTTATTATATTATAAAAGCAGGAGACACAATAAGTGTTAGTTTGTATAGAGTTACTTTAATTTAATTTAATTTAGGTCACATATACTTCACTGTGCCCTGTTCTGAAAGCATATACGCACAGCTGGTCCAACAAGGACCTGTAAGACAGGTTGTGCAAATAAAATTATTCCTGTGCTTTTATCTCTGCAGGATCAGGCACTAGATGTTGAACCACTCACAAATGGGTTTAAAATAACCCAAAGGGAAGAGGGGAGATGTACCGTTTCTAGTGTAAGGTTGGCTACAGAGAATGTTTGATAAGGGTTACTTATACTAAATTATAGGGCTCAGAATAATTTCTCTTCCTATAACTACTTTGAATAGGGAGGGAGAGAAGGAAAAAGGTACCTTACATTATTTTTTTTTTTTTTTGATTTATGCTTTTTCAGTGTACCAAATTAACATCTTTGCTATGCTCTGCAGCTTGTAACAATCACCTGCTGCCCTTCTTGTGGGAATGTGTAATCCAGTTCTGGTAGGTCTGTCTCAACTCCTGGGAAGCTAAAAACAGCTTGCCCATCCACGCGCAAATGTTACACACTGTGAATTGCCCAGGGGCAAGTGAATCCCTTTTTGCATCTGTTTCTGTGAAAGGTTTGATGTTCCAGGTTATTTATACCCTGCAGTTATTGCCAAATATATGATGTAATTTCCTAACTTGCGGCCTCATGACTACTTGCTGATGTTATTCCATTTCACAAATAGCATGAATGAAATACAAACTTCATACACCTAAAAGAAAACTTGTCTCGTCTGCGTCTCCCACCTGTTGTCTCCCTGTACCCATAGACGATGCTGCTGCCATTGCTGGCTTTAGAGATCATGTGGCGAACTGCTCCTCCGAGGACAGTTCTTGTATGTATCATCCTGTAAGAAATATGAAATACCTTTTCTCGTTTGTGCTTATATATACATTGTAGGCTCAGGGTTCGGATTCATCCCAAGACCCCGGCGCACATAGTTTTATCCGTTTACATATGTATTTCTCTTGGTCCAAGAGCCTTGCATTTCTTGAATTGGCGGGGTCAGGCAATTTTTAATCCACTGCCCTTGTAAAAACAATAATTTTATGGTTTATAGCTGTGTGGCGTGTGCACAGTAGGCTAAGCTGATTGGTAACACCAGGGTTTCCCGTGAAGCGGGTGGGATTGACAGCCACAGCTTGATGATGAAGACAGATGGCAATCTGCTGTGTCTGCAGGCGGTCGTGCCCAGCAGGTTTTAAGGCTGCAGCTATGTGAACACTAGTCACACAGCGAAGTCAAGGCCCCAAACCCCTGGTCCCTGGAACCGGTGGGATGTGGAGGAATGAAAACAGCTTTCCCTAAATGCCTTTTACCGCTAGGCTTCTTGGCTTGCTGCTCTGGGGAGCTAATATAAGATGCTGATACTAAGACAAGCGGCAATTAGTGCAGCAGTTGCATGGACCTGAGGAGCAAAGTCTAGATATGTTTGTCCTTCTTTCCCCAGCGAACATCTAACCTACGTCCACTTCTGTTGTTGATGCATTTGCTGAGTACATGTTGGGAAAAATTGCAGTCACTCGACACTGCTTGTCTGGAATGACTGTTACCTCCTCCCGTGAGCTGGGCTCCGTGGCTGTACCCGGTGGTGTATTGCGGTCATCCCTTCTGAGGCACTGGGACCTGAATGCCAGTTTCAGTCAATATGAAGAAAGTTTCCTGTATTCCTCTGTGTCTTTTAAGACAGATAACCAGAAGCGATGCTTTTTTTCCAGCCAAGCATAGGAAAAATTTTGTTTCATACCCATCTCTCATCTGCAAGAACGTTTTTTAAAAAATACATTATTCTCATTTTCCTTTATATTTCACATATTTTGTTTGGTTTTTCCTTTCCACCAATTTTTAATCAAAATATGGACCATGTCAATAGGAAAATGTATGTTTAATTTCTTTATATTTGCCTCCTTTTTTTAACATAACAGATGCAGTCACTCGAAGTATGTGACAGTGTGATACAATTAAGTTATTCACCTTTACACGTTAACATCCATCCCTTAGTGCTGGTAGCCAGCTTTAGTCTCTCCATCATCATGTAATACTAGGTTTGCAGATTGGACCTTCTCAGCTTTCTACTCTTACCTGCACATGATGTCTCTGGGTGTAGCGAAGAGAAAAAATCCTGTTGTTCTTTGTCGTGCTTTAACCCCAGCCAGCAACTAAGCACCACGCAGCCGCTCACTCACTCCCCACCATCCAGTGGGATGGGGGAGAGAATCGGGGAAAAAGAAGTAAAACTCGTGGGTTGGGATAAGAACGGTTTAATAGAACAGAAGAAAAGAAACTAGTAATGATAATGATAACACTAATAAAATGACAACAGTAATGATAAAAGGATTGGAATGTACAAATGATGCGCAGGGCAATTGCTCACCACCTGCAGATCGACACCCAGTTAGTTCCCCAGCTGTGATCCCCCGCCCCCAGTCCCCCCAGTTCCTATACTGGATGTTACGTCCCATGGTATGGAATACACCGTTGGCCAGTTTGGGTCAGGTGCCCTGGCTCTGTCCTGTGCCAACTTCTTGTGCCCCTCCAGCTTTCTCGCTGGTTGGGCATGAGAAGCTGAAAAATCCTTGACTTTAGTCTAAACACTACTGAGCAACAACTGAAAACATCAGTGTTATCAACATTCTTCTCATACTGAACCCAAAACATAGCACCGTACCAGCTACTAGGAAGACTGTTAAGTCTATCCCAGCTGAAACCAGGACATTCTTCTTACTTCTGATCTATAACCAAAAGGTAATTGCCAGGAGAAAGGAAGAAAAACACGCAGCAGCTTATAAACGGTTTCCTTATAAGCCAACGAAATTCATCCTGATCGTAGAGCCCAAGCGCAACTTTGGGCCACGTTCCAGGGAGTTGCAGAGCTCTCTGCATGCGGCAGCCTGTGCCTCAGAGACTGAAAGGCAAAGCCTGTCTGGACATTATAAGAAGTGAATATGAAGGCGTTGAATTTACAAAATTGTGTGCTATCACCAAGTCAAATGTCTAAACTGAGCTCAGCTTGCTGTGAACAAATTGACCCCCTGTTACAAAATGCATGAGAGAGAAATTGCTCACGTAGCACTGATGGGTTGTGGAAGACCAGCAGGAGGGAACCGATATTCTCAGTGATTTTAAGAAATGTGTATTGCTGAAACCTTGGGGAGCTATTTGTGTGACTAGGGCCATAAAACTCATGGGATACTTCAGCGGTTGAACCAGTGCCAAGTCAGTTGATCTTGGCTGAGCCGTGGCTTTGAGCTCTAGGTGCAGATCTTGCAAGGAAGCTCACCCAGCACCGGTGGAAGCAAATTTACATCTGCCTAAACTAGGGCTCTGTCATCAGGCTTTCCGGAACCTGCCTTGCTATATGGTGCCCATTCCTTTCTTGTACTTTTAAATGCACTGCTCGTTCACGTGTGTCCGGTGCAACGCGGTTTGCTGTGGGGTGTACTCTGTAACTTCCCTCTCCGCTCGTGTGGTCGTACCTGCTCTCAGAAAGGAGGAGCAGAAAGAAAGAAATGATGCTGTATGTTATAGTATTAAAGAACCGGTGAGCAACTCCTATCCACTGAGTTTTGACTGGGAAGGATTCATTTGATAACCAAGTTCTGGAAAAGAATCCATTAAATAAAACCAGAGACGAGTGGGAACTAGTCCATTGTATGGCAGTGTGTGGGAGAAGAAGGAGAACGGCTATGGAATATTTAAAAATGGGCCATTCAGTATACCAGAGATCTGATGCAGCCAATGGTAGCACACTCAGCATTGCTAAAAACAGATAATAATCTTTTAATACAAAAAATACAGCACACAATACCAGCTGAATCCATTTCAGACGTCATGAACAGGGATGCAGATGAATTGATCAAGGGAGTGAGCTTTGGTGGTTGCCTAGGGACTAGTGAGTGTGACCTACTTCCCAACGAAGAGGCATACGCTGGTTTGTACTGGTAGCACACCGATTTGGTGTTTCAGAAAGGTTGAATTTCATCATTCTGGGGAAAATCTTAGAGCAAAGTTGATTGAGAAGAAAAAATTAGAAGCGTATAAGTTAAATTGGGATTTTGTTAAGAAGCACTTGCAAAATACCTACTGCATTCCTCCCACTCAATAACCAAAAAACCAACAGGGGTGTTCTGGCTGGGAAGTTAAAAATAGAAGAATAAAATCCGTGGTTGATGAAAGAATTTAAATGTTTCAGGAGAATGACACTAGAAAGGAGGGAGACCTAGTACCAGGTGAAGACCGTAAAGGGGCTCGAATTGATGCAAAAAAGGCAGAACTGTTCAATAAATACCTCACTTTCTAATAAATATTTCATTTTCTATTTGAAAAGGAGCAGGATAACCTAGTTGTATCAAATGTGGCTGATACAGTGCTCTGAAGTCAATATTTAATGAGGGTGTTGTAATGTTTATCCCAGTAGAACTGCATTAAAAATCAACCTGTCTGGTTAGCTGCACTGAAGAATCCAAAGAGTTGGATCCGGAAGGTCCCTGAGATTTTTGTCCTGAGAATTTAAAAAAATCATGGAATATGGGAATAAATCTAGACTGGTGAAGAAGGGCTAACCGTTGAAAAATGATGACTGGGGTGGTCAGTGTAGCTGTATTGAGGTTAGTCTGATACAAGTAAGGGACAACATTACAGGAATTTTTAAGATGAAAACAATTGACAGACTAAAACAGCAAAAGCTTACAGGGTGGAAGTATAATTATTCCGGTCAGCATAATCTTCTGTTAAAAGGAGTTTGCTGAATATTTTCTTCTTTAAGATTTTTGGTTTTGTTTGATAAAGGTAGATAAATAGCTAATAAGAGATCATGTTTGCAAGGTATTTTGCTTCATACCTCCCGGTCTTTTCATTTTTAGGAAAAAACCCCACATTATCAGTACAGCAACTCCTGATTGGATTAAAAAACCCCAAACTTCAAGAAAGGTCTGAGAACCATTGGCAGTAGTGAATTCCTTCAAATAGGGATGTTTTCATCCATAGAGACTTGGAAACAGTCTTATTCAGCATTTTCACCAATAGTTTGGAGTAAACCTAGATGCTGTTCAGTAGAGGAATGAAGATTACTGCAGTTTTCAGTATCAGTAGGACTGTAACCTCAGTTTGTGTAGGAAGCTGTGCCCTTGTTAATGTTTTAATATTTTAATGCCAAATGTTTTAATGCCAAATCCAAAGTCGTAAGTTCAGAAACAGATATTTAAACTGGAAAAAAATTAGCCACTGAAACGTATCAAAAGGAGACAAACCCAATCAATTCTCCCTCTCTTGACTAACTTAGATCAAGACTGTGGAGTTCTGCAGTTAAATCTTGCTTTCAGGCAGATGGATGTTACCAGGATAGCTGGGTGAAGCGTCCCAGGCTGTGGGACACAGGGTAATGCAGGGTGACCCGGTGGCATTTCCAAATGAACTTTACAAAACATTTCCAATTGAACTTTACAAAACTGTGGTTTTGTGCAGCATTATGAGAGGAGGAATGGAAAAAGCAGATGAGGCAGAGGATCAGGATTGAACCAAAGCTTGCAAAAGCAGGAAAAGCTTGAACAAGCAGTTTCCAGTTAGAGACAGGAAACTTGAATTACATTTTTCCAGCAGGGAGGCAGTGAAAGGATTGGAAAGGGAGAAGTGGTAAAAAGTGGTATAAATCTCTCATCATCCCCAACTGCTTTGCTCTCTCCTCTACTTTGATTTCTGGCTCATGAGCAAAGATTTTCTGGAAAATCCTGTTTCTCTTTCTTTTAGAGTCATGGGAACAGCTTGATCACCAGTAGCCAGCACTGAGTACTGGCTCCTTATGCCTTGGCATCATATCCTTTTTTGTGTTGCCCATACCTGTGTCAGAACTAAAACCCAGACAGGTTGGGCATGACCCCGATTTGTCTGTCTGGCTAGAAGAAAACATGTCGCGGGTGAGGAATACCGAGATATTTGTCGGTTCAGGTATGCCAGTCTCCAGGCTCTCAGACAGGGGCTAACTTGCAGTGATTTGTTGTTGCCATAAATAGGGTTGTCTACACTCTAGTGAGCTGCCCGCAATGCGGTGTAATTACAAAGGTCACAAGTCTGTGAGTCTGTCGGGATCCTGTGTGTTCGCTGTTGCACTATCGGAGACTTGTCTGTAGTTTCCTCTCCGGGTGAAGATCTTTAGGTTCTGTAAGGGCGTTTGTATTGGACAAGTGGGCGTCACATAAATACTGTATATGACTCAGCTGTTGTATGTTGTCTTTGATATGAAGGAGGCTCATAACTTAATGGAGTGTGAAGGGATGCTTATCTAGCTCATTTTGCTCATACTGAAAGATTAGCTCCTCTAAAGTGAGAGCGTGTACATGTCACCGCTAGGATTTTTGCTTTCTTTTCCTGAACACTTTATCCTACAGTAAGGGTGGAGCAAATGCTGCTCTGGAGTAAATGTGTAAATATAATACCATACTACAGAGCTTCATTGACTTGTAGTGACCGGGGCCTAAATCCACCAAAGAATTTCAGTATTGCTTATACTGGAAGCAACAGAAGTGGTTATTTGAGTTATTCCACTGGCTTAAACCCGTCAGTAGCCCACTGAACATTAAACACATGCTTCAGTGGCCTGGAAGAATTAGTGGGTAAGCAAATAACCACGCGATTTTAACATTTTTTTAATTAAAATGTATTACAGCTTTTTTTTTTTTTGGCAAATTTTCAGCTCTAACTATGGGTGTTAATGCCACTTTGAAGATGCTGGGATGTCTTGTGAGGAAATTTTATAAAAATTTGACAATGAAATCTTAAGTTTGTGAACCTATTCGGGTGTTCAATTCAACGTTTGGGAAGGGAGATATGTGTTCGTAAGCTGTGCTTCACCTAAAGCAAGTTACATTGAGCTGAATGGGAGTCTTGGGCTGGAATTGCTCCAGTGGTGTAGAGGACCCTGTGCTTTTGTCGAAGATGTAGATGTTGTGAAGCAGAGTGAAGCCAGTAGGGCTTTGCCCAGGGGCTGGGAGGTGAAGCATTTGCTATTGGTAGACCAAACAGGTAAGTTTTAATTCAGAGCTCTGAGACCTTTCACAAGTACAGCCTCCATGTTCTTGTTAGACTTCTTGAAAACATTGAGATCTTTTGCACACCCCGCTTCTTAATGAGGACTTAATTTGTAGGCTTCAAGCAAGCTCTTCCTCTTTCTTCTCTTGACAATGCTATGAGCATCTAAAGGAAGAAGAGAAGGCACGGCTATCTACCACAGTGATAACAAGTGGCTTAGATTGTAAGTTGGGCAGGCTTAGATGGTGAAGGTGCAAGTCCCCTGACCTTCAGAGAACATCAGTTTTACAAAGCGTTGCCCCTCAAAATGGGTGAAGCTATCTAGGAGGACCAAGGTAGCCAGTGCTACATGGTCTGCAGCTATACCAAGTCATAAAAATAATTTTGAGAATGTAGTCTTCTTAATGTACTTTGCATATGTGTCTCTTAAAGCGTATTATATCCGTAGTTGTTTATATTTACATAAAGATATCCATGTATATATATGCGTGTATTTCATCACAGGGACTTTTGATTTCTACTCTATTTCTACAGTTTCTAAGAGGTATTTGTTCTAATTTCAATTGCTTATTCTTGGGTCCATTGAAAAGTATTAAGAGCCCCCCTCACCCCCCTCCAATTCCAGTATTTAAAACTTTGTCTATACAGAACATTTCTAGAGTTCACTTTTATCTGCTCACATACTACTGATAGCAGCTTAATACTGATAGTGGGCTCATCCCTTTCACTGCGACTTCTTGTTACGAGAACTTCAGGGGTTGTTGGCCCAGCTGATATCAGGTGGGTTGTCAAAATGTACAGTTTTTCCCTGTCACTTAATAACTTCCTCTTGACTTTTTTCCTGGCTTCAAGAAAATCAAACTTGACGAGATACTACATTGCATCCAGCTCATCTGCACGGCAGCTGATACTCAAGTGTTAATAGACAGCTTTTTCTTTCCCTTCTGTTTCTGCAGTAGATGGCTGCTAGGTCTCCCTGATGGGTCTTTTAAAAAGTAGAAAAAGTCAAATATGCTTACAGAGTGCTTCAAAATTACGAGGGAAATGGATCTACAACATTATTCAGCTGAAGAGAAGTTGTATGGTTTGTAAGCACTTTCGCTCACTGCCTGCAAGTCCCACGCTGGAACAGCGAGGGCACAAGGGCGGTATTGTTTGGGAGTCCTGGCTTCCATCTCTGTCCTTGCTGCTCCAACACCCTGCAGCAATGCAGAGGCAATTGCAACGCTGCAGGCAAATTGGTTTTTTGCAAGCAATTCAGCTGCTGCTCATGAGAAACAGAACTGCAGTAGCAGTTTGACTGACTTTCATATAAATGAAGCGTGGTCAGAAGACATTTCTGGTGGGGTTTTGAGTCCTGATGATTTCACACTTCCGCACCGCCCTGTGCAGATGCCAGGGTACTGATGTTGAATGCTAGCCCAAAATTCCCAGAGGGCCAGTGCTCAAGTGCTGGATGCAAGTTATGAGGCTGCTACAGATGGTTGCAAGGTGGTTTTTAAGGCACTTTTGGGAATGTGAGAGCTGGCACCAAAATTATTTTGGAACGCAGTCCGTCAGAAAGATGTGACATACAGCAGATTTCTGTGTGCTGTTACAAGTTAGTACAATATTAATCTGGTTTAATTGGTATCATCCAATGTAAAGAGAGATTGTTTTGTGATTTCCTACTGCTTTTTATGAAAGTCTTTGACACACAACAAGTCGTAACAGTATGTTTGGAGATGAGCTTCATTTGTACGCTGGATAGCACGTGAAGAGAAGGCACTTAAAGGGCTGCCTTTCTCACTGGCGTGAATGGTACAATTTCACTGGAATTACGGCCACTTAACTGACAGTAAACTTGATCAAAAAGCTGGTCTAGCAAACCTTCATTCATTTTGGGCCTGATCCAAGGCCCAGCCAGGGAACTAGAAATACTTCTACCGGTTGGTGTTCTGGGTCGAACCCTCTATGATAACCACTTCTTTAGCTCAATTTTTATGGCTTCATGTGTCCTGTAAATTACTAGGAGCTGGCATCAGCAGGTGTAAAATGATTTAGCAGGTGTACCTTTTGAGAACTGGGACATGGAGCGTTTTAAAGTTTGAAATGGCATCTTTGGTAAAAGAGGTTAAATGATGCACATTTGAGAACTCAAGTGAGATTCAGAGCTTTGCAAAAGCTTGGCAGGAAGAGGATGCCTTTCTGTGGCAGAAAATCTAAATCGAGATAAAATGCTGTGTCCCAAAGTGTCATCCAAATCACATGCTGCAGCTTGCTTCTCTTTCTGGTAATGCTATTTGACATACTGTCAGCAACACCAAGTATGTTTTTTCCCTTCCTCACCCGGTATGTGTCAACACACTTACAGCTGTGATTAAGAATCCTGTGTTTTACGTTTCATACGTTTTGGATTATATTACACTGAAATAAGCCAGTCCTCATCTGATAGTGCTAAACTGTGTGTACATCCCATTGCTTTTCCATAAAAAAAGAGCTCTGAGAATGAACCATGTGTGAAATAATAGAATCCTGTATGTGCACACCTAGGAAAAAGGTTGATGAGAAAGCTGAAGATGAGTGTAGCTGAGAAGGAGCTTACTCCTACAGTATATTGAAAAATGCCATAAATGTATTCACAAATTCTTTCAATTCTGGAGGGAGGCCGGAGAGTCTCTAACGTGACAAGTGAAGATTTACTGCCATCTACCGTGCAGCTGAACACTGGTTATGCATTACACATTTTCAAAAAAATAAATCGGGTTAGTGTATGTTGTTTTGAAGGGGCATATGGGTTAGGATTTAAGTTATTATCCCAAACAGGCAGTGGGGTTTGAAGTTCTGCTTCAGCAGTGGCAGGGCAATCGCACAGGGCAGGAGCTGGTGCATGAGCTTTTGTGTGGGCGACCAAGTGCCTGGGTACAGCCCTGGGCTCTCCCCCGTGGGGTTACAGCTACAGATGCCAGGGGTTTCCTTAAAGACGCTGTCCTTCAAGTGCTAGAAGAACCCGCAGCTGTTCGTAATGGATCTGACTTCTATTATCTTCATAAGGTAGGTGATTAATCTTAACAAACCTACTGCGGGTGGTTTCTCGTAGCAGATTTGTTACTGAATAGGCTCTTTCCCAGAGGTAGGGATTCCTTAAAATTTCTGCAGGACTGTTAAGGCAGAAGGCAAAACACTGAGAGGGAAATAGTTAAAAGTGTCTCAGCGCCTTGGCAGGGAGCAGAAACCTAGAAGTTAGTTACTGCCCTCCTACGTGTAAGGAGGAGCCTTTTGAACTTCTCTCACACACCTTTTGCCATGATAACGTGACTGGTTACTGCAACATAAATCTCTGCTCAGTACGTAACTGAACGGGCTTCCGAGCACTTGCATCCTCCGGCTGGGGCTGCAGGTCCCTTCACGCCGGCCAGGAACACAGCCCGTCGGATTACTGAATTCCTGTGCTGCTCCCAGGCCAGCTGCCTCCATCCTTAAACCTGTGTCAGGCTCTGCCCTGCCTCCTGTCAATGCAGGCTTGTTGCAAAATTTGGAAGATGCAGTGGCTGGTGACAGTGCCTGTGCCAACTGCTGAATCCATAGCAGCTCGCTGCGGAGGCTGGCCAGTGGAGAGAAGCGAGCGGGTGTTGCCATTCAGACTTTCCTTTTGGGATCTTTATTTGCTTCAGACTTTGGCTAGACAGGTCTTTGTCATCCAAGAGAGAGATGAAATGGTCCTCCAGTATTAGTGCATCTTCTCTTTACATCAAAACCATGCATTTCTTCTAAGAATTAATTAAGCCTAGAAATTGCAGTGAAATGATCAAGGAACTCAGGCTGTTCTCTCCCAAGCACAGAAGCCCCCAGTCTTCGTTTCACAGGTCTTCACCTATTTAGGTGCAACGTTACTTGGGATCAAAACTTAAAACCTAGTTTAATTCATAGGAAAAAAACCTGCCATAGGTTTTTTATTCTTGCGGTGAAAAGGTGAGAATCATTTAGGGAAGAATCAGGAAGGGTTCTTCTATCATTTGCCTCTTGCAAGATTGTAATTTCTTCTGCATAATTTTTAAATTGTAGGCTTGCAAATGACTTGGTGCAGCGCCTTGCAGTGTTTTGGCAGAGTGAGGAGTTTTGATTTTCTGCTATTTAATATTCTGCTTGCTGTATAGGATCTGTGGTGCTGGTCTTATTGCAACTATGTACTACCACAGCTCAGTGGCTTCTAGTTTTATGCCTTTTACTGTAAAGGTGCAGTAAATTCTGATGGTAATAATGCTAATTATATCAGGAAGGAAAACAAACAGTGCTGGCATTAGAGCGGAGTCCTTTTTCACACTTCCAAGACACCATTACAGACAGGTGAAATTTCTTATTAAATTGTTGAAAAAAAATTGCATCTCTCTCCTCTTACCTTTCTACCATGTTGTGTAATCGTCTATTTATCATCATTTATCTAGCAGCTTGCTACAATTAGAGAAGATTTCCACAAGGATAAAAATGTCTGGTTTCTAACTGAGGCTGTTTCCATCTTCTATACAGTGTCATATGATGTGGGTGTGCTCTTTGTAGTTCAGGAATAGTCAGCCACTGAAACTCTGATGGATCCTTGTGTGTGCATGTCAGTTGTTAGTTTAGTTTCTCCTAATTCATTATCTAATTTCTTGACAGATCACTCCTGAGCCCTGTATATAAAGCATGTTAAAAAAAAACCCACTTCAGATTGTCACGACGGATGGTGTGGAAAGATAGATTTTCTGGCTTGCTTTTAAGAGTTCTGCTCAGCTTTCTCACACTTAAGGCTGTTGCTGCAGTATTGGAGTTCAGTGTGAAACTGTAACTATTATGTTATTAATACAGCTCACTCCTAGTCTGTCAAGGGAACATCTCAGGGTGCCTACTACTGTAAATGGGTTGCTAAGATAATAGCAGGGCTCGTGTATTTTCAGGTTATAAGTGAACAAGATGTGCTAGAAATACCACTGTATAATTTTTGCTGGACTATTTAGAATTGTGCTACTTAAAATAATGCTACTTAAAATTGACGGATTTTTTAATTGGCATTTTGGGTTTTCACACTGGAAACACAGTAGTGTGCAATTCATTCATCTGGGGGGAGGGATCTTACAGCATCAGCTCATCTTTTCTCCTTAGCTGTGCACCCTGCTGCTCTAAAACCTGTGGTTCCCCGGAGCATATTGGGGTTGCAAGATCCAGATGTAGAAGAGGGACAAGGATTCTTTCCCCAGTGGAATTTGGCTTTTTGGCAGGCGCGATAGGCAGACAGGTGTGGGCAACTTTGGAGCTGGCTTTAGGTCTGTCACTCGATAGGGCTGCTAATGAGCTGTTTTATGCTTCCTTGCTGTAGTGGATGATGTTGTAATTCCAAGGATGGTCTCGGGTTTCCTTTTGGGAGTATTGTCCGCAGCTCCTCAAGAGATCTCTGCACAGGATCTTTCATGGAGCTGTAGTTAAAGTCTTTTCTGATGCTCACATATAGTCATTCTTTTAATAAATCAGAGTGCCCACCCAGATACTGGTATGCTCAAGCATAATGCGCTGAATTATTTTCTTCATGCCTGATGGCAGGGAATTCCACAGTGTAATTTACTGCACAGAGCACCGAGCAGGACAAGAGCGTGGGGCAACGCTGTGCCTTGCAAATGGTGAAATGCCCCTTTACAGTCAGATGCACAGTGTGTGAGAGTCTGTAGTGAGCCTGTCTGAACATTTACCGTGCGAATGTATGGAAGTTTTAGAATTGCAGCCAGTGCCTGTAGTTGAAAACAAGCTGGGGGGAGCAATTTAAGGCATCCCAGCTGGGTCTCGATCGGTTTATACAGTGTCCTTGTCTTGCAGTTTCTTTTGAATATGTGTTTGAGAAGTGGATTAAAATGGGGTCTTTCTTTATGTAAATATATTTTTAATTATATTGAAAAATTTTATTCTATCACTGTGGTGTGACATGTTGATGTGCAAATTTGGACTAAGTCTTGTATTGTAAATGCACTGAGGCTCCCATGTGAACATTAACAGCTTCTTCTCAGATCTCAAATATGTTACAGCAAATTCCCAGTGGAGGCTGAGTCTGTACTGCTGAGATCAATAAGTATTTTATCTTTGGCTGAGATGAATGGGAGATCAAGAACACAGCCTGCAGTGGTTTCTGTATTTGCCTTTATTTTCCAGTAAGTCGAAAGCCATGACGAAACATATTGGACATTAACTATTTCTTTTTTTTTGTTTTCACAGAATTTGAAAACTTGACCATATGTGTGTCATCTCTGAAATGTGTCTTTAGAAATAAAACCGAGATTTTGCACAATGATTGAGGGAAACTTTTTTTAATAACCATTTTTCTAACTTTTTACCATTTTTCACACTTAAACAACGGTGTTTTAAAAGGAGATGCCCAGCTACTTTCAAAGCAATACACAGTGGTGTTTTGTTTGTAATCTTTTACCTTGGGACAAGGAAAAACAATCAATGAAAAGTTTAAAAGATTTGATGTCTTTTTTAGTGCGTACAAGTATCGGTTAGAAAGTTTTTATGTGAGTAAATAGTTTTTAGCTGGAACAAAAGGAAGATCCAGTTTATTTGAAATAGCCCCAAATATGTCTGTATTTCTAACAGGGTTCCCCAGGTGTCTTCTGTGGGTTTGTTCTTAAGTGTACGAAAAGCTGTTGTGACCTTCTCACGTGCTCTTTCAAAGAAAGTAATTATGTTCAGGCATGTGTCGTCCTTGCATATGATTTTCTGCATCTACGGGAAGGTGTAATCTGATTCTCTTGCAATTACAAGCTAAGACCAACGGTATGTGAAGGTGAGCACACAGAAGGAGTCTGACTTCGGTGTGCATCCATCTCTTGACATATACTCGAATTTTTAAATGGCGTATGAAATATTTTAAGTATCTCTGAGTGGTTCCCCACTGCTCTAATTCTCTGTGATTATTTGGCCACTTGCTTTTAGGCACTGGGGAGGAGGGAAGTATTAGAAGAGGGGATGTGAAGATAGAGGGAAATGAGGCAGAGGGCATTGCACTCCTGAGGAGGAAAAGGGACAAGTGACCCCCAAAGCTGGTAAACTGGGACAGAAAAGAGCATTGCCAGTGCTGTGAAGGGTTCGAAGGTGAGGACTAAGAACATGGCCTTCATGGCCTGGGACCTACAGAACCATTTGAAGAGGGGGAACGTGTGTGCAGGAGCTCTCTCATGGGCTGAAGGGGTGGGGGGCATGCAAATGTTCTGAAGGGGTGGGTGTCCCATGCATTGAGACAGGGGATGCATGCTGAAGTTCTAGCTGTAACCCGAAAGGAAAAAGGCATGGATAGAGAAGCAGCAAAATTTGACTGCCAGATGCTGGAGGGGAGAGAGGAGAGGACCCATAAGGCTAGCAGGGTAGAAGAGAGGACAAGCAGGCAAGAGGGGGACCAAGAGCAGGTGAAGCCACAGAAGATACCTGGTCAGAGAAGAGAGATGGTCACAAGTGTGAGAACCTGCCAGGAGGTCAGGGGATATGCACCAGCAGTCTGGTCTTGTCTGGATATTTGTTGAAACTATTTTCAGGTCGGTTTGGGAATACGCACATTGACCTGATACTGTTTTCTACCTGTTTTTTCTGGTACTGTTTATCTATCGCTTGCACAATATGAATCAGTTCATTGGTCTTTCACTCGATCCAGAGAAAGACAAACAGAAGGCAACTGCGTGGGCTCTTTGTCTTTCCCCTCTTTCCTTCTTAATACCCTGACAAAAGCTGGATCGCAGAGGGTGACTGAGGCTCCTCTTGGGTTTGTTACATTCTGAAGCCAGACATCCCCATCTAGTGGTCGTTCCACCTTTACTCACCGAGTACCAGTTTGGGGAGAAGGATGCCTTGCACACACGCACAGCAGGAAGACCAGTTGTAGCCCCTCTGTTATCTCAGTGTTTCCCCTTGTGGGTGTCTTAAACTGCTGTGAGTACAGAATAAAGTACTTAAACCTATTTTTTTTCCAAAAGGAAATTTTTTTTACTAGTTATAATTTGCATGTAGAAAATAATTTCCAGCTATATTGAAGGGTATTATTTTACTACTGCTCTGACACAGCAAATGCACATGAAAATGTTTTTCTTCCTAACTGTATGTAAAGTGGGAAAATAAAGCAGGATCAGGTTTGTTTGTTAACAACAAAATGACGAAAGAACTGGTTGCTAGGCAGTACTTTGTGAATTAAATTATTACATTAAAGTAAAATCGTTGGGACCTTGTAGCACGTATAATGCAGCAGGAATATGATTGTGCATTACGTAGCCCTTCGTGGCCTTCCGGAGAAAAACATAATCGCTTGTTTTCCCTGTTGGCGTCTTGCCGCCTACAGGTTTCACCATAACTCACTGGGTTTTGTGCCGTGTTGCTGATGGGCATTGGTGTTTGGCGGTGCGTCAGGAGCGGTTCGAGGCTGGTCCGAGATTTGTCCTGCTGAGGGCTGTAGTGCAGCCGTAGGACCCTCCCTGCTTGCGAGTGAAACTGTGCTGACCAACACGGTCAGGCTGTCACGACCTAAGGTGGGGAGGCATTTTTAGGACCGCTTGGGACCGGAGAGGGAATCAAGAAGGGAAACCCCCCTGTAACTCAAAGGCAAACTCGAGGCGCGCGCCAGGTTGGCAATGACGAACCCCTGGCTCCTTCCTCGCAGAAAGCCTTATTGTGCTTATAGGGGACCGTGGGGTCCCCTCCACCCCATGGACAGAGAGATCTTTTGTGGACTTGACTGCAGGAATGGAGCCAGAATGTTCTATTTCTCCTCCATCTTGGCCTTTTAAGTCCTTTTGCTTCTCTTCTTGAAGGCCCTTTTGCTTTCTCTACATAGATACATATTCAGAGATCACAAGATAACTTGGATCCTTCTCCCTCCCCTGAATTAAAAACTCTCGAGGGCCAGTCAGCACTGGCTTCATGTCAGGTAGGGCCACAGCGCGCCCAGGCTTACAGCTGCCTGCAGAGTTTTTGGGGTACTATCCACACAGCTTCCCCTGTCCGATACGCAGCGCCTGTCACAGCACCTGGGAATAAGTATTTTCTTGCTGTGTAAACGGAGCGCTGAGTTTCTCCCTCTGAAAATCCGGGCTGGGTCTTAAACGTCTGGGAAGAAAATTGCCTGGAGGCAGCTCCTGTTACGGATCAGGGACTGGGGTGCAAGGGGAAGGAGGAGGTGGCTGTTTATCCTTTCTCCTTCAGTGGGGAACATCTTCAGAAGTGCCTGGCTGAGTACTGGGTGCAGGAGTCCACCCGACTTCAATCGCTCACCTGTGTTTATCGCTGGAGATGACAGTAAGAACATGCAGCTGAAGTTCTGAGAACATGCTCCATTTCCACCCTCCTCAAATGAGTACTTTTAACGTGTATTTTATATAGTCATTTTTCATAAGATCTCTTTAGTGGAAGTGTCCTGCGCAGGCACTTTCTGTTCCCATAGCAGAAGCAGAACTGGGTTCCTCATTACATCTGCCTTTTTTTTTTTTTTTTTTTTTTTTTTTTTTTTTTTTTAAGCTGTTAATGACTGAAAAGCCATTGGGTGGCAGTATCAGCCAGCGAGCATCTCAATTAGTTGCTGAGCTAAATGCAAAAGTCTAGGTAGGAAAGATTAGAAATTACAAGTTTCTTTAGATGGAAAAAATGCATTGGTTTGTATTTGAAGAGGCTGTGTTTAACGCCACACCATATGTGTGTTGAAAATCTTCTAAAAAACAATTATACCTAATGAAAAGATAGAATGCTTTACAACAGGTTTGTAGTTGCAGCTAAGGCTTTTGCACCTGAAGTTCTTTTCTGTGCATAAGTTCAACCAGAGAGCAAGAGGGCTCCCTCTGATTTTATGATCTAAATGCAGTGAAATGCCAAAAAAACCCCAAAGCCCAAACAAAAACTCCACCAATAAGAAAATAATGAATTTTCTGATTATGTCAGATTTAGGAAGGTAGTTACTACCTCTGCAATTGCTACCAAGACAGGTGAGTTTTTTTGAAGGACTTGGCAATAACAAGTCAGCTGGTGTCATTGTTTTGTTGTTGTTAAAGGAATTATTCTGACAGGCAGAGCTCAGACCTGGCCTTCTGTTTTTAACCAGGGTTGTGACCTTTTTGCTCTTAATTTCTTCAAAGCAGAAGTCTTAATTTTGTAATCTCAATAATTTATTTTTTTTTAAGTCCCTGTGAATGTAGAACAAAATGAATCACATGCTAAGGATAAGAGCAACTGCCGTGCAGGAGCTCTGGGTGGTGCACTGTGAGCCTTTGGGGTGTGCTTGCACAGGGCCTTAGATGCTGTTTGAGCATGGTGTTCCTGAGCTGTGCACACACATCAGGGTAACAGCATCTGGGCTTCACGCCATACATTTATTTTCATTTTCCTTTTATTCACTTCTCAGTTAATACAAAGCTCACTTATGTGTTCAGCTGCAGGACTGAAAAATAGTATTTGTGGTGACCCACTATTTAATTCTACATTTGGAAGCAGCAGACTTTAAATATCAATGTATTTGTAATGATGTAAAATTTGCAAAACTGACTAAGAGTGCCCACTTTAGCCTCTAATTCTAGATAAGGTTGTGTTTTCTGTAATAGGAATCGTAGTTATTTTTGTCGTGGTATATGGTGTCAGCTCAATTATAGGCATTTCCACAGAACTGCTGTTCTTTACATTCATGTTGTTAACTCTCAGCACTCAGTCTTCTAAGTTCAGGCTGGCAAGACTGTGAAAGCCGCAGGCAAATTTTAACTTGCTTGTAATATCCTTCACTTCACAAACCCCATCTGAACGGGAACATTTTGTGTGGTACCAAAAAAAGCCCCACGATCATGTTGTTCACATCTTGCTTTCAAATGCACCAGATAATGCCACTTGTTTAAGCTTAGTCATGTCTGGGGGACTGTCAGAAGTCTGCATCACATGAGCTGCTCCTCAGATTTCCCAGCCCGTATCAGCATGTTTTCCTGGGGAGAAGCAGAGCAGAGGTGTTACTAACATGGCTCATCCTAGGTGTTACTAACATGGCTCATCCTATATATTAGTATTGATATTTAAATCTCAGGTTTATTCCTGTGATTTTCATGCAGCATTTCACATTTACATTCAGCTGCTTTATGTGAAAATACTTCAGTGTCTTTCTTTTCTTAAGGTGTATGTATCAGATGGAAGAACATATATTCTAAACAACTACCCTGCTTGTGTTCTTGTTGACATTTGTAGTTCCTGCTCAGCCCCCAGACTTACCACCTTAGGGCAGCTTTGAGCCTGCCTTTAGCTTAATTTTGAACACTTCTATCCTCTCCACCGCATGATCTGTTTCATACACCTGGTGTTGCTTGTTGTCCTTCCTTCCTTGGAGATCAGGAGGCCAAAAGGGCCGTTGGCATGTCCTCGCTCATGCTCCCGGTCAGCACCCTTCTTCAGAGCAAACGTAGCATGCGATGGACAGGGGAAGCGCCCGATACAACCTGGCTTTGTTCCCTACTGTCTCCTGCCTTCGTGGTGCTGGTGATAAATGCACCACATACAGAACCCGGAGGTGCTCCAAACTGGGCAGATCGTTGAGCCTTTCCTCCTCAGCATCACTTTTGGATGCTCAAGTGCCGCTGTACTCATCGCGCCAGCTGTACAAACCCTGCAGAGAATGAGAGGTGAGGAACCAAAAAGGCTGGCAGCACTGAAGCGCTGGGCTC
This sequence comes from Astur gentilis, assembly GCF_929443795.1. Classification (NCBI taxonomy): domain Eukaryota; kingdom Metazoa; phylum Chordata; class Aves; order Accipitriformes; family Accipitridae; genus Astur; species Astur gentilis. Next base: position 32,800,780 of record NC_064888.1, read on the forward strand.
TCTTACGCCTTGCTACCGGGAGACTTCTGTTCAGGACCAGATCTGCTCAGCGTGTCTGACTGCCCCAGGGGAAGGTGTTGGCTCGTTTCCCAAGGACTCCGATCCTGTTTCAAGAGTCAGAAATTGATTGGCGTTGCTTCGCAAGGCCTCGAGCGTGTGCTTTGTCTGTCCTGTCCCCCCAGTCCCTCCCTCGTGGTGCGTATGAAGTCGGACACCCCGCGTGTGCCCTTGTCGGGAAGGGTGTAACTATCTCGACATCGGCTAATCCAGCCGGGTGTGCGAAGGGCCAGCAGAGTTTGACACTCACACGTAGCGTGGCAGTTGGCACTTGGGACTGGCTGTCTCCATCACACCCCCCAAGACCGACATACAAGACAGGGAAAGAGCTTTTGTGCATACCGCAGCACCTCAGCACGACAAAGATACAGAAGAGGTGGGCTGTGGTAGCCCCGTGTATTGAGCCGCACTCATTCCTAGAGGAGAAAATAAATGAATCTTTCCTGGGCTGCCAATTAACGGCAGCTCTGCAATACTTTTAATTTTTACAAAATCTGTGTGTTGTATTAGGGAAAAGTAGCTGAGCAGGACAATAAGTCTTGCAGTAAACACCATCCTGTATTGGTGAAAGCCTAGCTGACCATGTCCTTCTTTTCCAGAGGTATGGCCAAATGGGACAAAGGCCAGCAAAATGCTTTGTTACTGAGTTTTCATCAGTGGCATCTAGGTAGCTCCCTAAGTTATCCATATGCTAAGGCTGGAGCGGGCAGCAGAGCTTGCTGTGTGTGTTACCTTCTTTCAGACTCCAATGATGAATGGAGGCTTTGCCTTCAGTAGACAAATGAGGAGGGAAAAGCATCTGACAGTATTACTGACACAAGAGACCACAGGCCAGATCACAGCCAGAAGACCCAACTGAAGGCTTACTAAATCTGATGAGAGAGAGACTTCAAGACTGATCTGTTGTGCTGGAGGATTTTAGGCAATCCAGTTAGGTAATTAAAAAACAAGGCTCCTATGGAAACTGCTCGAGCTCTCTCTCTAATTGTGTTTAACTCTTATACTATCTTCAGCTGCTGTCCCATCCACCAGATTGTTTCCTTGTGTGATAACGAACCACTCTATTCACTGTGGACTACAATACAAAACCCAGTAGGAATGACAGAAAAGTAGGAAAAACATCCTTAAAGCAGGTAACCGTCCTCTGCCCGTAGATGGGAACCAGCCGGCAGTAGTGCGGAAGGCTGGCGTTTCTCTGCAGTGAAAGGTCTTCAGCCTACGTTGCACACATGGGTGACTGGGGATTTACTGGTCCTGTTTAAAATCTGTTTTCTCTGCTAAATCGTATTTTCTATGGAGCTAAAATACTTGTGTTAAAGTATTTGATTAGTGCAGTGGTTGAACCAGCTACAGAACAAGTGTGGATGGCGGACGCACGAGCAAATCCTGCATGCTTCCTTCTGGGCATTTGGAGGTTCACGCTTGCTTGTCATCTCAGCTCGGTAGTCAAGAGTTTTTCTTGACTAGAAAGCACCATTAAACAGTCGAGTCTGACATCTGACCTTAGGTGTAACACAGTTACCTCATTCAGTGACACTCAGAGGGTGCTTTGACCCTCCCCAAACCAGGTTTTACAGCTCACGCCAGCGGGTCTGATGCCAGGGAGCAGGAGTCACCCTGACCCTGGCAGCAGCACTACACCGTAGTCTGTATAGTTTATATTGGCAGTTAGATTTGATGCTGCCAGTCTCTGAAGCCTTACTCTCTACAGGCACTTGAGCAACTAAAAAATAAAGTTAGAAATGCTGATATGGGCTTGTTTTAATATCTTAATAGCAGTAGCACCCATAATCCTAGAAGACTATGATAAGGTTTGTCACTGTTTCTTGATGTTGTGTTAAAAAGTATTTATGAACTTTGAATGGGTTTGCTAGCAGTCCTCCAAAAATGTCGACGTCCAGGCACCCAAAAATTTTGGAATCGCAGTTCTGTGGAGTATTTCTGGTCTTTAATTTATTAGTTGAGATTTAGACATGTAAGACACATGTTCAGTTTTCTTGTCTGTCATAAGTTGTAGATGAAGTTGTCTGATTCCAGTCTTGCTAAGAAAGCTGGTTTGTTGTCCTGGCCAAATCAGGCTGTAATGCTGGCTGCAAAAGGAATTGTAGCTGGATTTTTTTTAATCATTTGTTTGAATATTACTATACAGAGCAGGATGAGAGCTCAGGACGAGTGACTGGCTGCGAGTAAAAGCAGAAAAAATACCTGTGAAGTTTTCTGCATGAACTGTGAAGACAGCTTTTTTATCTCTTCTTTTTTGAGGGAAGAAAACACTGTTCTGTTTTGCTGCATATATTATAAAAGTTGAGTTGGATGTAGCAAACTCCTTTAAAAGAACTTACTTGATTGTTATAGAAATACGGAAATTCTTACAGCAGATCCAACCACAATTCTGTCTGTCTGCCAGTGTCTCATTTCATAGGGTATTATAGAAAGCATGACTATAAAGCTCATTTTTGTGGAATATGGAGATAAGCTTCTTCCAACCCCCACCCTGTAGATGGTGGTTTATGCCAGGAGATTTTCAGGCTCATGTTCCATCCAGACATCAGGATGTGTCATTTATTCAATAATCTTCTGAGTGGGGATGCTCCCATATCTGGAGATCTTTGTGCATTTTTGTTTTAAATTCTGCTGTTTAAATATTCAAATTGATCCGTCACATCCCTGCTTGGCTTGTATTGATGCATCTGACTTTTCAGGATGTTTTCCAAATGACGTACTGATGTTTTTTGTTAACGGTAACACTACGATCCAGAAGCAACAGAGATAGGGGCAGAATCCGAAATTTGTTGTGCTTGCTGTAATGAAAAGAGATTTTTAAATGCATTAAGAGATATCAGAGTCCAGAGATTATGCGAGACAATTTATATGAACAGGTTGACCTCTGAATGAGAAAGTCATGCCTAGACAATCCCAAAATGTTAGAGAGCAAAATTTCCTGAAAAGCTGCACCACAGGACTTACAGCTCCTCATCAGATATATTATTGCCTTTGACTCAGTGGTTTCTCTCCATGTGTGCCAACTGCTCGGTTAAAATTTGTTCTCAGCTGCATTACTTCTTTTTTTTTTTTTTTTTTTTTTTTTTTTTTTGTGATACAAGTGGTCTGAACTTTTTTTTTTCTTTCCTTACCCCAACTAATACTCAAAGACTGCCAGTGAGCCTTTCTAGTCTTACCAGCCCCTGGAAGCATCGTATTACCTTAGCAGAGGGCGTCAGGTGGTTGGGAGACCTTGCGTGTGCCTAAGTGGGTATTGAGACTAGCACATCGTTCCTATCTGAAAACAATGAAGAGGGTCCCAGCTGAAACGTAACCAATTGAGAGGCTTCACCGTCTGTCTCTGAAGTGGATTCACTTTCAAAAGTAACATTTATTTTTGATGACTTTTAATGAAGGTAGCAAAAAAGACTGGGAAGGCGCATTATAGCGAACGTTAACTGATCTATTCTAAATCGCAGGTCTTTCCTCAGGGAGGGGGGGTGCAGGAAAAGGACTAGCTGCTGGTCGGTCTCTTTTTTTTTTCTTCTTTTTTTTCCCCAGCTCAGCAGATAGATGAGGCGAGGACATGCCACAGGGATGAGACTTGCCGGATTGCCTGGAATGCTGTTGTTTTGGGGCAAGTTCTTTCCCAGGGTGTAAAGCGAAACACGAGTATCTGATGACAGATGAAAATGCAGGTTAGGGAAAACCGTAGAGCTGAGAGAGTGAATCTTTTCCCTCTCCAAAGACATCAGTGAGCGCGCCGCCTTGTGTGCTAGGTAGCGTTTTCTGGAATCAAATGGCCCGTGTTACTCGCCTCGCTTTCCTTCGTCATTGGCCTGCTCCGACTGGGTGGAAAAAATGCAAGTCCATCTGCTGACAGAGTCCAGTTGGCCAGCCCTGCCCGTGCCGCCGATGGGGCTGGCAGCTGCAGGCAGGGAGGAACCTGCAGCGTTCAGTCACAAGCCATATGCGGGCAGTGGTGAGGATTAGCTCTGCTCCTGGCCAGAAAGGTCCCGCCGCGGTTCCCAGGCTGAACTCGCCATATGTGTTTCACGTGATTGTCCTGAGGGTGACATGAAATGGAGCGTTCAGATTCAAGTGAAAGTTGGTTTGCGTTTCTTCATCCCGTTTAATGTAACGCAGATGCAGAGGAGAGCGTGGGGGTGTCTGTGTCGGGGGGGAGATGCGACAGGCTGCAGAAAAGCCCTGTAGGTTTTACTAATTCCTTCTCCTTCCCCTGAATTTTCTGCTGTTTCCTGATGGGAGTTGCATGTGTGAAGGAACACCCTTGGACCACCTGTTAGGCGCCTTTCCCCCTTCAGTCACAGTCTTCGCCATCTCTTAAAGATAGGGCTTTTTTGTTTGGAGAAAAGCCAGAAACTTGAACGGTAGTTTTCTCCTTTGGAGAGGTGGGGAGAGCTCTCTGACGTGGCACGGGAGGGAAGAAGGAAGGCAAGAAAGAAATTTGAAAACATGGATGGAGACCCCTGCGGGCTCCACTTTGAGCAAGTGTGAAGCACTGCAGAATTTTTTTTTTTTTTTTTTTTTTTTTTTTTTTTTTTAAAGGTAAGAGGCGCGTATTCACAGGCTGATTTAGTTTGTGGTTTGCCTCACTGCAAAGTAATTTTGGAGACAGCATCTTCCATAGAAGGATCGTGTCACATATAGAATGCCACTGCTACTGCTAAAGGTTTCCAGACCAATGCTGTTAATTGCAAAAAGAAAGTTTAACAAGCTCTTGCTGTGTCCCAGGAGGTTAGCAGAGTGGCCAGCTAAACAGCTGTAAGAAGACTGGTCTGATGGGCTGAAGGGGCTAATGTACCCCAGGCAAAAATAGGAATATTTGGCTTATTTTGTTCTTTGGATATGGGAGAACAGCTCACTTATTTCTTAATTGATGTATATACTGTGTTAGAAATAAGGGACAGGAAAATAGCATTTTTTACATCTATGTTTAAATTTTGAATAATGTGAAATATGGAAAAGATCAATAATTTTGCCACCCAGGTGTAAAGCACAAAATATTTTGGTTTAGAAAGGTGCAAAATTTGTTCTTGAAAAGCTTTGGTTTAACAAGGATGGGTCAGCAACGAGAAGAGACCTGCTGAGGTAACTCGTCAAATGCTGCATTAAGGATGTGGAAGTTGTGCATTGCCTCTTACCCTTGCTTTAGAGTCCCAGCAGAGCCTGTGGCGCAGGTCAGCGCTCATATGCATTTGGGGCAGTGGATTAGTGCTGGATGATGAATTTCCTTTCTGTTGACTGTTTCTGAGCAGGCAGATAGCTGACTTGAGCAATAATATTAGCCCAAATAACAACAGTGTCTTTCCTCAAAACCTCAACTGTCCATAGGAGGCAGCCAGTCTGAAAACGGACAAATTGCTCAGTGGCTAAAACGCGATGTATTGGAGTGCGCGTTTTAAGAAATTGTTAAAACTTTAGCTGGGTTAATGCTCGTTGCCTTCCAGAGCAAGGGCTAACTTTGTAAAAGTCAGTCCCTCTTAGTCTTCATTAGCGTGCCGTGTTCTTTCCACAGTTTGCCTAATTAGACTGTGACCCTCTCCCCGGTAGGATCCTGTGGCGTTAACACTGTGCAGAAACAGGATTTTGGTGCTGATACGTGAAGAGACCGAGAACATATGGCATAAACATCAACCGATATTGCTTGCCATCCACACTTGCTGCGTGTAATGCAACAAGACCGGCTCCTGGCAGCCACGTGATCCGCCTTCCAGTCCTCCATTTGGGGTGGGGTGGGGTGTTTTTTTTTCATTCCTAAAGTTGTGACTTTCTGGAAGGAAGCTCGTAAATAGTTGGGGCGCAGAGAGCAGGTAGAATGTCAGCGGGATGTTACCGGGAGGCACGTGCGCCACGCTGACATCGGCTCCTGGCCGCGCTTCCTCCGCACCGGCTCGCTGCTCCCGGCAGCCCTACATGTTGCGAGAAGGTAAGATCACGTCGCGTCACCCGCGTCCTCCCACCGCCGCGCCAGAACGCCCGTCTCCCCCGTCCCCGGCAAGGAGGGACGCTAGTCTGCCAAGCGGACTATCTTAGCGATCTTTAAAACTTAATTCTGAAGTACGGCTCTTGCCGTAGCGAAGGGAAAAGGCAGGCGTGTGCGGCTCTGGTGGTAGCAGCTAACTGGGATTTCAAATTAACGATACGATCTGGTTTGTGCAGTAGCCTCTTATAGTGCTTAGCTTTTTGTAATACCAGGGCTTTTATACTTTAAAAGACATTCCACGCCAAATTGTATCCTATTGATTTGCCATGGTTAACCACCCTGGAATAAGCCTCATGGTCTGTGTGAGTAGACACAAAGCAGAATTATATTAATGTCGTTTACGACCAGTGGGCAAACAATTATTTGCAAAACGTGGAAGAAGTCAAAATACCAAAATATTTCAAAGATGGTTGAATTTGGAAGTGCTGACTACGAATAGACTTCCTTGGAATAAAAAAATGAATCAGAGCAACAATTTTTATTTGTTTGTTTGTCTTTTTGTTTGTTCGTTTTCTTTTAATAACTGATACTTTATACTTCAAGACAGCTTTTTATTTTCAGAAGTAAAGCCTGGGAAAGAAATAAGATAATTTTAAAGAAAATAATTATATTTTTTTTTAAAAAAAACAGTAGCGGTCACAACTTTCTTAAACGTCTTTTCACACAGAAAACTGAATCTGAGTTCCAGAGTGTTTTGCAATTAAAAGATACATCAGTAACGCAAGGTGTAACATCTACTATGCAGGCCAGCGGGATGCATTAAAACCTAGTTTTCCTTAGCTATATGAGCTACTTAGACATATAGACTACAGTTACTAAGCAGGGCGTGTGTATTATAGTAAAAATGGACAAAACCAGCAAGCAAAAATTAAGAGGAAATAATGGACTGCTTGACCAAAAAGTAGTGGCCGGCCATCTGCTTTGACAGTTTTGTCAGCAGGACTGGGCAAATGCCCAGCTGAGTGTCGTGGACGGGTTAATATCTTCACACTTTTTCCTTCCTCACAGCTGCCACATGCAGTGCTCTGAAACCTGATATTTTTCATCAAAAACTGATTCTTATTTTCCGTCTTAGTATACTAATCAATTTTACCGTGTAGCGCTTGGAGCATATTAACTGTCAGATACTCCTAATTAATACTGAAGGCAGGCAAAAAGGGAGAACAAAATAATTGACATTATTTAATATGAAATGCCTCTCCCAATTTTGTTTCCTTTGTGGAAGACTCTTCTGGTCCCTGTTCAAGATTTAAGCACTGGCCTGTTTTACATTTTGTTTCACAAGGTTGATTGAATGGCAGTTTATTATTCAAGACAATAAATTAAACTTCTCCAAGCCAAAGAGTTCCAGCAGTTCTGGCACAGGCTGTTTTCTGCCAGAAGGAACACGCTCAGGTCTGATTCATACCAACTGTTGCCCTTTAACATAAGAAAAATAAATAAAACCTCCTCTATATCTTTCAAGATTCACATTAAAATTTCTTTAGCATAGAAATTGGGATGCGTTAAAGAAAAAAGTGAGCAACAATCATTGCAAAATGCATAATGAAAGCTTCTAGGCTAAAAGTACACTGCGTATTACTTCCATGTAACAGTATGAATATTATGACCTAGTATTACAGGCTGATTTCAAAGAGATCATGAAAAGAGAGCAATCTTCTTTGATGTTTTATGTTTAAATTAAATATAACCGAAAAGGGATACAGGAGCATTGCTCTTGCTACAGTGAAATCAGGGAAGGCTTTGCAGCATGCTTCAGTAACAGCTGAATTAGGTCTGGCCTTCATAAGATTCGTGTATAATTTATGTATACCAGTAATGCGTGTGGGTATGTAAACAATAGGAATTTATAACATTTATGTGCTTTTAAAATATACATAAAAGGAGAACTGAAAAATAGGCCTAAGTATATAGTTATGTAATATATATCTTAGGAAATCTGCAGAGGTTCTGGTTTTCGAATCAGAAATCTAATTAAAAAACAAGTGAAGCTTTGTTTTCTTTTTTTTTTTTTTTTTAAATTTATTACTTTAAATTGCCTACTTTTAAATATTAGTGGTAAAGAGAAAGTAAATCATATTGGTCACTTTAGATAGGAGCTATTGCAGCATTTCTCCTCGTGCACTCTTGTGCTATGCTGGTTAGTAACACATAGTATTTAAACAGCTTTTAGAAGAGGTGGTGATACTAGATTAATTGTGAAATGGTTGTGATGCTCCTGGGTGACTTTTAGTCTCAAGCTGTCACTTTTTCAGCTGACCTAGGGTACAAACAGAAGAGCTCGGGTTTGCACGTGATTTCTGTAGCCTGTGCCATTACCGTTATGAATGCTGACTAGTGTTCCCCTAGAGACTTATTTACTAATACCCTTTTTCATTAACCTTTTCAAATATATCGAGACTAATATTTAAAAATAAAACGATAAAAAAGGTGAGTTTAATATTTTTGGGTTTTTTCCACAAATGCCAATCCTTTCTTTGAGCACAAATGAAGCTACTTAGAAATAAAAATCTTTCTTAGCACTTTACCCTTTCCACAGTTCTGTGTCATTTTCCTGTCTACAAACTGAAGATATTACCTTTGTAAAAGGGCTTTTATATTGTCTTATATTACTGTGAAATAGAAATGGTTTATTCAAATGAGAAATTATCTGCCTACCACATTATGCTTCCTACTTTCAAAACACAAATGAAAACGGCTGTGCCTCCAGGCAGCGCGAGATATTGATACACTCAAACTTATTATTTTTGTAGTGGTTAACAATACCATGCAGAAAACACATTAGCAGAAGGTGCGGTGAGATATTACTGTAATATCTTTTCTAGTAAGTACTATAAACCAAGGATTATTTTTCAGTTGGGCGTTTGTGTACGTGCTCATGTAAAAAGCCTTTGAAGGGTTTCTGACTTTTTTTTTTTTTTTTTAAAGGCTGCATTTTCTTTTTTCCCTTAAGTTATAATAAGCTTTCCAAATCATTTCTCCCCAGATTTCTTTTGTTTTTGAGGGGAGGGAGGCTGGGAGCGGCACTGCGAGCACCGAGCCACGCGGCAGAGCAGCAGACAGGGTCCCCGAAGCAGGCAGCGCTGCGTTTGCTGGAGCCGTTCGCCCCGTTCCTGCCGTGGTTACCTGGCTCTGCCAATGCTAATCCCTGTCCCGGCCTCGTTGCTCACCCTATGGATTTGCATTACTGTCCATACCACCTTTTCTCCTGCTTTTCCCCTCCCAAAAGGCCTCCTGGGCCCCTCGGCCTCCAGACAGGCAGGTTGGCAGGGATAATCTGGCCTGGGGATTTTGCACCATAAAGGGTATTTGAAGCCCAGATGATAAGCGCTGTTGCAGGAAGGGTGCTGGGGAGGCAGGCGCGGGCAGCGTGGCACTGCCAGACTGTCGCAGCATGCCCCGAAAGCTCCATAAAACCGACGCGATTTCTTTGCTAGTTTAGATCTTTGCGGCACGTTACGGAGGGCGCTGATCTGGCACTATAGCTATTTGTGACAGTTTTTAGCATACATTTAAAATAGAGGTTTTTAAGTACATTTCTTTAACTTCAGTAAATAATTACATTTCCTTGGGAGGCAGTTGCAGATAGATGGTTGCAGTATAGCTAAAGGAATTTGTATGGCTGCCTATTGAAATTTACAATGTATGCGTGCGCACTAATTCACAGAGAATGTGAATCACACACTGTGGCACATCATCAAAACCAAACAACATCTAAATGTAACGAAACAAAATGGTAACTTTCCCAACTTCTGAAAATCGTTACCTATGACCTTTGGTTTAGGTGGTACATTTGGTAAACTATGTCCCTTACTTGAAAGGAGTTGAATTTCGTCTAATTAAATATTTATGGAGAGATGCGTTGCATGAGGGAAAGCAGAAATAAGCCCAGTATACAATCTGGCGTTCCATGCAATATAAGAAACATATTTCCAGGGTAAAACGTGTACTGAAAAACAGAGGGAGGAATCGTGATGGGCAGTGCAGATGTCACTGGTACCTGGTTTTGTTGTTCTCTCGCTCTAAGTGCGGGCTGTTGTCTATGGCACTGGATTCAGCATTTGAAAGCAGCTAAATCAAACAGAAGCAAAGGTTGCTGTAAAGAAATCAGAACATATAGTTGATTTTAAACAACAATCCAAAACAACTGTCCCAGAAGTATAGAGCAAGAGTTGTTAATAAGAAATGAGTCTCACCAGAGATAATCCACCCTTTTATTCTTGAAACTGGAAATAGGACAGTTGCTTTGTTTTAGCAGAAGTGACTGTCAGGGAGGAAAGAGCATGATCTCTTCAGCACACAAAGCAGAGCTGCAAGGTGGATAAGATGTCCTTGAATTACTGGTGTTTGGACAGAAAATGGGACGGTGTATAATGGTTCCCTTCTGGGGAACAGTCTTTAGTCTATTTGACGCTTTAATTGATGACTTGGGTGAACACAGCATCCGTTAAATCTGCAGCTAGTGCCAAGAGGAGAGGATTTACAAGTGATCTGGAGGCAGCACAGGAATCCAGAGTAATCCTGACAAACCGGATCTGACATAACCTGAATGCAGTATTGATGAGGACAATATGAAATGGTGATACGATAGATCCATTGGACAGCCAAAAGGAGAAGGGACTGAGCTAGCCTTTGCTGTGTGGGCAGTCAGACCAGCTGAGCTCCAGAGATCCCTCCCAACCAAGGTCTCTGGGCAGTAGCTTTTCAGGAAAGGGGCTGGGTGTAACAGGGGACCATGGGCCTGTGCTGTTACGAAGAAAAGCAGTCATACTGGGCATTAAGAACAAATGCAACACACAAGATGTGCCGAGAAGGGAGCTGGGATGGTTGTGGAGAAGATTTGATAGCAGCTGCAGGAAGGTAAGAGAAGCCCTTCTTGGTGTGCACGGGAAGACCGGTTTATGCTGTAATCAGAGAGCCACCATAGGCTTTAAGAGGAGCTTTGGAAGACTAAGGGGAGTTGAGCAATGAATTGTTCCTGGAGGTCGTGAAATCTCCACCAAAGAAGGTTCCCAAGAGCAGATTAAATAAATAGGTCACGAGTGGTTGAGTTCAGCTTGACCCCACCTCAGGAGCTAGTCTAACTATCCTCCTAAGATCACTTCCAATTTTATTTCTGTGATCAGAACCAGTCCAAGATATAGCCACTGTGTTTGCCCTTTATCTTATCCCTTTCCCAGTGGAAATTGCCCGACTTCTCTGCATATAAACAAAGGCAGAGAACATTTTGGCTGAAAGTGTCAAACGAGCAAAAAGGACTCTCAGTAGGAGGCAGGCACTTAACTCCTGTCAGCTTTGTAAACCTCAAGTTTAGCAGCTCTGTGATAACATTTTACATTTCATTTTCCACCTAACTGTTAGGTTGGATGATTGTCCAGATAATAGAGTTTACCATTGCCAAACATATGCAAAATTCATTGGCAAAGCACGTGTATACATTGGCTGACGTTTTATTTTACTCCCTCAATAGTATAATGGCAGGCTTTAGAAATCGTTATTTGGGATAAGAAGGGTTTTACTTGCAGCTTATAAATGTATTAGAGTAGCTTAAGGTTTTTAGTGCTCCCCATCATTAGCTGAACTTACTGTGAAACATGATCTTTTTTTTTATCATTTCTAACCAGAACTCAGCAAAAAAAAAAAAAGTGCAGTGGCAGATGACTCCAGAGCTTAAATTATAAAGGTGGAGGGTTTTTCTCTTTTCAGCAGACTTTCCAAGCTTTTCTGTCTGAGAAGGTCATTTTACTAAAACCCAAAGAAAATAGTTCTTGTGGAGCTGAAAAGAAAATAAACAGTATCAGCCAGATGCAGTCTAGAGTATAGGAAAAAGTTCCTGTGTCCATTTTTTAACCAATGCTCTAGTCTTTATTGACATAAGTGCTGAGTTTATTCAACAAGCAAAAATGAACATAAACCCTGTATTCTTGATGGGATCAGCAAAACAGCATAACATAAAATATCATTATAATAATTAATTATTCTAATAATTTATTTATGTTGTTGAGATTGCTGGACTTCGTCTTTACTTCTACCAGTGTTTGAAATATGCCTTTGCAGTTCCCTTGAGTTCAAGAGGCTGAATTCTGTCCTCACATACAAACATAAAATCTCACTGAAGTACTGTCAAGTGGTGCGTTGTTATTTGAAGATGAAGTTTATCCCTAGTATCTTGTCAACTTCATCTATATAACAATTAATTTGTTTATTTTAAAGTTTATTTTTATTTGCTCTTTTAGTACAGCAGGAGTTGTTAGAGAATGCAGCCCCATGTGTTTTGAATAAATGATACATTACAGGGAAGGGATGTTCGTACTTCTGCATAACAGAATATAATTGATTTTGTGCTTGGCTAATTAGGACATGGTTCTCTTTGATGTATTCAAGAGTCCTGAGTTAAAAATTTAAACTTTGCTATTAGAAAAATTGATTCAGAAACAGCGTTAATGGATGAAAAACAGCATGCTGTTGCAAATATGGTCTCAAATCTAATACTGTGCTAATGCATAGTCATACGTCCAGGATACTTGGGTATCTTAATATCCTTGGCCATTTTAATTCTGAAATCAACACAGTAATACAGACAGCTTGGAAAAAAGGTGCACATTTTGGAACAAAAAATATTAAGAATTTCTCTTTCAAAGATTTTGACAGGTAGATGTAATTATATGTGAAGGCAGATGTGTTATGGGGGGGGAATGCAAAAATCTTAGAAGACGTGCAAGATTCATGGAGAATGCAAGAAAACAAATTCTGCACTGCTATGAATTAGTCTTTTTTTTTTTTTAAAGTATTCAGATTCACACCCTATGCAACATTTCAAATATTTGTGACTAGAAACACTTCCTAAATAAATAGTTGCAGCTAAGATCATAACTTTATTAGTTCAGATTCTTTTGTTTATTTCTTAGTTTTGGAAGGTTCTGGGCAGCACTTTAAAATCCTTAAATTTGTCATTTGAAAAATCAAGCTCCAGGTTGTTGGTCTGTTCTAATAGACATGTTTTGTCTTCAGCCTTTTCATCACTCTTGTAGACAGGATTACTCAAATAATCCAGCCATCTAGATACCTTACCTCCGACACTGTGTGTTGCTTGCTGTTCTTGGATGCTAAAAGCATAATAAGGATTACAGGGGTAGCAGATGGGCTGAACTGATTTATGGCAATATAGCCTTGCTAGTGTTTGCAGTCTCATTGTGAGTATTGCAATAGTTGATGCCTCTCTTCAACTCCTGTTTTTCAGAGCTGTGCAAAAACTTGCCTGGTTTATGGCTTTCTTTGTGGAAATTTCATGGGAGCACTTCTGCCTGTCCTTATTTTGGTAAAGACAGACCATTTCTGGCTTTTGTAGCTGTGCAAAGAGACCACTGGTGTAGTGCAGATATACAACTAATGTTAAATAAATAAACAAAGAGGACAACTTGTGTTTACTTTTTACATCGCTGACCTTATAATCGGGAATGTTTTGCACAGGATAGAGCTAACTTTGGCTGACGCAGGCTAATTCCCGGGGCGCTCAATGGAGAATGAGAGCTTCATTCAGCTGCTTCGAATCATCTTGCGGCACAGACCCCCCACAAGCAGGTGGGGGCTGCGTTTTGGTAACCTGAGGACAAGCTGGGGTGGGAGATGTGTGTGTATGAGTGGTGAACGGCCCCCACAAAATGCCTTAGCCGAGTGCTATCTTCACTTTGTGTTTGCAGTTTCCAGTAGTTTAGTGAATCTGTAGCAGGATTATTTACAAAATGATGTTATCAAATACGTAAATATTATGATTGTAGAACAGAAAGAGGGAAAGAAATTTTCAAAGCTGTGCACTTTAGTCCTGTGTGTCTCTTATGTTCTGTATTTCATAACAGAAGATAAATACTCAAATTTGGGTGTCGCTCTAAAAGATGCTTTATACACAGCTCTTCTCCCAACCTCCCATCTGCGTATCTGCATTTCCCACTGACCCATGAACATGCCCTTCCTTCTTTGCTTTGATTAGATGATAAAATATTCTACTTCTGCTGTGGGAGGATAAAGCGTGCAACCTGAAACACCCTGAAATCTGGAAATTCATAACAGACAGCTGGATTTTGAAGCTGTGGCCATTCCCAAACCTATTGGTGCATGGGAGCGACCCTCCTCACTAATTCTGTCCCTCAGCGAGCGGCTCGGAGGCTGCAGCTTCTCCTTACGGCATTCGTTTTTCTGCAGGTAAGGCTCCCTGCAGCCCCCCCCAGCCCTCCCCGCTGCTGGCTTGCAATCCTGGGCTGAAGCTGGCAGGTGTATGCTGCCTCTCTCCGCAGCAGGGCCCGAAAGCTGCTGGCCTGAGCTGGCCGGAGGCAGCCCACCATGCCGCTGTGCAGGGCACTCCTGCCCTTGCCTTCCCCATGCCCAGCTGCAGAGCCCAGAAACGACCGCGGAGCTGGGCAGCAGCAAGCGCCCCGGGCATGGCTGGCCAGGGGTGCGCTGGCAGGGCACTACTTATGTGCTGGGGGGTTTCTTAGAGACAGTGCTCCAAAGTTGGTCAAAATATGAGGAGGCTGAAGGAGCTTCAGGGCTTGCGGCAGTGTCGAGATGGTTTCGCTGGAGAGAGAGAGCCCATGCCCACGTCCAGCAGGTAGCCATCAGAGTTGGGAAGCGGCTGCAGCTGTTGGGATATGCAGGCTGCTGTGTAGGCTTGCAGCACTGTGGAATTAGATTGCTGGGAACAGGAATCATCTGCAGCTCCTGAGCCTGAAAACATCATATGCTGGCTGCTGGCGTTACCTTTTTCTTTTAAGACCACCAGGCAGTTCTTATTTGCATGCTCTATAAAGCTTTTAAAAAGAGTTTTACAGCTTACTTAGCATACAAAAGGTATAACTAGCTATAAAATTAAACAATTGTCAGGACTCTGGCAACTCCCACGCAGCACATCATAAGCCAGGACGCTCCAGATGCTGGTGGCACAATAAAACCCCAGGCACAGGGTCATGCCGTGTCCCTCAGTGGTGACAACAGCGTGCGTGCCAGTGTGGGATCCTCTGCTCGCGAGAGGCTCCTCGGTAGTTTTTATGGGTCCTCAGGATCTCACGGGCTGGGGTTTCTGAGAGCCTTCGTGTTGTTTTGACTTTTCTTGCGCCCTGACTCGCATCTGTAATCAAATGTACAGCAAACTGCGCCGTAAGTGCAAGTCAGAGAGTAAGTGATGGAAACCACACGGGAAAACAAAAGGCACCTCAGCTCTAAAGCACACTGGTGTCAGCTTGTGCTGGCAGGGAGTCTCGTCATTACATAATGATGCACTTATCCAAACGGCGTTTTGTATTTTGGGAGACAGATGTGCCTTGCAGTTGCTGGTGGAAGTTAAACCTTAAATATGAAACCCATTCATTTTCTCTTAGTCATACTTTGGATTTAAGCAGATGTTTTCCTAATTTGTGGTTTTCAAATGTAGCATGCTGACAAGACATTTATCATTAACTACAACTTCATCCATGCAGTTTAGCAAATTGGCCAATTATTAACAGTGAGGGTTGCGTGGCGGTTGATGCATAGCTCCTGCTGCTTTGAAAGGCCTAAATTGAAACTCAATACATTTTTACAATATAAATTAATTGAGCTTTGGACCACATCCCTGTTATTCCAGTGCTCTCTACTCTCATTTTCAGAATGAACAGCCATTTGTAATGCGCTGAGTAACTGTGCTGTCTGTGAGCAGAGGCTCCTGGTGGTGCAAAAAGTGATGGCTAACATTTTTCTGGTAGGGGCATGAAAATGGCTGATGGTATCCCAGCGTAGGCAGTACGACATACGGAGGGAGCACGGCCACAGGACAGTGTGTGTACATGTGGACCAGGCTGGCTCTGCTACAGATGATGCAGAAGGCATCTTGGATGAGTGGGGGGGGGCAATAAAAGCAGGGTGGTGCAGCTGCCTTGGAAGCTAGTGCTGCCTAATATTTTCCATTATAACATTTCTCTTGCTCATAACTTTGCTAGACTTTACCCATTTTTACTTACTTTTTCCTGTTTTATGTTCACCGAGTTTGATGGGGCGCAGGGAGGAAGGGTTGGTGGTGGTGCTGTGAACTGGTGAGATGTCCCAAAGGTACTTCCCAAAGCCAGGAACCACCATATGCCTGAAAATACCATCTCCTATTTTCCCAGCTCTGGAATTCAAGCAGACAATTTAGTCATAATTTATTCATCCCATGTGTGAGACCTGAAGGAGAACACTCAATGCAGCTCTAATTTCTAGAAAGTATAAGGACCTTGATTTTTATCAGCTGGCACTGCGGAAATTTTGTGCTACATTCCAGCTGAACTGGGAAAACTCTTCAGGACAGTTTGTTCGTAGTAGCTCCAGCTTCTGGCAAATATTAGCTTTTTTTCCTCCTCTATATTTGCATCTGCGCAACAGGGAAACTACATACTTTGTTACAGAACAGGCTGCAGTGCAGATCAATTAAATGAGAACTGTAAACAGTTAAATGTGTGTGGGGTATTTCATCTTGCTTTACGCAGACAGATGTGCTAGGTGTGAAGTACATACAGGGCTGGCTTTACGGTCCCATTTGATGTCCTTTTCTTCATATCCCCCTGCTCTGTGGGAAAAGGGAGTAATGTCAGCGTCACAAAATCAGTCAGGAGATGCGATATCTCAACGGGGAGGTAGGAGGTTGCATAAAACGCAGAAAAGAGAGAAAAAATGTAGATTTTGGGCTCATGTTGCCACTGTTCCTGGTCTGCATTAGAAGTGTGAGTCCTAGGGGTACTTAAAATGAGCTGAAGGCCTGATCCACAGGGCTGTAATGGGGTTTTTAAAGAGACATCTTTGGCACAGTTGTCTCCCTAGTAACTTTTTTGATTGGAAGGGATGCGGCAGCGGATGTTGAAGGGAAGACGGCAGGTTACGGCTACGTTGTCGGTCGCCGCCTTGCTTTCCCTGGGTTTAGATAAGCTAAATCTCCAGAAGCGGCTGCGTATCCCATGCCAGCCTTTAGCCGGAGGTGAGCGCGGGTAGACGTCGGGCGAATTTGGCTAACCCAGATCCTGATCCTTTGCAGCGCTGCCAAGCTCCTGGAGAAGAATCCATTCTCCGTCGGCGCCGCGAGCCCCCTGCTCCCCTCGCCGGCGAGCCTGCAGCTGGCGCAGCTCCAGGCGCAGCTCACGCTCCACAGGCTGAAGTTGGCTCAGACCGCCGTCACCAACAACCCGGCCGCCGCCACCGTCCTCAACCAGGTGCTCTCCAAAGTGGCCATGTCCCAGCCGCTCTTCAACCAGCTGAGGCACCCCACCGTGATGAACGCCCCGCAGGGCCACGCCGCGGGGCCGCCGCAGGGGCCCGGCATCGCCGGCGCGAGGTTCCCCTCCGGCGGCATCGCCTTTCCCGCCCAGAGCCCGGCGTTAGCCGCGCCAGGGAGCGGCCTGGGGCCCGTGCAGGCCCAGACCCCCAACGCCATCGTCGTGAACCCTTTCGGAGGCGTCATGGCTCCGACCTCCGGTCAACAGCCCGTGGTGGTGGGTCTCAACAAGGGGGGCGCCTCCACCTCCGCCGCTGCGGCCGCCGCGGGGGGCTTTTACGAGTACGGCAAGCAAAACGCCGCCGCTGCCGCCCCTCAGGCCTACGCCTCGGAGGGGGACCAGCCCAGCCAGCACGGCTTCCTCGCCAGCGGGGCCCACGCAGGCTCCTCGGCGGCGGGGCCATGCTACGAGGGTCGCTTCGGGGCTCCCAGCCAGCTGCAGCATGAGGCGGCGGCGGCAGCCTTTCCCAAGGAGGCCTACGGGGCCACGGCGGCACAGCACGGGGCGGCGCGGGCCTTCCCCAGCGACCCGCACGCGGGCTCCCATCCGAAAGGAGATCCTGGCCCCGTCTTGCATGGCAGCGGTGCGAGCAACCAGTGGGAAAACATCCCTAATTTCCCCGGCCAAAACAAGCCTGACCTCGTGCCCGGCGACAGCCTGTGGCCGTCGGCGAGTCAGCAGCAGTATGAAATAAGAAACGAGCTCTACGACCCCGAGGAGCCGACACCTGACACAAAGTTCAGCGCGGCTGCCCCCCCTGCCTTCGGCCGCCTCAACCACAGCAAGCAGAGCTTCGGCAGCCCTCGCATGAGGCAGAAGGAGGAGCGGAGTGGCGGCGCGCCCGACCTGCCCGCCCGCTCCCTGCCGCCGCACCAGCTGGGCGACCTCCGCGGCGCAGCCCCCCTCCACTTCCCCCACGTCTGCGCCCTGTGCGACAAGAAGGTCTTCGATCTGAAGGTGAGTGGTTGGAAGGTGCCGCCGGGGCACGGTTCGGACCCTCGAAGAGGCTGCCCGGCCCTTGATCCGGCCACCGGCTCCTGCCACCCCATCGCCGCGGAGGTGCCCCGGGAGAACAAAGGGCCACAGTTTTGCTTAGGGCGTCGTACATCTGTTTCACGGCGATTACTGGGGTTTCGAGGTCTGGTTTTGTTCCGCATCTCGCTGTGAAAGACGGTGAGATTACAGCGCTGGCGTGAGAAACGCGAGGTCTGGGCTGGGGTTGCAGCTCGTCCCGTGGCCCCGAAGCGAGGGGAGGAGGAGCTTACAGCCGATCCCCCGCTTCCCAAGCCAGTCTTGTAACTGCACGTCTGCAGTTTCATCTGCCTCTCCTTTTCTCTTTGCGTTTCCGATCCCAGAGGCTTCCTCCTAACAGCCTCGTGGAAGCAGCTTGCTTAAACGAAACAGTGCATTTTGATAAAATTATTTGAATAGTTCCTCTGTTGGGATCTCTTACTCCTTCTAGTATCTCTAAGGAAAATTTAGGGCTCAGGGTCCCCAGCAATGTTGGCCTGGAAGGAAGAAGCCGCTCAGCACGTGTGGTGTCAACCACAGTCCCGCTTCTCTATTCATACTGCCGAGGGAGCTCCAAATTCAACCTCGCCCTCAAGAAGCAGCTTCCCAGTTGCCCAGAGAGCCTCCGTGCTGGGTCATGCTATGTAGGTCAGGTCTGGAAAAGGCCCCTTACATGGCCCTCTGAGCCCCACGGCCGTTCGTGGGCTCTGGCTGGGGTTGTTCTGGCCTCCTGGTGAGCCTTGCTCAACAAGTCCTCACGACCTTTTCCATCGCATCGCAGGACTGGCACCTCACTGCAAAGGCATGTGTTTTCACGCTGATGGTGGCCTGACAAAAACATTGTGACAACATTTATACAGGAAGGAAGATGGCCAGCAAATTAAATAGTACCTGATACTTACACACCCGGGGGCTTTGGGGTATTTGGATATATATTTGCTCTTTCATGTTTCCCTTTTACTCTTTGAGGAGCTGCCTGCAAAATGGTTTGCTGTGGTTACTGCAGCTGCAGGGCTGGTCTGAAGTAGCCCCTGCCTAGGGCATGCTAGGCATTTCTTTTTTCATTAAACATTGAAAAAGGGCAGGGGAAATGTCATTACAGTGAGTTTCAGTTGATCTGTTTGTTGGTCATTTGGATCGTAGAAGTGTAAATAGCTAAATGCACTTTAACAAATTTACTCATCTATTGAAATGAATAAGCGCTGTCCTGGCTGCTCTGTGTGCTGAGCACCTGTTGTGGTTTAACCCCAGCCAGCAACTAAGCACCACGCAGCCGCTCACTCACTTCCCCCCGACCCGGTGGGATGGGGGAGAGAATAGGGGAGGGGGAGGGGACAGTAAAATTCTTGGGTTGAGATAAGAACAGTTTAATAGAACAGAAAGGAAGAACATAATAATGATAATAATAACAATAATAGAATGACAATAATAATAATGAAAACATTGGGATATACAAAACAAGTGAGGTACAATGCAATTGTTCACCACTCGCCAACTGATGCCCAGTTCTTCCTGAACAGTGATCCCCCCCAGGCCAACTCCCCCCAGGTTATATACTGGGCATGACATCACATGGTATGGAATACCACCTTTGGCCAGTTTGGGTCAGCTGCCCTGGCTGTGTCCACTCCCAACTTCTTGTGCCCCTCCAGCTTTCTTGCTGGCTGGGCATGAGAAGCTGCAAAATGCTTGACTTGGTATAAAAACTTCTTAGCAACAACTGAAAACATCAGTGTGTTATCAACATTCTTCTCATACTAAATCCCAAACATAACACTATACCAGCTACTAGAAAGAAACTTAACTCTATCCCAGTCGAAACCAGGACAGCACCTTATTTATGGACATTGCAGGAGTTGAGGGTGCTCAGCACCTTGAAGGATGAGCTCTTGAGCTGGAGTGAAGTAACTGAATTAATAGAAATATACTGGATTTAAAAACTAATACAGAGAAGCTCTCCTTTTGTAAAGCAACTGATAATTTAACCTACAAATAATGAATCAGTAATTGCACAGGGTGAAGGTGCGCTTGGCTCCAGCATCACACAGTTTGATCATCAGCATCTCAGTGTCGTTTTTAGAATAAGGTAAACTGAATGGAGAAGCAATCTCTTTTAAATTTGTCTTAGGATTTTTCCTATGCTCATCATCTCTTTGTTTCAACGTAGGACTGGGATCAGCACATTAAGGGAAGTCTTCACATCCAAAAATGTATGGCTTTTTCAGATAAGTAAGTATTATTTTAGAGACGCTCTTCCAACTGAATTTCTAACAGACCATCCCTTACTTCAGTGGCTTTACACCGGGAATTTACTGTCTAATAATAATGCTTTAATATTTACGGCACATATGCACGCTCCTAAAGTTCTTTTCTTTCTTTTCCAGCACTGGTATCCGGTGTGTGTTAAGCTCAGCAGATGGAGCATTGCATTTATCACCAAATAATGCAGCAGTTTTCAATCCATCTAGTATCGAAGGTGAATGGTTGTATGTGCAATAGTTAAAACCATTTTTTTTTTTAATTGAAAGGGAAGTCAGTCTCTGGGGAAAAGTGGACATTTTAAATGAAATCTGATACAAGTTTCCAAGGAAAGCTTTTTAGAGGTTGTGCACAGAAAGGCTAAAAGCCGATTCTGTGCTTTTCAAAGTATGAATTTATTTTTCTTTCAAACAGTGGCTTGTTTTCACAGTACAACAAAACAGTGTGTATTTTGGTGTAGAGACTATGAAATTAATTAGTATGTAAATGGGGCATTGCTTACTGAGCACACTAATGCAATTAATGTAAGTCAAGATTTTCATGAATGTGTGTAATCCATTATTTAGATTATCCACCAAATGTCGGCGCATCTTTTATCACTACGTCAGCAAGATCCTTTGGCCAGCCAGGTCCTACATTTTCTTCTCTTCCATCAGGGGTAAGAGTGAGTACCTACGCAAATTGATCTCCATGTTGAGATTCTTGTAGGAGCCACTTCTACTTACTGGAATTAAAACCATGAAGGCTTCCTTTTAGACAATAATCTGAATATTCAGTCTGTTATTTCAACTTCCCTGCAGCTCTTTTATGCTTTTAATTTTGGCCAAATCAGAACTTGATTGTAGTTTTTTATTCCAGTGCTAAAAGTTGTTTGCTTGTCAGATTTGGGAAGGGGTGTAAATGGTTCTGTGTGTATCTCACTGACTTTTTTTCCCCATTTTCTGAGTCTTTTTGACCCAGGAAGGTCAGCTTCAGCTTGGAATGAAGATATGGATTAGTTTTTACTTTGAGTACTGATCCCAGCAAGTAGCTTTCCATCTCTCCAGTTACTTATTTGTAGCAATTGCTCTCTGCCTCTCCCATGCTGGGGTCCTTCTCCCAGGTAGCAACAGTGGCAAAGGTAGTGGCTGCAGCTTTGCTAACCATTACTTGCCTGGAGGTCCCAGATCAATTCGTTATACTGGACTAACTTTTTCTTAGTTTATATTTACATCATCTGCTGCTACTGGTAGCCTTTCAGCAAGTTTGCTTTGGTGTACAGCCTTCCATGGTTTAGGTTTATTAGCTCCCCCCAGTATTCAACACAGGTCCCCAGTTCTAATGCTCTAGTGCGCACTTGAATTCCTAGCCCAATAATCAAAAAATGCCAGAAAAAAAGGATAACATTAAAAGTGGTTCTTACACTGACAAAGCAGAAGGATTTTAAAAGGAAATAAAACCCAAGGGAAAAAAAGGCAGATAAAAGCAAATTGTATACATACTGGAAATACAAAGTTGTAGGGTTAAAATGAAGCTCAACATATATCAGAAAGCTATGATTAAAGCTGGAGAGATCAAGGACTCATGTTAGGGCGTTCACGGAATAGCAGCAGTAATCCAGGGGTTCAAGTTTTCATCTTGTTAGCTTTTGTGTATATATCCCGATATGGTCTCAGACACTCTGGAAAGCCAGGCTGAGTTGTGTCCTTGTGCCACTCCAGTTCACATCAGGCATTGCTCACAGAAACGTCACCCAGATTTGTTTAATCCAACCAACTTTCTACTGTGTGGTTTTGCTGTGCAAGAGGTTATTTGAAGGGGTTTTAGCTTCTGCCTGTCACAGACGCTGTGTGTGCAGAGGAGCAAAGAGCAGAGCTGTTCATGACAGCTGCCTCCAAGGTCAGAGGTGGAGTAGCAGCGGGTGCAGGGGAATGTTCCTTTTCATCATGTCTGTCAGCCTCACAACAAATGAAATTGCTGCTAATACCAGTATCATTTCTCCTTAGAATCTGTCACTATTTATCATTTAAGCTGCCTGCAGAAGTCCTCCTTCTGAATGACCTGCAGTCCTATGAGAGAGAAAAGAAACAATAACTTTGATTTTCCTGGACACTGTAAATCCTCTTTTTCTTCAGAAGCTCATCAGGTGGACAGGGAGCTATATTAGAGGTGTTAAGATTGAGTTTGCCAGCTGTCATTCACTCTGCAACGGTAGTATTCACTTTCAGCTAAGCTGCTGCCATTTAACTGAGCAGTGGGAGGTTATACTTGACCCTGCATGTAATCATAAACAAAGTGTTCAGATTTCTGGAAGGGCTTGCTCTGTGCTATCCATCTGCAAATAACTCTATCCCTCTTCAAAAGGCAAATACAGTGCTAGAAGTCTTCACTCGGGCATGGAGAGCCATTAGCACTGGAGGGATGGGACTGTCAGTTTCTTATTATCTTTAGAAAAGGTTCATGCGAAGCTCAAGAAAGGGATAAAGAATTTGAAAAGCAAGAAACAAAAATAATTGAAAAAAAAGGTGTAATAAAAAATAAATTGGATTGGTGAAATAATATGGCAAATGGTATGTGGTACATTTCACTGCTGTGCATCAAATTATTTTTGTGGTAGTTGTCCAGCTGCATTGGTAATCCCTTGTAGATGTCAGTTGCAAAGAAAGCTAACTCAGAGTCTTACTGAAAATTACATTCAACACTTGACACATAACAGCTCCTCTAACTTCCTGACTGTGGATATGGAAGGTGTATATTCCTTTTCTGGCTGTGATTTACAGCTCTATTTAATGAATGGATCCAATTTAGCTTCAATCAGCTGACAAGATTATTGCTTGGTACAGCACATCGACTTCTGGTATGGATATGTGACCACTTCTTAATCATGAATTACAGCAGATTTATGGCACAGCATTTTAATTTAAGCCATTGCCAATTGTGGGGAGGTGGTAACATCTTACAGTCGTTTGATTTAATGTACTGCTGAGCGCGTGTCTGAACATGGGCTCTGGAGCCTACATAGGGAACAGCTAAGTCTTTCTAGTCCCACAGACTCTTACAATACCATCTCTTAACATCTAACAAAACCAACAGAAGGTGCCAGGTGACCTGGGGTGTTCCTACACTGGGACTGCATTTGCTGTCAGGAAAGTTCCTTTTCCTCTGCTAGCCGTAGTTGTATTCTGTTGTGCACATGCACGTAGACATCGCTTCCTTTTCTATTCAAGTGGAGTTGAGTTGCTTCATCTTTTTCATGATCAGGTCTTTGTTGTTTTTATGCTAGAGAAAATACCTTACTTGTGGACTTTGGCACTTCTTTGAGTTACCTTAGGCACCTGGGCAGGCTCCGTAAGATGCAAGCTAAACAGCAGACCACTGTATAATACAGGGTCTTGCTGCAGCAAAAATACACAAATGGCTAAGTGGTGAAGCCGGGTGGGAAGGTAATGGGATGAAGGTGTAAACAAGATAACATTAGCTCTGTAACTTGTGAACTTGCTGACAAGCCAAACATTTGTGATGGATCCGGTGAACTTGATCCCATAAGATTACATGATTTGCATCTTCCCTTGAATGGCACAATTTTAACTGAAGGTAGAGTTACTTCTTCAGTAAAATCCTAACAGCAGAGGTCATAAACGAGGAAGTAATCTGGGAAGACTTAATCCTGTGTGAGCGATGTTTTGCGTGTCATTAGCTGGGGTAAATTATGTTCCTCTCTGAGTATACCCTGATGCCTTTTTGCACAAGGAGTGTAGAGCCTGCTTTCCATGTCAGGGAGACGGGCAGCTCTTTGGGAACTGCCCCAGCACTCCAAAATAGACTTCCACTCTTGGGAAGCAATTACCGCACCGGCGCCGTGTGCCTGTGCCAGCCCAATTTGGGAGCTCTGCCTCTTCACATGTCCAGTGGTCACTATGCCCCCAGGGGAGAAGTCGCTCGTACTGCGTGTTGTTGCAATGAGAGGGGAAAGTAGTAGGTTTTCCAACCTGAGGTACAGCTGTGTGTCCTCTCACAAGTTAAATAGAGTCACTTTTACCCCCAGCCCAGTCTGTTCCACCTGGGCAGAAGGAGGATTTAAATTCAGCCCCTGCTATCCTGAACACCTCTCTAGTCACCTAAACTGATTTCTAACATCCATAAATTCAGCAGGGACTGCAGTGAGCATCTGTTTCAATTTCCAGGCACCACCAGGACCACGTAAATGGGCATTTATGGAATACTTGAAAATACTAATTTTTTGTGCATTACTTGCAAATTAGCATCTAAGGGCCTTTCACTCAGCAATAGTGCATGATGCCTTTGTGTGCAGGGAAGGCACAGAGCCCCCGATGTGGACCAACAGATGCAGACAAGCTGGGGAAGGCTGGGTGACTTGGCAGAGGAGCTGTAGGGGTTGTGCTGGCATCCCAGATGGGTACTGGCCCTGCAGGGAGCTTGTCAGGAGGGGCTGAGACCTCCTCATAGCAGGGGCACCCTCCGTCTCCAAACACCGAGTAGCCTCCAAACTCTTGCTGGTGCTAAGTACAGTGCAGTACTCTGTACACAGCAGCCCTCTGCTGTGACATGCCAGGGAGCTGAAGCCCTGGAGTCTGTAAGGTTTGAGGTGGCAAGTTAGCTTTTGCAGCAATATTGTTAATCCTGTTTGAAGGAGAGCATCTCTTCTAGAAATCCTCTCTGGACTTTGTAATGTCCAGGAATGGAGACTCCATTGCAAGCTGCATTGCAGTTAAACATTTCCCTTCCCATTTGTATTTCTAAACCAGGATGTTAAAATACAAGGTTTTAAAGAAGAATATTTGTCCTTAATAACAAGCACGCAGAACAGAACATTTCATTTTTTGCAGAAATGTAAGGTCTTATCTAGTGGATGGAATATCCAAGATAAAAACATCGTTTTGAGTTGTTTTTTTCCCCAGTTTCCCCAGAGGAAATCGACACTGGGTCGAGTTGTTCACATCTGCAACCTCCCCGAGGGAAGCTGCACAGAGAATGATGTCATTAACCTGGGCCTCCCATTTGGGAAGGTCACCAACTATATCCTCATGAAATCCACTAATCAGGTATTGTGCATTTGGGGTCACCAGTATTAACATCTATTGGCATAAAGACATACTGTTATGAAGACAGAGTCTTTGGGGAAAATCTCTTTTTTTTGTAATAGAAATATTTTGTAATTAAATAGAAGAAGCCTGCTCTTAAAGTAAAAAAAATATTGGTGTTCGCAGAATGAGATGATGGCATAAACATCACCACTGCCTTATAGTTGTTGTTAAAAAAATCCCCAGAAATCTCAATGAAGTGTTGTAAAACTGTATTAAAAAATATATATATTTTTTTAAGTGAATAACTTGGCCACCTTCTCTCAGCCATTTGCTAGGATTACTTTCAGACTCCTCCTGTTCTGTTTGGGAGGTTTTTATTGCTTTTTTACTGCTACTCATAGAAGTGAACTGGGCATTGAAGAATGACTTGCACTCTAGTCTGATTCTGCTGTCTTACAGTGTTTGCTGAAGTGTTGTTACAGCAGAGGCAGATCCTGCAATGGTATAATTACAGTTACAGGCTGCAGTCAGAGCCCCCAGGCCATGGCTGCGCTGGGTGATCTGGTGTGCACATGCTAAAGGAAGGCTGTGCTCTTACAGGGGACACTGACATCTCACTCACGTGCTTTTAATCTGAACTGGATTGTAGTAGAGCTCTTTCTTCAAGGTAGCTTAAGTCTGCCTTAAGTAGCTTAAGTCTACCAGTGGTAGGCTGGGAAGACTAGAAAATCTTCTCACATACCTGCAGCAGACAATACAGATGGATGTAGAATCCATGCTGGTGGGCAATGTTTGAGATTGTAATGTTTCAAAATGAAGTCATTACACAGCTGTGAGTATACTCTTTGACCAGTTAAACTGGAGTCACATCAAATGCAATTTTCATGTAAATAAAAGTGCTAGTTAACATAATTCAGGTTTTTTAAACTCTTTTTTTGGCTTTGTTCTGCCTGCTCATGCTCTGATGTTCTGCTTTTATCTGGATTCCTTGCAATTCTGCAAGACACAGCTGACAATCTCGCGAGCAGTGCATGCTGCAGCGTTGCAGTTCTGCATCCTGTCAGCAGCTGATCACAGTGTAGAAGCACCAGTGAGGAAGCGAGGGAAAGGAGATGTTTTCATATATTGAGAAAGATTAGATTCCAGTCATTTATTTTTTAACTAAACTGGCTTCTAAGGTTGCATATCGGCTTTAATAGCTGGGTTGAAATCATTATTTGAAGTTTAAAGGAGGCTGAGCAATGGACTGTTACTATTTCAGCACCAGGGCTGGAAAGCTACCAGTCTATACTATCAAGACGTTTTGCATGAGAAAAATCCAAATTAAAATTATTGTGCTGCCTTTTCTCTCTTATACTTCATATTTTTAATTATGTAGTAGATTTTAAAGCTCTCCCCATTTGTGCTAGGCCTTTCTGGAAATGGCTTACAGTGAAGCAGCACAAGCCATGGTGCAGTACTACAAAGAAAAACCTGCTATGATAAATGATGACAAGTTACTTATTAGGATGTCTAAAAGATACAAGGAATTGCAGCTGAAGGTAAGATAGTCATTCCTGGTTAGATTTCCTGAGCTTCCATGGCACATCCTGGAGAATACATCTAAAAATCTTTGCTGATTACTGATTTTTAATTAATGCTTTAATATTATGGAAAAGAAATTAAGAAAGATAAATTAATGAATGTATGTTAACAGACTTTTATACTTAGCTGCTTGCTCTTGTTCTAAATTTTAACTCTTGGAAGAGATCCCATTTTCTCTGGTCCTCTCATACCATTGTTTCAAAAATCCCTTCTGAGCTTCCTTCTGCGCAGGCTCCCCACATTGCTTGGTCTAACAAAGGTCTAAAACACAGCCATGTGTAGGATACAACATGTCAGCAAAAATAAGATGGTCCTATCCTTTCAGTCAGGCATTAAGCCTGAAGCAATGCTTTTCACTGCTTGCATGCTTGAGCTGTAGTACAATCTCTGTACCATGCAGTGATGGCAGGGCTAAACATGACACTGATTTCTTTTTCTTTCTTTCTTGTGAATGACCTAAATTGAAAAGCAAGGTTGGGTTTTTTGGTTTTTTTGTTTTGTTTTTTTTTACATAAAGTCAGAACAGAGCAATAATCTTCGGACTTTCTGTAGAGTGTGTGACACTGATGATGTATGTGGACGCCTGAGGGATGTCCAAAAATCAGTGCTCTTGTAAGCGTATTTATGGAAGCTTATGTACTGCCATGTGTAATCCTAAGAGAGTTTTTTTTTTCATGGAGACTTGGACTGGAACAGGCAATGCAGAGCTGAAAAGTTTCATATTGTATTATCTAACTCAGCACAAAGTTATTTTATAAAATAACTCTGTACCATTCCAAGAGGTTAAGGGGCCTTTTGTGAGCCTTGAGAGAAAACAAGTAACTCAGATGGCTTGGTTTGACCTTTGGAAAAGTCTCTTTCTCTCCTGTGTGTGTATAATAGTTTAAGGAGACTTAAAGGAGTTGCCAAAAGTTCATAAACCAGGGCAGTCGTTATTAGTGTGGTACGGTGAGGAGTTCAGATGTGAGGTGGTGGAGACTGTGCATCTTAACATAGAGGCGGAACAGGAATTATGCAGGCGAGTGTGGTAGCCTGCCTAGATTTCAGGAAGATTTTCAGCTTTTCCAGTGGCAGTTTTTCAGGTCCTGGAATTATTTTTCTCTGCACGAGCAAAAGCCCTTTCTCTTTGTTAAAAACAAACAAGAGTGCAACATGGAAGGGGGGATATGCATGAGCTATTTAGCACTACAGACTGCTCTGAGTTCCTGCATGATTATGTTGCTCAGCTGTGCATGCTCCAAGTGTTTGACAAATTGCATGCACTCCAGCCTGGAATAGTGCATCTTTTGTAAATGATCTTGAATCTCAAGTAATCGACACTCCCAGTACACGTCTTTCTTGCACTTAGCTTTTCTGAAGCTCTTGTGTCTGGACATAGTCTTTTAGAGCTATACTCCAGAATGAGCTGAACTCTGAGATGAAGAGAAGGCAGTTCATTCCTAGAGGATCAGAGATAGGCTGCTATACACATCTAATTCAAATATTAGAAAAATTGTCTGGTTTGTTTTCCTCTTACATCCAATTCCTAGAAAATACTTGGTAGTGAATGTGTAACAGGGAAGGACAAGCTAGTTTTCAAAGCCTGTTAGAGCAGCCAAGTATGAGGAGACAGTGCTACAACCGAATGGAGCAAATTTTCCATTTGTATCATTTTACTGCTTTGATCCTGTTATTGAGATACCAGCTGCAGAAAAGACGGTAACCACAACACTGGAACCAAATATTTCTTAGTAGTAGTGTAATTGAGTGATGCATGGATGCTGTTTCTTGAAGTACAAATCACCTATATTAGCTTGGGGAGTAGTGCAGCATGCTAAACAGTGTCTGTCTTATTTAGAAACCAGGTAAGAACGTGGCTGCTATCATCCAGGACATCCACTCACAGAGGGAGAGGGACCTGCTGCGTGAAGTGGACAGGTAAAGTCTCTCCATAGTTTGAAACTGGGACCTGGATAAGGCTGTAAACCTGCAGGTAGAAAAAAAATTATCTGCGTGCTTCCCCCTCTTATCTCATTTGCTTTCTTAATTTGGATTTCACTTCAAATCACTGTAAAAATAAAAGTTGGTACAATAGTAAGTACAGGGCCTATATAGTGAGATCAGATTGAAACTGTGCATGTTATGAAAATAAATGAACTCTTTCCTACTGATGATGATGACTCAAAAAATATGCCTGGCATGTGAAGAACACAAAAATGAAGCTGCTCCCCTCTCCTCCCCCTTGAGTGAAAAGCGTGAAGGCTGGGGGTGCTGTGAGACCTAGCGGGAAGAAGCCAGTTCAGATTAAAACGTATTTGGGTATATTTCTGATCTGCCTGACTTCTGGACCTTCCAGCAAAAATGGAGAGGAATCACAGTCCTAAAACATCTCCTTTACACAGGTGATCCTTGTCACTTTTGTCTCAGTGATGCCTTAGATGAATGACTATTAAGGATACAGACATTAGGGTCACTGTAAAGGTATTAACATATTATAAGCTTTTAATGCTAAACCCCTATGAGACGCTTTTAAGAATGAATGAATATATTCTTGACAGATCTGGGGGGATTTAGTTAAGCTTTGTGGATATGACATTGCCTTTTCTCCTGTTCACTCTGCAGCTGCGCAGTGCATGTCTGTGAAAGGCCTGGGGTCTCAGGTTCGCAGGTGCCAGGGCAGTCCCCGTGTGTTTCCAGTGTGCAAGAACGTGGTAGGCCACAGTGGGTCAGCCAGTTACAGTTGTCTTTTCCTTCTGCAGCAGGTATGGCACGGAGAGACCCCGCTCTCGCAGCCCCATAAGCCGTTCCCTGTCGCCCCGATCCCACACTCCCAGCTTTACTTCCTGCAGTTCACCCCGCAGCCCAATGGGGACCGGCAGGACCGACTGGGGAAATGGGAGAGAGTCGTGGGATCAGTCCCCATATTCACGACGGGAAGAGGAAAGAGACAGCAGAGAATGGCGAGAGAATGGGGATGAGAAGAGGGACAGGACTGACACGTGGGTACACGAGAGGAAACATTATTCCCGACAGCTGGACAAGTTTGATTTGGATGAACGGATTGAAGGAGGCAGAGGGCACAGAGAAAAGTATTTAAGGAGTGGTTCCCCTGGCTCCCTTCACCCTTTATCTGGCTACAAGAGCAGGGAAGATGACTATTACCGAAAAACCTCTAAGTCAAAATCTGACAAGTTTCAGAGGCAGCTGCAGGATTTACCTGGGAGATCTAAGAGAAAGGAGGAGGCAAAGTTAAGGGAACGCAGGCATTCTTACAGCGAGGATGCTGTCAGGGAGGAGGCAGCTGAACAGAAGCACAGCAAAGCATCTGAGGGCTCCAGGCAAAAACAAAGTGATAAGAATAAGGTGAAGAAGGCTGAAAGAGACCAAGAGGAACATGCTGCTGCTGAAGGCAGTGATGTGAAGGAAACCAAGCCTCCCGAGAATGAGGTAAATAGAGATCTCAAACTATATGTGAGAAGATGGTAAATGCTAAAGTAATATATTTTCTGAAATATTTTAGATCAGTTGTGTGGGTGTGGTACTGGTGACATGCAATGTTTTGCCATGGTAAAATCAGGGAATATAGTCCTAGAGGAGATCTTGGGAGGTCATCTTGTTTCCATCTTTGCCCAGATCATGGAGATCTATTACACTGTTGCGGTGTTGGGTACATGGGTGTTGTCTTTCTGTGTCAAGCACAGAACCTCTGGGTAACCAGTGAGGTGAAGGGGACAGACAAATAAAAACCAAGTGACAATCTGCTGTTTGCATGCACGTTGTGTGTGCAGGGGCAATTGCCCTGCTGCTCTCTCTTCTACTTCTGTGCAGAATATCCCATAGCTGCTGTCTCTGCCTCCATCACCTCTTTCGTCTGCCTGTGATGTGGATTGAGTTATCTGGGAATTAAGTGGTATTTTACAGGGATACGCAATATTTGTAGGACAATCCAGGGAACTGGTTGTTCTAGTGCTAAAATGGGGAATGAACTTTTAATGAGGAACGTTTTCTTTTTGGTCAACTCGACAGAGCAGTTGGTTTCTATTAATCATATGTCCCTACTCTCAGCTGTGGCAGGGATAATTCACACCAGTCCCTTCAATGTGCTGGCAGGAATCTCTTCCCATGGCAGAACCACTGAATCAGCTCACCTGTAAAATTATGAGATCTCTGGAGACATACTCCCAGTCAGTAAAGTGGCAGCATTTGTGAGTTTGGTTCTCCCCTGGGAAAAAGTGAAGAGGGAACAGATCAAGATGCCTCATTCTCTCAGTCCCAGTACAGCCCATGCTCATATCCCCACCCTATGGGGATCTTGTTACTGGCTCTTGGCCACCTTGCCTCCCCCAGTCCCCCCTGGGGATACACTGCCGTCATCCACCCCCGGGGACGCTGGCGCAGCAGGCTGCAGAGCTGCTTTGCTGACCAGGGGTCCATCTCTAGCTTGTGACTTTGTGCTGCCAGGGCCATCTTTGGTTGTTTTCAGTTGACCATGTGTTCATTCTTCTCATGTGGGGGCAAGGTTGGTGGAAATCTTTAGATCTTGTAACTCAGCCAGTCTCTGTAACAGGCAGGAACGCTACTTCATGCCATAGATATGTGTGTCTGTACCACCTTTTGTCATCTTTCTGCTTTGTCTGGTATTTCACTGTGATGGATGGTTGCTTGGGATGAGATCTCAGAGAGAAATGTCAGACAGCATCCTAAATCACCAGTGTTGCACACTCCTCTGTGTGTTTTTCAAGTTACTTTAAAGTGGCTTTGTTAAAGGCATGCCTCTCCAGGGACTACTCCTAATAATTTATTTTAAAAGGAAGAAGTAGGTTTGAATGTCTTGAACTCACACTTATGCTTCGCCCCTCTTTTACCAAATGCCAGGTAGTACTGTGGTTTTGTTCTTCCAAAGTATGAACTGTGCAAGCAGTTGCATTCTCAGCTGATCCTACATAAATAAACAAAACAGTTGAGGTCTTTTGCAGCAGAGCAGAGTTTTAACACTGCTGCTCTCCTTACCATGTCTGAGCCAATGTAACAGATGTGGATAGAGAACAGAGGAGTGGAGGCTGGAAATTTTAATGAATTCACATTCTCCCCCACCTGTCTTCTAGCCAATTCTATGATCTAAATTACAAATCTCCAATTTTGTTTAAATTTCTTTTTCTTAATTCTTATTTATGCAGCTTTGCTAATGGAATCCAATTGTTGGGTCTTTTCCCACAGCCTAGTTGGCTTGCATAAACTTTAGAAATAAAGAATGTGACCTTGTGAGTGACTTTGCTTCCCTAAACCCAGAATAGAAACATACTAGAGCACCACTGTGTGTTGCTATACATGTATATGTTGTATTTATTTTAGCTTGGAAAAGAGGAGCAAGTTCCAGAGAAGAGCTCACCTTCAGCTGATAAACAAAGAAAAGAATCTGGAGAGATTCTGGAAAACACAAGAAAAGAGAAGGTTGGTGACACATTGTTGGTGCAGCTTCCACGACAAAATGAGTGAAAACCCAGGTTTGGTAGCACATTCTCCCAACTGAAATATTAAACCCCCGTGGTAAGGCATGTAAACGGGTTGTAGAAGGGGGTTGTCTAAATTAACTTGCCTTTTCTTGACCTCTGCTTTAAGGGATAGCTTTTCCTGAAGTCTCCAGAACTTTTTTTAGTTGCTCTTTGCCGATGTACATTGCTTCACATGCATAGCCCTTGGCACTGGCAACTGTAAGTAACGTATGCCCAAGTGAACTGTGTAACTTTGTGAACCGTGCCCAAAAATAGGAGATGCGGTCAGTAAGTGGAGAAGGAGGGGACTAATAATGAAAGCTTTTCAGAACATTGGCCTTAAATAGACTGTAGATAGTAGCCTCTTCTGATTGTTTCTGGTTTTAATTAAATAATGTCTTTACAGCACCCCTACTGCATCATCGCAGTTGGGGACAGCAATGTCCTTGGAATTTCTCCAGCTTCATATCTGTAGGGTCATGGGTTGATGGTCAGATATGGAAGCTATTGATATCTGTTGCTGTAGAAAACTGATCTCCTGGCAAGAACAGTGTCAACTCCCAGAGTTTTCGTGCTGTTTTAGGATTCTAGGAGGGGAAGTGTGGGAATGGCCAAACAGGAGGAGAATCCAGATTATTAATAGATTATGTGTACGCGATGAGTCTGGGATTTGAAATCTAAGCTGCAAGTGTGTCTTAAAAGTAACATATACCTTATCATTCTAATACTTCTGAAGTCCAATATTAGTGTCTGAGTTCTATGTCTATAACTGCACGTATGAGGTATTTCAGATTATGTACCTTGGAGTATACCTGTAAAACTGCTTTTTCTTAAGGTCTAGGACAATCTCTGCCAACACAGTCCCTGGCAGAGGGCTCTTGCTGGTGGAAGTGAATGACTGCAGAAGGAAGCCATGTTTTCTCAGTCACCGTAGGAATTTAAAGGACCTAGTCCAGCAAAGTGAAAGCCACAGTGGCTAGACTGGGGTTCAGTATGTTCTCATTGTGCTGCCTATTTCTCGCCACTCTGGGATGGAGGTAGAGGAAGGGGAGAGATTCTTTTCCTTGGGGATCACATAGTATCATCAGTTGCATAATAAAGTATAACAAGTTGTGTCTTGCTCTACTGTTACAGAATAGTAAGAAGCAGGAGACTGGAGAGACTGTAATCCCCAAGGCAGTTACAGAATCTCCACAAAGTGAAGTTTAGGTGATAATTAAAAAGAGATTGCTCGTCCTTGTGCATAAGGTTTAAAATGACAACACCAAGGCATACTGTTCTTTGAAACTAAAATACAAGAGGGGTTAGGCATGGCCAGATCAAAGTTCTTCCTGCTTACTATTGTTCAAAGCCCACTTTTTAACAGCAATGATCTGTAATCACTGATCTCTCAAATGTTTTGCATCTTTGTGACAGGACCGAGACTGGGAGAGTGGAAGTGAGATAGAAGGTGAGACCTGGTATCCTGCTAACATGGAGGAATTAGTGACAGTAGATGAAGTGGGAGAAGATGATTTAATTATGGAGCCTGATATAACTGAGCTTGAAGAAATAGTACCGGTTGATCAAAAAAATAAAACCACTTCAGAAATGTGTCCCTGTATGTCAGCTATGTTAGAACTGAAAAATGATCACAGCCACTTAATCAGGAGTGAAGACAAATTTGCCCATAAAGCTTTAGAAACAAACTTCAGATCAGCAAAGGGCAGTGTAGCTTCTAGCGGCTGTCAGGATGATGATGAGGATGATGATAATGATGATGCTGTAACTGAAGCATCAAGCCTAAATCTGGACCCTGAGCAGAAGCCAGAGGAATTGCAAGAAGACCAATCTGCTAAAGAGTCTGATCCCCAGCAGAAGGAAGGAAAAATCGATAAGAGCTCCGACACTCGTTTAGAGCCCGAAGATCACCATATACCTTCTGTTGCTCTGAAAGAAGAGACTCTCCAGCTCCCTGATACATTTATAGATGATTACAAACAGATGGGATCACAAGGAGCTGAGAGCAGAGAAGTTATGGAAATGCTTGTTAAAAACGCTAGTGAGGAAACAAGACACGGAAGCCAAGAGTGTCCAGAGGCCAAGGGTAACTACTGTTTTTTTTCTTTTCAGCCTGCAGAAAGCCTTGCATGTTTTCTCTGACAGTAGACTGAAATTTATTGCTAACAAGAATAAATGTTGCTAATAGTATCAAGACTTGTCCTAGGAGCGGCTCAGTAAAAGAACCCCAGTGCCTTTCGCCAAGCTAAACCATTAGAGGCTCTTAGCTGAATAGTGTAAAGGAAATATGATAAGCAGCTTGCAAGCTTTCTGAAAGGCACAAGCTTCTATAATTGTCATGTCAAGGTTCACATGAGTTTAGCTGAACCCGTTCAGTGCCCTGCTAAATTTATTTTGAATTGTCAATGAAATGAGTGACAGTCTCTGAAGGTCAACAGAAAAGCATCTGTAATGTCTGGCTGGCTCCTGGACAAGGTGGGTATTCCTACACAACATACTGAAGCCTTAGTAACATGGAAATCATCCATAGATTGTTACTTCTCAGTCCCTGTTCACGCAAATATGTGCCTTTTGTCAGGACTTGCCTTAACATCTCCAGTTATCTACTGCATGCTGTCTTTAATATAACTGATAGGACATGCTGTGAGATAATGCCAATAAATGTAATCATAGCTGCCTATTAATATTTTAGCTGTCAGGAAAAAAAGGGTCTTGAATGTCTGAAAGTGAGTTCAGTTCCTCATCACGCTTTCAAGTGAAACTTGAACAAATGGGCTGTATATAATGAGGTGAAGTGGAAAACAACATAGACCATATTGGCCAGGAATGTTCTTTTTTGTTGCTACTGGAGCCCCTGTGATGGAGAAGGGGTTGTGAATAGAAGTTGATGGAATATTTTTGAGGGTGCAATGTTCCACCAGAAAAATGCTGGAACATTTAATGTGTATGTCTTTATTTTGAACTAACTTCTTCCTCCATGACAGATTTGAAACTTGCTCAGTTTTCAATACTTACATATTTGGCCTGAAGACACCTTGCCAGGCTTTGCATATTTGGGGCTGGGGATGGCAAGGTTGGGCCCCCTGGGCTGCCCAATTCACGGGCAGCCAGCTGACGAAAGAGAGGGTTATCCCAAGAGCATAGTTACTTCGGTGTTTTCAGCATCTCGGCTTCCAACTTGCCAGCAGGGAGCCTGGAAGCTCCAGGGGAGCTTGTGCTTCCCAGGTCCCTTGCATGGACGTGATATCTGGGATCTGCAGTGCAAGGCTCTAGGCTCTCTGCCAATGCAGCTGCCAGCTCAGAAGCCCAGAAATCAACTTAAGTGGGACTTAAGTTGCTACAAAGGCCCTGGGTGTCTTAAGAAGAGCTAACTGAAGCTTGCAAGTTTTCCAGGATCTCTGTTGCAGATTTGGAAACCTGGGATGGGCTTAAAGTTAACTTGAAAGCCGAGTAGTCAGGATTTTATATTATTTTCTTTTAAATCATGTAACAGACATATTTAAAACAATGAAGAAAAATTCATTCTCATGGCCAGAAATGGCAGATCTTTGAACTACAGACTTGAAAAACAAGAAGGGTTTTGTTTGGGCAAAAATATATTTGTTTTATGAGAAAATACATCCCTTATCTAGGTGAAAGCTGCAATGCAATAGAATTTTGTCAGTGTAAGGGAATGAGTTCTTTGACGTAAGAACTGAAGAATAGGAATCAGACCAGTTTATCTGTAATTCTGTTGCTCTGTGATAACAAATTTCTCTTTTTTTAAACAAAAACAATTTACATGTTGGGAAGGGAGAGCATTTGTTCTTTTGACTGGCTTATCTGCCTCAGCAAATCAATCCACTGTTTTCTACACCTTGAATCTCCTACCTGTGCCCATTAATGTCAGTCAGCAGGGACTAACCAATCCATCCCTACTGGCCAGGAACCAAAATCTTCAAGTGGCCAAGAGCTATAAAGCAGAAACTACCCCTTGGAGAGCTGAGGATGGGAAAAGAGTGGCTCTGGGGAGAAGATGACCATGGTGCTGCAGGGGTCCTACCAGAGGAAGGTTTGCTCTGCCCACACAGCTCCTTAGACAGTTTGGGGATTTACTCTCAGCAGGTCCTGCTGTCCCCCCCTTTCTCAGCAGCCTCTGTGTTAGCCCAGCTCCATCCCTGCTTATGCAGTACCATACGTGGTTACAGAGCTGCAGTCGGACCATGCTTGTGCCAGAGGCATGTATAATGTTATAGATCTATTTGGAGATTAAAATATGAAAAGAAAAGAACATAATGGATGTGAAATTAGAAATAGAAAAATGGTCTACTGGGAGAAACAGGGGCGCTGCACAGTGTAGTGCAGCTGTTGGAGTTGCACTGAGTGGTCCTCTGATTTGAATGGAAAAGCATTTTTTCCAGATTTTACTTCATTTCTAGATCCACCCAGAAAGTGTTCCCAAGAAGTTTACAAATGTCTCTTTAAACTAGTAAACTATTTTCATTCAATACATTTATTCATTTGTTAAGCAAATTCTAGGTACCTGGAAATGAGATCTCTGGAATACCCAGAGGTAGAGTCTAAAAGAAGGCACTCTCCGCCAGGCTGGGAACAAGAGGACGTCTTCACTGAACTCAGCATTCCCCTGGGTACGTTCAGATGCCCAGGCTGCCCTCAGCCTGCAGTGCTGCCCACTGCAATACCTAGAGCTTACAACAAGATGTCACTTTAAGGCTACTTGCTATGTTTATTTTTCAGAAGAGATGTGAGGAGGGTGAAGGCACAGGGTATATGACAGAGGGGTAGCTGTTGAAAGAAATAGGCTTTTGATTATAGATCATTGCTAATTTCATTCAAGATGAATGGCAAAAGATAGCTGTTAATGTTGATGAGATGAAATAAGTTCCTTTGGACTATATGTGGAATATATATGAAAAATACTTTGTAATGTAAAAGTCTTTGTCATAAAAGTATTGCTTCTACTTCCAGTAAAAGCAAAAGTACTGGTTTTACAGTGTAAACACTGATCATGAGTAAAACACCTGGAAGTACATCCTAAAGAGCAATCTGTGCAACTTAACCTTTACTGCTAATAAGTACTATTGCTATTCTAGCCCTTGAGGTTACACAGTGAAGTTTCCAGTCAATATTATGCGCAGGAAGGTACATTTTTAAATATGTATAATAGCTATGAGAGAAGTGGAAGGTCTATTTGCAATGCACAGGATTTTAAACTGCAGCTCAGTATTGCAAAGTTAGGGAAATCAGAGAAGTGAATCCAGGATTCAGTCTTCATATCTATGCCATTTAACTAAACAGCAACCTTTTTCTTTGAAAACAAATTTATTGTGGAGGGGAAGGGTTTCAGCTGACATTTTAATGTAATTCAGAATTTCTCAATAGGTGTGGAATTTGTGGTGCCTAGAACTGGGTTTTACTGCAAGCTCTGTGGACTCTTCTACACAAATGAAGAGACAGCAAAGACAAGTCACTGCAGAAGTACTGTTCACTACAAAAATCTTCAGGTAAAAACACACTTGAAACTAGCTAACAACCAGCTCATGGGGTAGATTATGTGTTAAGACAGATGATGCTACAAAAAATTAGGTTTTATTCTGTGGACAGAATTCAGATGAAGTGAAATTTAGATAAGCAAAACTCTTCAGTAGTTCCAAATGTTAGCCCACTAATTTCTCACTCCCAGATCCTTGAAATCAACTTCTGGATCATAAGTAAAATGGGGCCAGGTGGTAATTTGATATTCTCATCTAAATTTGGTCCTTGTCACTAGCACAGCTTGCAACTCAGATCTTTAATTCTTTGTTCTTGAGGGTCCCAGATGTTTCTATCACTGGGAGTCAGCCCAGTAGCAGCCTTTCTTATTTCTTAATTTCAGGAGCATTAAACAGGCCACTTGTTTAATAATGTTGCCAGACTTATTTTTGCATTAGTGTGAATTTCTGCAGCATGTTTCAGCATGCAGTACTTTGTGACGCACAGGCTCTCCAAGGCATTTCCTGTGACCTGCTGAAATCACCTCCCTGTGCTACAGAACAGCATGGCACATCAGCCACGCAGAACACCACTACTGAATAATTTCTATAAGGATATGCAGAAGCATGTCATTACTTGTATGGTCTCCTTAAGAATATACCATAAGCATAACAGCACATGGAGACCACAGGTGCTTGCAGTTCAATTAAAAGACCCTACCTTTATCATTTTTCAGATGCACAGTTGATAGTATCAGTCATGACAGCATGAGCATTAACTGCCCTTTCCTGAGGACTCCTCAGAGGAGGTAGCGTTACCTCTCATCTCGAGTCCCTGCCTGTGTGCAGGGTGTGTACGCTGCAGAAGACACTTTTGTTGGCATTCGCATACTCTTAGCAAAAGTCATGAAAGAGCTCCTTCTTTCTCTGTTCCTTCCCTCTGCCCATAGGAAATGCTGGAGCTCTGCTTCTCTTCAATTAACACTATCTTTCCCTAGCTGGCTAGTAGGTATTGGCTTTTCTAGGTTGTAATCATACAAAGGCCTCTGGCTTTCAAAGACTGTGCCTGCAGAGCTGTGATGCTTGCTTATAATGGATCCTTCAAGTGTAAGCTTGAAAAACAGGTGCCCAGTTTGCATGCCTTTTTTCTGCTTCGTACAAAAAAATCCAGAGGGATTCACCAGAGGTGGCACCACTTGGTGCAGGCTGTGTATCTCATGTGAGTCTGTCCCAAAGAAACTTGTGCTAAACCAAAGATTGCAACTCCAGCCCCTGACCCTGGCAACTGGTCCCATGGAAAGAAGAGGGATTTTTTTTGTTTGTTTTCTAAGTAATTTTGTTAAAGTCATAGGAAAAAAGGTCCAACTAAAACTGAGTCAGTGTGAAAAAAAAACCTCTTTTTCTCCCTGTTAAGACATTTCCCATGAGCACTGTGTAGATACCTAACACTGACTTGAGATAAAAGAACAAAGACCACAAAAGCTGTTAAAGTTAAGTCCATCAAATATGGTAATGAAAACAGACTGTTCTGTCAAGCCAGCCATACCTCTTATCTTACTAAATGGAGGAAATAAATGTCTCATCCAACTTTTGCCCACTCAAATGGAATCTCAGTGAAATTTAAGTAATTGTTCTCTACCAGAACCCTTTTAGTTGCAATAATGCTTATTTATGCAGCCTGCAAGAAATGTCAGTCTTCCCCTGTGATGATGCAATTTAATGAGTGTATCCACCAACATAAGAATTGTAGACTCTTACTGTATGTGAAACTATGGGACTGCTGCTGCAGACTGTCTTTCTGTTGTCTTGCCTACATGACAATTACCATTGTCCTATGACAATGACATTGTCCCAAATGCTCTCATGGCCACGAGTCTTTTATAGTTGATTTGCTACTTGTTGTCTTTCATGTGATCTCCTTGGAGCCACATCCAAAATATATGTTCAGTGTTTGGATTTGAATGCAAAACTAAACAGTTTGTTTACCAGTTTTCTTTGAAAAGCCTTGCTTAGATGATGATGATTTTGTCTTGAAGTAAAATAGTCAACTTCATCTGAGTATGGTACCCCCTGAAGAACAGCAAACACTGAAAAAAATTCAACTGTTTCTTTGTCAGCCTTGCAGACTTTTTGTAATTTTCCATTCTCTTCAGCTTAATAAATGATTTTCCCAGGTGATATTTATATTTACAGATCCACTGCATTTTCCATGTCCAAAAAATCCATCATTTGGCCATCCCTCCCACCACTACCACAAAAAGCTGTCAGATTCGTCTGTTGTAAGCTACCTTGACAACTCTGCAGCTTTTTATCCTGTTTTCCACTGTCTTTATGTAGTATTCCTCAAAACTCTTATTTAAATGAAAAAATACTTC
This sequence comes from Astur gentilis, assembly GCF_929443795.1. Lineage (NCBI taxonomy): Eukaryota > Metazoa > Chordata > Aves > Accipitriformes > Accipitridae > Astur > Astur gentilis. Next base: position 32,841,294 of record NC_064888.1, read on the forward strand.
TTCCTTGACTGTTATTTTGCTATAAATTAATCTGAATGTCTGGCCTGTGAACATCAAAATTGGTGTTTGTAGTTGTCAAGATAGCTGACAACATCAGCTAAAGGTGGTGGATAAACCTCAGTCTTATTTTGGTGGGTAATCATTAAAAACCAAAAATGCATGGGTTATCTGATCCAATGACAAGCCTTAGTGATTTATTAAAGTTCATGGTGTACGGATCACTTCTCCCAGCCTTTATGGACCCTATATCTCTGTATACTACTGTAACATTTACTCTGGCTTTCTGCCACATGGAATTTTGTACCCAGGGATCAAGACTGAGAGTTATGTCAGTTCCACAGCCAAATCTCTATATTCAGAGCAAGAAGAGTCCAGTTGTCATTTTGTCACAGGTATATGCCCATTCATTACCATTACTGAGTCCCCTTCAGATGTACCTCTTACATCCAAAACTTGTATTTATGTGAGACAACCTGGCAGTCCTAACACAGCCCTTAGTTTTTTTACATCCATTTCTCATTTCACCTCTGCCCCATGGATGCCTAAGGGTAAACTGTACTCTGGGGGGATCTCACAAGTAGATAAAATTTTGCAGTGATGCGAGATAGTCTTTTCAAAACAAATCAGAATGAATAATCAGCTAGAAAAGAGAGTTTTATGATCCTAATAATATGCAGGACAGTTATTCTTGCATGTGTTGTAAGTCATTAATAAGAACATCTCTACGTTATCATGTGGGAATTTCCCATGTGCATCTCTAGACTAGCTGCTGCTGAAGAAGCTTCTTTCCATCCACTTCCAGGTCTGCTGACCTTGGATAAATACTTTAAGCACCATTTCCAGACCCACAGCACTTCATCGTCCGTTTTGTGTGCAGCTCTGCCAACCAAGAGCACTGCCAGAAGGGTGAAAGCCTCACTGGCCATGTCTGTATTTTTAAATCACGCTGAGTACTTAAAGCACTGAAAGGCTTTATCTTAGCAAAACACAATAAATGCAAATACTCCATCCAGACTGCTAAATTGTGTTCATTATTATTGAGTTTGATTATTCCCTTAAAACAAATGTTCTTGTGCAAAAGGTATATCTCTGAACTGGACATGCTGAAAATGTAATATATTTGCTTTAAATTGTGACTCAGAAACTGCATCTATTTTCTGACACACCAGTCTTATACTAGCATAATTCAGTTGACTCAGTGATTCAGTTCCTGACCTATAGCATATGGGAGTAGAGAGTTCGCAAGGAGAAAAGGTGAGGTCTAGTTACACAAACTGACGGAGGGTCATGGTCCTCCTGGTTCTGTCACCAGTTCCCCTTGTGGCACAGAGTAAATCGCTGAACTCCTGGGGCTCTCCACGTGTGCAGGTAGTTTGCCTGACACAGCTATATTTCCTGGCTTGAATTGTCACCAAAATGGGGCTTCTATATGCTTTCTTCCCTTTTGAGATGCTGGGAGAGTGTGAGAGCTCTGAAAAGGCATAAAGCATCTCATGTTGAATATTTTCAGTTTTGGTAATGATGCTTTGTTTTTGATGTGATTGCAGAAGTATCTATCCCAGCTTGCAGAAGAGAGCCTGAAAATGAAGGAAGAAGGCAGCCATCTGCCTCAGGATGATACTGGCATTGTTCCTCACTTTGCAAAGAAAAAACTATGATGCGGATGAACTGGAAGAGCTAAAATGAGTGAATGCTGATACTTTATTTTTTTTTATTTCTATGATATAACTGTCAATTTGCACTGTACAGAGGAGGGGAAATAAAGAGCATGTTCCATGCATCTATGCCCAGAGTGCCATTAAAAACCAAAATGCCTGAAACTGTTTCCCACGGTGAAGCAATGCTGGCATATCTGTTAAGAAGTGGAGCAATTCTTTCTCACACTCTGTGTGCTGGGAGTGGTTTCCTAGATTAAATCAGAATTCTCAGGGATTCTTGAAGTTTTAATTCTGATGTGACACATGAGGTCAGGTGGAGTATTTAGAAGCACTCAGCATCCTCCAGTGGTCACTGGAAGGAAAGGAGATGTGACTATAAATAGGCTTTAATGTTGCTTAAAATATCTTCAGCCATTTCACTCCTTGCCCCACTGAGAAGTAGAATTTGCATAGGACATCTAAAGCCATTGTGCTAAAACTAGTCAGTAGATGGCATAACATAAACCCCATCAGCGTCCACCTCCGTGTGTCTTAGAGCTTGGTGAAATGATAAAATGTTTGTGTTGTTAAGCACTGACTGTGTTGTACGAATGCAGAGGGAGCCACAGTCTGTCCCAGGGACCGTATAGCCTGAACCCGGCACAGCGAGAGCAATTTGAATACACATGCTGACAGCTAACCTGCTCTGGTTTTCAGCATTTTCCATGGTGTGATCAGGATGCTCTCCAGGTACCGTTGTGTTTGGAACTCTTCTTTTTGATAATTCTAAAGGGTGCCAACTTTGAGTCTTACAGACTTGAAACTCTCACGAGAGGCTTTTTTAAAGTGCCATATGTTTGGACCATGTCTCTTTTAGACATTTTATTCAAGATCCTTGCTTTTGGGGTCTTTTTGTTTTCTTTCAAGCTTGCTTTTCCTCAGCTTGGCAATGTTGAATTTTCCTGGTTTTCATGGAAAGATGCCAGACTTTTAATATTGTTTTTGTATTTTATTTCCCTGAATTTTTTAAGGCGAATACAACAACTGATGGCTCACAGAATGCTGCACTGAGAACACAGGATGCACCAGCAGCTCTGGCATTATTATGAGCTATTGTTTCTGCACAGTTGTTGCTTAGTATTTTGCAAAGTCCCTTTGAAATGCACTGTAAAAGTTTCTGGTTCATTTCAATAGGGCTTTGTGTAGTACAGTGAATATGTATGCAAACCATTGCCAGAATTGATCCCAGAGTTATGCTTTTATAAAATGCCCCATGCAATCTCGACAGATGGGGATTTGGAGATGAATTTCCATTCTTCGCCTGACTCTAATATTTGTCACAGTATGTTCTGTAAAAATTGCCGGTGCTGGATGTCCTGTTTAGATGTTGTGCAGAGGAAATAGTTTCCCAGAAGGTACCAGCCATCCCTAAGAATGACATGGGTGTCACAAAATATTGCCATGTGGCTAAATGGCCAAAACTGCTTCCACCAAAGTATTCGTTCCATTATGTCTTGTGCCAGCAGCCATGCTCGTTCTCTGAAGTACCCTGTAGCCAGGCAGTGTGTCTCAGAGATGCCTGGTGTTGTTGCCTGAAGCCCTGTTCCATTTCATGGCCTATGCTTTCCACTCGTTCTTACCAGAGGTGGGTTCGGATTTCATATTTGGAATTCCTGCTTCTTGCAAGTTGAGGGATTCTTTGCATCCCAGATTCAGACATGGCCTATCCAAAAGACAAGGGGAAATGAAAAACATTGCAGGCTAAATCCTCCTTTGTCCAAACTTGAAGTATGTTAAGACTTGGGTCCATCTGTCATTTAAAACAGCTTTTTTTCTGTTTTGTTTTTCCCTATGGAAAAAAAATAATAATATTGCAAACCAGGTATTTTTCCTTCAAGGGTTGGGTTTTTCTTTGATTGTTTTTCACATTGCAGTGAAATCTGAGCACAGAGCTGTTGGGGCAAGAGCTTGTATTGCAAGCTGTAAGATTACAAAAATGGCAGTAAAGATTGTGCAATTGTCTTCTAAGCACAGCTCTCAAGCTGGTCATGTACCATCTGAATATGAAGTTCCCTTCATGCCCTTCAGCACAATCTGAGCACAAGGGAAGGAAATCACTACAAATGCAAGCATCAAATCTTTGAAGCTAACCCTGCTATCAAGCTGGGGCTCTCACCGGCCTAATGGGAGCTTGTTAAACCATGTGGTTAAGCTTAATTGGATGTGAGACATAGCTGACTGTATATCAAAGTCATATGCCTCCAGCAACTTTATCCCCAGGTAACCTCAAATGAGAAAAGTATCGCTGTTATTACTCTTTATTTGTATTGCAGTAGAAGCTACAGGTCCACTGCCTTTATTATAGGCACGGCACAAATCCACAACAAAGACTTTCCCAGGCCAAAGAGCTTTAAATCAGACTTTCTGAAAACAGACAACAGGTGGATACAGGCAGGCAGAGAAAGCAGTAGGTAACCATGAGATTTTGACTGGCAGCAGAAGAATAATTAAAATGAGTGTTTACCCAGGGGCTTATTTTTGGATTTACGGGAGATGATTCAAACTACTTTCCCCCTCCTCTGGTTCTGAACCAGGTTCACTCCCATTATTCACGGCTTGCATATTTAACCTCCTCTTTTTTTCCTGGCCCGTTGCATTAGACACACAAAATCCCTTTTAAGAGAGTGGGCTTTGGTATCCTTGAGTCCCCGATCGCTTAAGATTCAGTCTCCATTAGGGCTCCAAAAGCTGGCTGGAGTCTTTACTGAGGCTCGCCAGGAACTGTCCTGGCTCCAGACACCTTGTTCGGGTCATGGGTGCAGGCCCTTTCTTGCCACTGAGGAAGGAAGAGGCTCCAGATGGCATCTCTGCCCTATGTAGTTTCCTCTTCTGGAGGCAGATGACTTAGGTGAGTGACGCAGGTGCAGCGCCCAGCCCCGCAGATGTGATCGGACCCAGACATTTGTAGAGGTGGTTTGGACACCCCCTCCCTTTGGGCTCTGTCCTGACACAGCAGCAATCTGCAAAACCCTGGGTATGGCCATACGGGCAATTCCCCTTCTGAGAAGGTCCTTTCTCCCCCTGAAACTCAACATTTGAAAGCGGTTAAAAGCAATCCCAAGTCTCAGCTAGCTCCTAATGATCCCTATGATCAGTTTTCAGCCTGATGCACTTTCAGAACTCAGAGGTAATCTTCCCTCTCCAACAGGCCATCATGCAATGCTGACAGGCACTCAACTCCTCAACTTCTCTCTACTACCTATTCTGCTGAGGAAGAAGGCCACTGTAGGCAGCCGCTTACCTTTCTCAGCTTGTGTAAAAATGTGTTGTTTCTTTTGGTTTATTATATTTAAAATCTTGACTTTTTTTTTTAGTTGGCATAATTCATCATCACTATAATCCACGCTGTTTATTAATACATATATATATAGAGAGAGCGCACAAAGCAGGCTCAGGTCTAGCCAAACAAATACTGATATTTAAAAAGGAGCTTCCTTAATATATACAAACCATTTCAACACATCTTAACCAAAGATTGCACTTTTTTTAATAGGGACTATGTTCTTCCTCTTTGTGAAATCTCTATTGATCTCAAATAGTCTTTAATGTCAATCTGCAACTTACTTTTTTTCAAGTAAAAATTAAAGAATTAAACATTTGCCCCATAAGATCAGACAAAGTTTCATATGGGCTTTAACACTAAATTAGTGTTAGGCTAGTTATATTCAGGGTTTTTCTATTCTCTAAGGATTAAGGCTGTGATTTGTTGAATTATACTTGAACTGGACCAGATGTACTATTTATTGAGCTTATATAATCTTGTTAATTTAAGTTTTGGCTTGTAAACAGTTGGAATTTGTTAGTACTTGTTTAATTATGTAGGAACTGTCACCAGTATTAACTGATCTGTGTAACTGATTGCAAAGTGTTTCAATTTGTGTTTCTTAAAAAGAAAGATTTTAATAAAGAGAATTATAAAGCATATACATTGGTGGGCAATTGTCCCAGCAACAACATGCTTCTAGCTTCCCAGGGGATCGATTAAAAATCAAAATGAATAAAAGATAGTTTGGGGGGTAAAAGGAAGCAGGAGGCCAGAATGTTTGCTCTTAAATATAATTTCTAGAAGTTGTGATTCTTGCCAGGTAGGTCCTGCTGTACAGATTGTGAGTGATGGCTGTCGGCTGGTGCTGAAGTTGAAGTGAACACATCTTAGCAGTTCACTCTGTAATTACTATTAATTGTCATTACCCACTCCAGTCCCTCTAGATAGGTCCTCACTTCCCTTTTTTCTCTTTATTTCCGAATGAACTGGGTAAGCTGTCTGTCCTCACTGGCTTTTCTCTGTCTCCATCCAGGTTGTCTTCTCAGCCTTCTAAAAGCACCATATAAAACCATACCCAGCCAAGCTCCTTCTCCACCTCATCTCAACCTACGTCCCCCTGTTTGCCTGTTTACCCTGTTTCCCTTGCGCCCTCCCTCTGCCTTTGCTGATTTTTCTTCTTTTCAGCAGACTGTTCTCCCTGGTGCCCTCCCAGCTCCACAGGGACCTTCCCCACTCCCCAGCCTTCTCCCTGGCCCACCTGCATTGCCAGCAACTGGAGCTCCTGGGAGGAAATACTGAACCTCAGTCAGGGTGATGTAAAGACATGCTTGTACTAAATATTTAAAGAATGCAATGAGAACAAAAGCTGAGGGGAAACTTCACCTCCAGCTTTGATGAATTCGCTCAGTGGAAGACACTAGGAGGAAAACTTGAGACGAGGCAATGTCCAGTCCGTGTGCAAGGCAGGGCTCGGGGCACCATCAAAGCGCGAGCTATGGCTCCCACCACCCTCTGAGGGAGGGAAGTGGGTCTGTCTGCCCCACTGAATGGCTGGGGAAATGGGTCATGGGCAAAAAGACGGGCACTCAGGTTTTCTGACTCCTCAGTTCATTAAATCAGTGCTTTAGCATCTTCTAAGTAGCTGTTTGCAGCTGAGGCACACGTGTCATGTATTTTAAGCACAAAGGGTTTCGGTTCTTCTGTCCTGGATGTACTGAAACCTTTGTACGTGTGATTTTGATACCATCTCATCACAGCTATGAATCCGTCTTGCTCCAGAAATCAGGCAAATCAATTTTCTAAGTGTTAACTTGGCATCATATATCCATAACCAAAAAAACCAAATTGTAGTGTTCAAAACATACTGACTTTCCAGTCCAGACTTTGTCACACTTAATTTTCTTGGTGGAAGGGGGAACTTAAGTGTGAAAGGCTTCACACGTGAACGCAGCCCGCACCAAATACCAGCTTGGCCTTTTGACGCAAGGCTGTGGCCGACCTCACTCGGACAGCCATGCTGTAACCCAACTGTCCTGCCTGACCAGCAGAGCAGGCCAGGTCAAGGCTGTCCAAAAACGGGAGCCCTCCCTGGGAAGCTGACCGGGAGGGAGGACAGGGGTGTGCGGGGAGCCAGGGATGGTGCTGCCTGCTCTGGATCAGGCCGCTGTGGGGCTCAGCGGGTGGACACGCTGCCCTGAGGCAAGCGGGGCTGGGCTGATCGGCAGCTTGCTTCAGCACACGCCGGTGCCGCGCGAAGCAGCATCCCTCCGCCTGCTCTTCGGCGCTGATGCAGCCTGGGACTCTGCCGTGTTTGTGCAGGTGGCAGCGAGGGCAGCCCAAGAGAACAGGCTTGCCTTTGCTTACTTTTCTACATCTGACTCCGCCAATCTCTGCTTATCTATGTCAGTATGTTGAGCACTCCTCGTGTGCTTGGCTTGCCTGATGCAATGTCGCAACGTGAAGGCTTGGGAGTATGCGGTGTGTATTTGTGGAGGAAAAGTTCCCCCCATTGTGGAGAAGAGAGGGACTGGACAAGGACTAGCGATTCTCCCTGCAACATCTTGGTGGAACCGGGTAATGCAGCAGTGAAAACTCTCCTTTTCCCTTGCACAAAAGAAATATCCATAAGGATCAGCCTTCTCATTGCAGGACCCAAGCTGGCCTTGCTGACCTGGTGCCCAGGAATCCCCTCCACCTCCCCTGGCATGTCACGCCTCCCCTTTTGCTTGCTTTCAGCAGAGCTATAGTGCATTACAGTGCTGGCAATCCGGCCCCAGTCTTTACGAAACGGTCTCGTACTAACCTAATACACTCACAGCACCACGGAAACACAACTCCCCAGATGCTGAAGTGAAAGAAGCAGAGGTAGTTTCCATCCCTTCCTTGCTAGCTGTCCCCTTTTACTGCCAACATGAGGCTCGGGAGGGCCCTGCCAGGCATCCTTGGGGGGGTTGGAGTGGGCAGGGGAGTGGTGGAGCCACCAGGGTCCATCTTCCACACTGTGAAGATGGTTTTCTTAGGGCTCATCTGCACACAATTGCATCAGCCTACTGCAGGGTTAGATTTCTAATCAGATACGCAAGGTGATTAAAGCCAGTGAGTGCTCTCCTTTCAATTCACATCAGGCTTATTCTGGTTAAAGGGACGTCTGTCAGGAGCAGCGTTCAGCTACCTGAAGTAGTTTCATTTAAACTGAAATTGGAGCATACGTCAATTTTTAATTAACTGGGTCAGATCTGAATGAATGGGCATGTCCAAAAGCTTTTTGTGAACTAGAAAGCTGCGTAGGGCAGGCTGAATCCAGCCTATTAAATGTTTAAATAATTGCCAGGTAGAGTCTTGGCCAGTATTCCTCAAGGTAAAAAAGACAGTAAGTATCAGCAGCGCAGCCCTGGGTCAGGAGGCAGCTTTTCCAGCCTGATTTCTTCCTGGTGCCTTAGAAACGAAGGTTCCTGTTTATAAGCTGTCATCCCCTTACTCCTGAGCCTTATTTGAGGACATGTATATCAGTTCCACCTTCCTTAAACACCACCTTGGTGTCTTTAGAGGACACAGGAAGCCTGTTTTGTTTGTGGGTTTCTTCTCCAGCTGGGCTGTGTTTGCATTGCAGCTAGTTTATCTTTGGCAGATAGCAACGTGTTCTTGGCAGCAAACTTTCACCTTGAGCTCAGCGGGTGTATCCACACTGTGTTTTGCACACCTGTGGTGGGGAAACTAGGAAAAAAAATTGCCTGTTTGTATCACTGCTGAGATGTTAAAACCAGTTTCACAGCAGCGCTATTAGTGTTTTGCACAGGTCCAGGCTCCCAAGATGTGGGCACGTTAGAGGGCAGCGTATGTGTGCGCATAAGCAAGACTTGCGCTGCCTTGCATGGACTTTAGCATTAAGCAGCTGGCAATCGGACATACTTTGCCAACATTACAATCACAAGTAATATTGTTTTGGTGTATGTCCAAGTTGAGTTTCTAACCTCCTTATTTACCCCATTCACTACTACTTCCCATAACACTCTGTCTGTAGGTATGAGCTGTGGTGGTGAGCTTGCTGAGCCACTGGCTGCACTGAGACATACAGAGGGACTGGTATCGGTGTTCCCCCAAGTGCCCTTGCCACAAAGTGCAGGGTCTCTGGAAACGAGGCAGACCTTACACAAGCGTGCTCGTAGCAGATTTGGCTGAGTAAAAAGAAAGTACACTGAGACCAACAGGAAGAGCAGCCCAGGTCTGTCCTGATGCTAATGGGGATCAGCACCACTCCAGCTGAGTTATCCCACTGCCTATTTCCATATGATTGCAATTGGGAAAGATTAACTCAGTTAGGCAGGATATGCTAGATATTAGTCTGCCAAGAAATTAGCAAGGCAGCCAGGATGCTGTAAACTAGCCCAGAAGCCTTCTCCTTCCTTTTCTCTCACAAATTAGCCTGGTTGGAGGAGAGGGTGGGGGATAAGGGGTATTTTAGTGGGCAGGGTAGGGATTTGCCACTGGACGTTTCTCTCCTGTGCCAGGCACAGAAGGAAGCCCAGCTGCCGCAGGGGTGCAGGGAGACTGGCAGTGCCTTGTGTGACTGGTGCTGGGCTGCGTATGAAATGGACCCAAGAGGTCTAAAATAAATTGGGAGGACTGTGTTCATGGGTATTTCCCACCAGCAAGCTGATGTCCCTGTGACTGCATGTTCATAGACTGTGTGTTACCTGCTGCTCTGCTTTTCTCTTCCTGCAAGGGCAGATGCTGATTCGCAAGCTGCTGCTGTTCAGCCATCAGCATGTCACTTCCCATACCCCTGCCATGGTGTCTGATCCCAAAACCAGCAGTGAGACTCTGGTTGAATTGAGGGGTACTTGAGCCTTATGGTAAGTACCTGTTTAAAACAGCATCAGATGCAAGCAGTGCCTAGCAGCGTGAAAAAGCACTGGGCTCTGCCAGCCCAGTGAAATGAGGAAAAAAAATGAAGTGAAAGAAACCCATCAGAAATACAGTTTGGGTACATTCCCCCTAGCAGCTGCTCCATCTCTCTGCACTCAGGACATGTTAACACCATGGCAAAGAATGGCATGAACTCACTTTCATTAATTACTTCTTGTCAGCCAAGTGAAGTGGGAAGCAAATTATGTTTGCTTAAACCACCATGCAGGTGGTCTAAGTGAGTGGATGTTAGCCCAGAAGGAGCAGAGGAGGTATGAGTACGGGGCGTTAGTGTGGGTCAGCTGATACACACTAACTAGCGCCGCTGTGATACCTTGATTGCTTGCGATTGTGAGAACATGCCTGAAGATGCAGACAGTATAAAGCAGAGCAGTGCTCATGAGGTTTTTGAAGTTCACATCTGCTCTTATTCGGTCCTGGAGGCTTTCAGCAAAGACCACCCACTGAAACGAAGAGGAATAATTTTCCTGAAATGCAAGGGACCAAGACATGTATTTAACCTCTTTCAATGTCCTTCTAGGACCTTGTGGAGCCTTTGAATTCCTCTTTACCTACAAGAGGTTTACTACAGTGCAAAATGAGTTCCTGGAGCAAAAAGACACTCCTTTCTAAGGGGATATGGGTTGCTAAGGATCCAGGTCCTCCATCTTTAAAGATTAACACTTCAAGGTGAGTTGTCATAGGTTGCTAAAATAATCTTTTCCCACCACTTTCTTCATGTCAGCACTTCTAGAGCTCCAGTGCATTGTGGCTGCTGTTGTTATGTAAGGATTTATGAATGGCTACAAAGTTCAAAGGCGTATTGGCAACCCCAAGTCCCGAAAAGCCAGGAGTCAGCCCAAGCCCTGCCCCGTTTCCCAAGAAGAAATTGTTTGCCAACTATTTCTTTTCCTAACTTTTTTTATTATTAGCCCACAAACTGTAGGATCTCTTTATTCACCTCCCAGTTTTTTGAGCGTTTAGGTTGCACTAGTTTCATGTTTTCCAGTCTTTCATCCACAACCTTGAGGGCGAGGGACATACTTTGTTTATAAATGAAAGTCACAATTCCCTTGTTTCAAGGAGCTGGGATTTTAGGATATATTCCCCAAAGCATAGAAGTTGTGATAAAATCACAGGAGTTGCCAGCAGTGCACAGAGTCTCCTCTGTTTGGAAGAGAAGGCATTGGACTGCAGCGAGCTGCAGGCATCACTAGCTACTGTCGTGTTAGTGAGTCAAATAAAAATAACATTGTGGTTAAACATCAGTTCTGCAAGCCTAACTAAAGAAGATAACCTCATCTCCTTCTAGCTGCAGCGCTTCACAAAAGTGCTGCCTTTGTAATCCTCTGGATTAATGTTCATACTCAAGCTCCCTGCCCCAGAAGGCCCCTGCACCCCTGGCAAGAGTGCATTTAAAAGTATAAAGCCCTCTCTAGGATGCAGAGGAGGCTGGTGCCAGCCAGGCACCTCCTGGGACACGTGGCTGCGGCTGCTTCCAAACTGGGACCATTTCAGCCCAAGTGATCCTCCTTTCTTCCCTCTCGTTCCTCTTCACTGTTGCTTTAATTTCAGCTTCGTGCTGCCTTTCACGTAGCCCCCCTCAGCTTGAATCAGATCCCTATTGTCTGTGTTGTCAACACAGCTGTTTAAATCCCTTCCCCCAAATATCCCTGCTTTCCAGAAAGCTCCTGCCTGCAGGAGCCGGGGGCTGTTCTGAGCTTGCGGCTTTTTGTCAGGTCCTGGGCTGAGCTCAGATTCCTGTTTGGACCAGCATGAGGTCAAAATGGCAACGAATTCAGGAAAATCCTCCACTTCAGCAAAGCCTGATGCTCACTGACTGCACACTGGTGGCTGCTGCAACACTCCAGCCTGAGACTGACGGGCAATGCAGAGCGAAGCGAATGATTAGCATTATTAAAAATGCTTTGCAATTATACAGCACCTTTTCATCTGAAGATTTCAAAGCTTCGTAGCACTCACACAAAGTTACTTATTATCCCTGGCGTTTAGCAGAGTCAGGAAATGAAGGAAAGCAGCTAAGTGACTCGCCTTAGGTCACGCAGTAAGTCGGCGTCAGAGGTGGGAACCCGGCCCCGAAGTGCTGACTCCATGGCTCATGCCTCAATGCAAGGACACACCTCACCTTCTCCTGTGCCAGGCCAGCTCCTTGGGGGTGCAGAGATGGGGGAAGCGCTCAGCCCACCCGGAGCGTCAGCACAGCCCGGGCAGTGCTCAGGAGGCGCTTAGCTGGGAGCAGCACCCACTGTTCCTAAGCCCTGCTCCTTCCCCCCGGAGCTCCGTGCATACTGCCGAGGGGCTGTTGTGGGATCTGTTGTGCCTGAGGCCGCAGTCCAGCTTGCCACGGCACAGCGTCGCTGAGTCCATGGCAGCCAGCGACCTAGAGAGCCTGGAGGGCAAGGTGTGGTGTGGTGTGCCCCAGGGCTGAGCATCGCCACCGCCGCCGCGGCCCCCATCTCCAGCACGCTGCTGCCAGCCCACTGGCTGTACGCAAGCAGGAAGAGTATGAGGACCTTCCTTGAGAGGGGACATCTCTAGAGACACTTCAGCTTTGATACCTAGAATGTGCTATGCAAGAACTGGTGAGGATCAGAGGTGGTTTTGCTTATATCAGCACTGCAGCCAGGCTGCTACTCTTCCACTAGCCGAGCCCTGGCTACAGTGAAGGTGCGGCAGCACTGACTCCCTCCAGACCAGGTGGTCCAAGCCTGCCAAGGAGCCTAGATATATGTGCAGACACCTGCCAGGAGATCAGAAATACATTTCTAAGATGTTATGCTCTTCGGCTGGCTCAGCTGGCTGTGCTGTGGGATGCACTGGGTGCCAAACCTCTGTGCCTTGCAGCAAGAGAGATGAAAACATCAAGCCTTTGTGCACAGACACTTCTCTGACTTCAGTCCAGTGATGGGACTTTGGGACAGCGTGTCAGCAGGGAGGAAAGCCAGAAGGAGGGACTGAAGAGGAAGAGTGAGAGGAGAGAGACAGAGATAAAGTAGATGTGAAAGAGGGTGAAGAGAGGCAGGTAGACCTCCAGACCTCATTGGCCAGAAGATGGCCTTGGCTGAGTCTCCAGGCCCCTCTGAGGTAAAACACCTTTTTGGTGTTTACCACAAAAGCTGACTTGCAGAGTTATATTTTTAAGGTAGAAAAATTATTTCTAAAAAAGCAGCTAATCTACTTCTGCTCTTCCACTGTGTTGCTTATTTTTACCCTAGAAATACCAGAAAAATCCACTTTGGTCAAGTTTTTTCGGGGAGACTTGAGATGCTTCAGGTTTTTTAATGATAAACAGTGTCACGCTTAAAATATAGCCCTGTGATCAAGGCAGGCATGACTGATACAGCTTCAGACTTCCAAGGGGCGTATTTAAATAAATAACAGGAACTAATCCTTATAGTCAGCTTTCCCTAGCAGCTCGGGGATTTACATGTCTAAACTTTATTGGGATGAGACTCCAGGACTGGGGATAAAACTCTAGTTAATTAAGCATAGCTTCACTGGGGTTAAAACCCAGGCAAGGGGAAAAACTTGAAGACAGAGACTGCAGTTGAACAAATTTCAACCTCAGAAGTGGTACTGACAATGAGCAGTCATTACAAGGCATCATTTTAAAAAGCAAAATAACCAATCAGGTATAAAAGCTATATCTCAAGAGTGATTCGGAGTTCTGTCTTTTAAACGATATTAATTAAAATGGGATTTTTTTTTTCCTGGTTGCATACAGCTGAAGAAAACAGGGAAGGAAAAAGAGAGATTACTTGGGATAGAGGTTAATGTGTATTAGCTAACAAAAGCCAAAGTCATACTTTGCCTTAACTTTCACTGAGGATGTTAATCATGTGGCTGCAGATGAGAAGGATAATGGGATGGGGGTATGGAAATGTTCACGGCCAGGATAGAAGCAAATCTCAGGGCTCCTTCCTGCACCGAAGGCAGAGGAACGGGCTAATCCGCATGCCAGAGCTCTGGAAGAACTGGACAGATGTCTTTAACAGGTCCCTCAGTCAGGGACAGGAGCACAGTGAGCCTGTATGGAAGAACTGAACTGATCTGGACAAGAACAGGCATGAAGGTTTCAGCTTAATAGTACATGGAAAGCTTCAGAAAAAATGGTGAAGGAAAGGCTAGCAAAAGACAGGGAGGTAAATGGCATGAGATTAAATGGGTTTATCAAACCCATTTATCTTTTGTGGGTAAGGCAAGCTGCAAGCCATTTGCTTAGTGAAGGAAATGGGGTGTATCTCGCCTATCAGGACTTAAATTGTGCATTTCATATAGTGCCATGTGGAAAGTTCTTTAGAAAAGGGAGAAGTGATTTAGCACAAGGTATAAACCCCGTAAAGACCTGCTGTGAGAGCAGTGCATGTCTGTCAGGCTGGAGGGCAGCTGCCAGGGGAGTGTTAACCATCATTCCTGGAGATCTGGCAAAGTGCTTTTGTAAATGAGCTTGGCACTAATGTTAGTGGAGAACTGGTGAAATTGCTGATGACAGAAAATATGAAGCAACCTCAGGACAAAGGAGGCTTGAGATATTACACAGAAAAAAGTAGTCAGCAGCAGAAAGTGGTGGTCATAGGCACAAATGACCAAACCCTTTCCTACAAGCTAGCTGGCAGCTCACACTTTGATCACTGGATAACCGAGCTGCCAACATAGTGGAAACGTGAAGCGAGAAGCGCAATCCTGGAAGGCAGCAGGAAAGGTGCAGCCCAGGCTGCAGCGAAGGCTGGAGCGCGCTGAAGGAAAGGCTATCTCACTTCATTTTGCAAAGGGAGTGCTGAGAGCGAGAGGATTTCTCTGCGTAAATACTCCCAGGAAGGGAGAGGGAAGAACTGATGGTGCTAAGGGACAGTACTGGTACAGTATAAATGACCAAAAAGAGGCATCAGACATTTTGGTTAGAAGATCTTTACTAACCATTTGACAATGTGGTTCTGGAATAGCCTCCCCATTGCAGTTGTGTGTGCAAAAATATTAAATCGCTTTGAGGACGGAACTTCGTAAGTTTATGAAAAGTATTATATCACACGGTGCCTGTGATAGGACACCTGGTAGCACAGAGGTTTCTGCCAGTCCTGTGCTCAGAGGTAAATATTCTGTAACCCTCTATCAATACAAATATGAAGCATGTGATTATACATACACAAAAAGGAAGCACATGATTTATTAATCACAGGACCTCAGCTTGTCAAATAATAATTACAAGGCAATAACACACCTTGTTTTAATAAATGGCTCCCTAAGATTGTCTCCCACAGTAAACCAGTAAAAAAAAAGACAATTATTCCAAGGGAAAGGCAGTATGTCGTGTTTCTGGTTGCTAGCTTTTAAATGAACTGAGTGTCTGGAACTCTTAAATCAAGTACTCCCATTTTTCTGCACATTTCACAAGTTCAGCCCTTTCCAGTAAAGCATCTTTTCAGATGTGTGATTGCCTTTTGTTAAGGCAAGAATGAACAGATGACAACTACAGCACAGAGGAGACATGCCTGGAACAGTTTTACAAAGCAAACCCAATTCTAATGCTTCTGCAATTCTAACGCTTCTGCCAGGAGGGCATACTCAGAAACGTGAAGAGGGAAGGCTTTTTGTGCAATGTGAAGGGCCAGTTGTAGAAAGCCACCATAGAGACAGGCAAGCTGTGGTTCAGAAGAGTGTTTATCCAAAGCCATCCCAGTAGGTGACACTTCAGTTTCCACGCTCGGGCAAGCATGAGCTGATCCCTCTCCGCCTCCCAAGGGTGCCCAGCCTCGACAGGCGCTGCACACCCAGGTCTGCAGCGCAGCCCCGTTCCCAGCTCATGGATGGAGCTGCAGGAGGATGTTCAAAAGGAACGCTAATTACTGAGCATTAAAAAAAGCGAAGGTGTGTTTTAGTATCCTTTCAACCTGGAGCTGACGCTGCCTGATGAAGAATGGGATTGCTGTGCTTGCAGTTCATTTTATGAAGACACCTTTGCAGAAGATGCAAAAATAAAAGTAGGCTGAAGGAAAAGAAAGCAGAAGGCCAGGAGACAGGCAACTGAACAGAGCAGATTGATTTAACTGATAAGATACGTTTTTGCTGTCTGCATTTTGTGTGGAAATTTATATTCCAAGTGACACAGTAACAGACTCGGTTGTAATCAAACAGCACTGCTGAGGTGTCAGGAGCACAGATGCTGCCTATCGAAAATATTTAAAACAGAAAGTAAAACTTTGAAAAATCTGCAGCAGGGAGTGCAACGAAAGCACTCTGTGGTGTTTCTAACCCAGTGCGACTCCTCTCTGCTTTTCACAGCTCTCTCTGGTGCTGGAGGTCGGACGACCTATGTGAATCACCCCAGCTACAGCTCAGATAAACCTTGATGAAAAGCAAAGGCCAGCAGCAAGGGAGACACGCGGTGTCTATTGTGCACTAGACATCGGACGGGGGGAAGGGCTGCTCCACGCATTTTGGGCAACTTCAGCCAATGGATTCCTCCCCTGGGTGTTACAGGAGGGCTTGGCCAGCATGTGAGAAAGGGAGGGGTGAGTTTGAAAACAACCCAGCAGGCTCGAAGGAAGGAAGAAGGGTAGAAAGTAACCTGCTCACCTCCGTGCAGGCATTTTGCTCCAGGTGATCGGCGGCGTTAGGGGTGGAAGCTTAGGAGGGTCCTGGTAGTGGCCCGTGGGTCCCTGCTCGGCGCGGGTCGGCGTGGCGGAGGTCCTGGGTGCAGGTAAACCCGGGACGCAGGTGTCGGGGAGCGGGCGCTGAGCTGCGCAGCCCGCACAGGTTGCCTCGAGGTGCGAATTGTCCAGAAACGGTTGAAAGAGGTTTTTTTTTTTTTTTTTTCCTATGGGAGGAGGAATTCTGCTCTTTTGTTTTTATGGGGATTTTGGTGGTATGTTTGCTATTAATGCGGCTGGGGGAGGGAGGCCAGGAGGGAGCAAGCTCAGAGATTAGCATGTGATCAGCTGGCTCTTAAATATTACGGGCGGTTTTGAGGTTAGAAAGGCAAAGAGGCAATATCTTTTGGCAGAGCGGTTGACACAATGGAAAAATATAAATATTCTTCCATGGATGTCAGCCCTTTTTCAGGTCATAGTGTTTTAGAAATTAGAAAGTATGTGCAGTCAAATCTAGATGAGATTTCCAGTGATTGATAACACAGCTGCTAATAGAGACATTCAGCAGAAGATAGAAAAAACACCATTTTCTTGTCTGGAGGTGTGCTGGATGGTTCAGGGGTTTTAAATCTTCTTTTGATTACTGACCCAGCTTTTGGGCCAGTGATCCAGTCCTAAATTTTACCAGAAAATTCTCTAGCAATTCTTGACTGTGCTTTAAAAGGTGTAGCTGGCGTGATGCACTAATGTGGTATTTTGTGGCATCTTCTCTTGTGGTTACTGTTCCAGTTTCTCTGCCACCTCTTTCCTCTTTGCTGAAAAATCTCTTTAAAGCCCTTCTTCTGTCTTGCAGGGGAAGCTGGATTCCATGATCTATGTTAATAGCTAGAATTTATTTTCTAAATCTCGGTGATGACACTGTAGTGGTTTGCTTGGTAGATGCTAGTCAGTTGAGGTGCAAAGAGCAACTAGAAATTATTTTTTGATTGATGGGGAAACAACATCTTTTGAGGCTGCCTCTAGGTTACATGTGAAAAAAGTCTTGTGTGAGCACGCTGAACTGTCCTGACTTGAAAATGTCTGCAACTCAGTGTCTTCATGAACAAGAAAGGTTTTCTTTTTGTCATTTGTCTGATGGGAAAGTATTTACCATTAAAAACACAGCAATCGTGCTGCACATTCTTTTAACAGATCACTATTATTTTAATTCTTAAACCTAGTTTTGATGATTCTTGCAGAGCTGGGCCAGTAAGTCAGTTCAGAGGCTCTTACACAAGGAAAGTTTGGCTCTTATTTCAGTCAAATGTACACTGATTTGGATTAGAATTTTACTGGAAAAAATACGTAAAAATACTACAAAAGTCAGGTCATCATCTATTAACTGAGGAGGGTTCTCTTGCTGGCAGCTGAAAAATCCTGCAATGCAAAAGTACTAAAGCAGAAGGGATCTTTATTTGCTTCCCTCATAGCACTAGACTGCTATTGCTTGGGCTCTCCGGAGTGACAAAATACAGAAATAAAACAAAGGGTTAGCTGAGTTTTTAGGAGAGACTGTGAATGGCGGCAAAATACATGACAATGAAAGGAGACTATCATTAGGTGTCTGGCCTCAGGCAGTGCGTATAGAATAAACAGGGTAAATGTAAACTAAAATAAGGTAGAAAGTTTGGAAGGTTGTGGATGGATATGCACGGTTTAGCTGTCAATCCTAAACCTGCACTGTGTTAAAGAGTTTCAGCAGTGGAGAAGGTGGCTGCAGCACCTTTTACCTGTCGGATTGACTGAACAGTAGGAATCCTGTCTGCCAACTCTGAGGCAGTTGTGGCGTTTCCCAGTCCCCCTGCCTAAACCCGTGTCCTCTAACACCCAATGCTGAAGAGAAGGTAGAGGTGTCCTGTGTGAAGAGGGAGTAAAAGATCTGAAATCCCCACGTTAGCCGAGAGCAACACAAAGGAGAGGCAATACATTATTTTTCTGATGGTTTTGCTCTAGAAAAAAAAACCCAACAAATTGATTTCCAATTAATGGAGGAGGACACAATGTCGAAGAGGAGCCAGGCACAGCTATCAAGGTTTTCCCTGGCTGGCTGTGCTGCCCGTGGAGGTAGGGCTCTCGCCTTCCCGGTCAGGTTCTGTCACTGGCCCTGCGAACACTCACCCATCCCCTCACATGGTCTCTGGATGCAACCGTTCTCCTGCATCCCAGGGTTTGTCATTTCAGATCTAACCTAAAACCTGTCCAAGGTATTGCTGATGGACGCTAATGATCCTCCTAAACGTCAGGAAGGCAGGAGAGGATGACCTTTGCGCTTTTGCGAGCCGACTGGGCTACGTTTGACAGGGAAGTGGCAGTTGGTGGTCTGGTGTGTGTGCGGTAGCCCCAAAGGACACCTCTTCACGCACCTACGCGGGCAGCTTAAGCCAGCTCCACTTCAACCCCCAGGCCAGGCACCCCAAGCGGGCCGATACGCGCCACAGGGCCTGCAGGACAGGGCTTGAGCGGGCGGGAGCCGAGCCGCTGCCGGCGGCAGCAGCAGGGAGCGCTGCACGGAGGAGTCTCTCCGGCTCCCTCTCACACCGAGGCGCCTCCTTCACCTCCCCGGTGAACGCGGCGCTGGTCGCCGTGCCCAGCCGGCCAGGCCGCGGCCTGCAGCCGCCGCTCAGCGGGACGTCGCCTCACGGGCCGCGCCGCCGAGGGCCCCGGGCCCAACCGACCGGCCTCCTGCTCCCCTCCCCGCACGAATGGCTCCTTCCCGGTCCCTCCCCGCCGACGCCCCCGAGATGGTTTCGCCCTCCCCCCTCTCTCCCCCTTCCTTTTCCTGCGGGCCGAAAACCCGCCCGTCCCCACCCACGGGCATCCCCGCCTGCCGATTGGCTGCGGCGGCGGGCGGCAGCCAGCCAATCCGCGGCGCCGCTGCCGCCCGTGTCGCTGGGGGGAAGAAAACAAAAACAAGCAGGCAGGGGCGCGCGCGGCCGAGGGGGCGGGGCCGAACAGCGGCCGCGGCGGGGAGCGGAGCGCAGCGGCTGGGCACGCGGACCGCCGCCGCCGCCGGTAACGGTCCCGCGCGCGGCGTGTGAGGGGAGACGGCGCGGCGCGGGCGGCCCTGCCTCCTCCCGGCGGGCGCGGCGCGGCGGGGCGAGGCCAGGCCAGGCAGGGTGCGTGGGGGGTGGCCAGGCCGCGGGGCCGTCGCTGAGGGGCGGTTGGCGCCGTGAGGAGCTGCTCCCCCCCGACTGACCCCCGGCCAGCCCGCCCCGCTCTCCCTGCCCCGCCGCGTTCGGTCCCTCGAGGGTGGCAGCCGGGCTTGGCTGCGCAGCGAGCCCCGCGTCGCCGCCTCCGGCGGTGGGAGCGTTGCTGAGGGCACATGCCGTGAGGTGCGGGTGCTCCTCGGCCGCGGCCGGGCCGGCTCAGCGGTTGCCAGGCCTGTGCCGCCGTGCGAGCGTGTGGCGGCAGGCCCCTGTGGCAGCCGGGCTCCCACCGGCCTTCAGCCCTCAGTCACGCCTGTGTTTAAGGGCTAGAGTTGCTCCGCCATTGATTTCTTCCAGCGGCACGGGTTTTGTACGGTAGCTGAATCTTACCTGGTTATCCTTGCGTGTGGCAGCAGAACAACAGCTGTTGTTTGCAAGTCTCCAAAGCCTCGGTGATGAGTGTTTGCTTAAAGTTAGGGAGGAGAGAAAAATCGTGTAAGCTGTGTGGAAGTTCCTCAGGGATGTTTTCCATGGATGTAAGGTCTTGATAAGTTTTGGAAGCTTTCTTCTACAGTGTGTGTTGTTCCTAAGGGATCAGTTGCCGCTATTTGCCTGGTGGGGTAGAATTGTGTATTTAGATGAAGTACATGCAGTGGTGGTGGTGGTGAGCACAGAGAGTTCAGTGTGTTTTATTGATGGTTTTCAGTGACTTGGGAAATACCCTTGTCTGCTGAACTACTTTATTATTTGTATCACTGATTAATTTTAAGATCTCTCGCAGCATTCTTGTTTTACAGATGCTTAAACTTCTCTCCCTTTTGTTCCCTGTTATCTCTTCTAACAAAATTTGAGGGTTATTTATTCTGATGGTTTTAATGCAGGTTTTCAAGCTGTGTTCTGTAGTTGATTGGTAGTACTGTGTGGTATAACTGCAAAATACAAAGTGATTTTTTTTGACACAGTGATGAATACTAGCATGGTGAGGCTCCAGCAGACCTGTTGGCTTGAGTTAATGAGAGGGTGCATTGCTAAATTGAGAGTATGTCTCCTGATCAGTATGGCAACATGAATTGCAATGTTCAGTCATTCTGTCATCCTTGTTACAAAGCAGGGTGCTGAAGCTCAAAAAGACAGCATATGAAAATTGTGTTGTTACTTATTCCGTTGCCATAGGTGGAGAATTTCAGCTAGGGTCCTATATGGAAAAAGTATTTCTCCACTTGAAAATTAGGACTTGATTACAAATGATGGAAGTCATGATTGTTCTTGTAATACAGGTTTTGTCCTTTGTCTTGTTTTTTCAAAGAGGTGGACAACTGATGGAACATTCCATTAGGAAGAATAAAACTGTTCTTACAAGGTAGTTTGCTCAGATTAGACTGAGATCCATACAAAAAAATCTCCAACCAACAGTGACTGGGAACACTTGAAAACTCCTGAATGATTGATTGAGGTAACTCAGAAAAAATGTTTATCTAAAAAAATGGTGTGGGGCAGGGAGGGCTTCTTATTGCACAAAGCTGTTAACTGTTTGGGTTGGCATTAGGAAATGCAAGATCATGACAGCTTGATACTGTGCCCTAAACCAGAGTTTCTTTATTGCCAACGGTCTGTGATGAATCATTTGCAGTTAATAGGTCTGTGGTAGGCAAGTGGGCATAAGAGGGGAAAACAAGGAAAGAGAAGAGAAAAGGGGAAGGGAGTGCTGTTGTTTTGTGTCGTTTTGTGTCACAATCTTGCCACTCAACGGTAAACTGTTTTCAGGGCAGCAAAGGGTGAGAAAGGGGAAAAAAGAGCCACTGAATTCTTACGGGGCAGACACAAATACTAGTAATATTCACAGGACTACAAAGTGATGTGTGAAAATCTTGCAGGTGAAAAAGTGTATGGGGAATTCTGGAGCTGCTTCATTTTTTGTGTATAGAAAGGAAAGATGGATGATGCTGGATTTCACAGTGACATAGGCTGGTTTGTAGAACAGCAGCTGCTAGGAAGAGGGCGAAAGAATAACAGAAAAAGAGAAGTGTTCAACTTTATCCTTTGCAGATTGAATGGTGGTTGTTAAGAGTGTTTGAAGGGTGCAGAAGCACAGATGAGAAAGCTTGACAGCTGTATGTATGCGTACAGTAAAACATAAAGACTATGTCTTTGAGGGTAGGAACAAAAAATAGCTTGTCTTCTAAGGGCTGGTCTGAACTCGATAAATTGGTACCATTTTATCAGTACAGTTCACCTGAAGAACATTTTTCTTGTGGTTGCAATTATAACATAGTTATTGTATGCTTATATAGATAGCCACTTTGCAGAATAGGACAGTCTAAGTTGATAGAGGTGGCTTTTATCACCTAAAAAAAGCTGCACAGAGGGGGCTTTTAAAATAACGGCTTTTATCCTGGTGCCTCCTTTATAAGCAACAGAACTGACAGCTGTGAAGACATCAGGGCTTAGATAGATGTGTTTGAGGGTGGTGCTGTCTCATGTTACACTGTTTACCTTCTTAGGAACTTTTCAGTGGTTACTGATAGTTAATTATAACTTTAAAAAAACTATTTTTGCATTGTATTTTGTAAGTGAAGCCTTTGCAGTTTTTTACTACTTTAAGGTTTGGTCTAGTGCTTTTCTTGGCCTAAGCTTCTCTGTTTCTGTTTAGGCCTTGGAGGGGAAACGTTAAGACTTTACATTTCACAGTCAGTTCTGTTAAGCAACTATGGAAGTAGAAAAGGAGCACATTTATATTACTCCAACAGGTACGTAATGTAATCTGTATTTTTTTACTTAAAATTGCTTGGCTGACCTGAAGTGTTCTCTGTAGAAAAATTTTATTACCTGTTAATTTTTTAACAGTACTGGTTTAAAAAAAAATAATCCTCATCAGGACTTTACAGAATACTTCTTTCAATTATGCATGATAGTATCCTGCTTGATTACATTTATTTCAATATTTGTTAAAATCACAAATTTAACATTTCTTTAACTTACTAAATAATAGTGACTCTAGACTCCTTATCACCTGGCTTCAGGTAGTGCTGGTGTGAAGAAAAGAATAAGCTCAAAAGTAAAATGTGTAGGTCCATTTGATATGTACAAATTCTGCTTTTCTGTAGCCGTTTAGCTTAAAATTAGAGGAAACAGATGATGAAAGGCTTGACTGGAAGTAGGCTGGCATGGGAAAATTTATCGAATATGTGTTAGAGACTGCCCTGAAATTGACTGGTTTGTCCATATCATGAATGTGTTTTATGATGCCTAGTCAAGTTAACACAGTTTCACGTTGTTTTCTGTGTCTTCCAAAGGTTGTGATGATCTGCACTGACCTTTTTATACTGAAGTTTTTGTAGGTTTTAAATGTTTTTCAGAAAAAAATTGTATATATGTTAAGATGGTATGTAATGCAGTTGAAGTGGCAACATGCTCCATATGACCTCTTATTTTAAACCAGAATTAGTTTAATGTAGAGGATACATTGCTTCTCATCATTTTAGAATTATATTTGGATAACTAGATGTCTAAATTGACCTAATTTGGTCAAATTAAATTTGTATGTAGGTAAGTACTTGCTGAATGCTTTGTTAATTAAGGTAGCATCGTAAAGGCACAAATTTTAAGTGTGCCTGCTAGGCTTAATAGCAGGGTAATAAGATGATTTCGGATAACTTTTTAACCTATAGTAAGCAAAGTCTTAAAGTTTATGAAACACTGTTACTGCTTATTTAGGGGTGTGTGTGTATGTTACATGATGTAAAAATAAGAAGCTGAAAGGAAGATCTGCATCATTTTATATGTACTTTTTATAAAATTATTTTATTTTATTTTATAAAATTGTTGAAAACTAGTATATCTGTTTTATCTATTTTTTCACCCTAACTAGGTAACTAATAGTGGAGGGCCAGTTGGTTATAGTATTATGGAGGAGGTTGCAGCTGGAAGTGATAGTGTTATATAAAAAAACAGTTTAGTAACACAGTGAGAAATATCGAGTCTTAAGGGTTGGATGTTTCCTGTGGAGGATTTCCTTTAGTCTTGAACCTGAGATCAGGATTGTGTAAGGAGGTTGGACTGTAGCCTTCCCTTTTATTCTTAGTCGTCAGATTCAGGACTGACCTATGTTAATTGTTGGCCATTTTCTTGGGAAACTGAGAAAGACTTAAGTGGTCATTTAAGAGTGTAGTTCCTGGACAGTAGGATTGCAGGTCTAAACTAGAGAAATTCATGTGAGAGTGGACATGAAGAATTATTTAAATTCGTTTGTCTGAGATGAACTGATTGTGCTTATGGGGTCTCCTTGGGGAATGAGAGGAAGGAAACCTGTTCTGTTTGGTTTTGTTCCCCTGCCACCCCCCACACCCCCCAGCTTTATGCAAATCTCTCATTGTTTTATTAAAATGTAGAGACAAACTGAGAAAGCTTGTTGTGGGGAATCTTTTCCTGGATGTGATGCGTGCTTTTCTTATTTAGCTTGCTGCAAGCATAAAAGGAATGCTTTTGTGGGAGTAATGAGTGGAAAGATGAAGCTTAGACTGGAATGGCTGCATTATTGTTCAGCTATAGCATTCACATCTGTGAAGACTAGTATCTAAATGTTACTACTTTGACCACGAAGACCATCAAACTTTCTTCACTTTGTAGTGTTGTATCCTCTTTGATATGGGTAAATGCTTTGAGATTGGAAATGTTTTATTGGTACACTTTGCTTTCAAAACAATTTTTCAGGAACCTGTTTTGAATTGAAAAAATACAATACTGAGAAGTATTGCCAAATGAACGTTGCTAATTAGAATGTATTGGAATGGTGAGGTAATACATTCAGCTAAGGTCAAATACAAATCTTAAATACTATCCATATTCTGGGTTTGTGGCAGTGAACTTTTCTGTAAAGCAGGCTTGGCACAGCTGGAAAAGCAGTTTCTTCTGTGTGCCTCATCGTTGTACTTTACCTAGGGTTCGGGCTGTAGGTTCTATCTTTGAGACTGCTGAATCCTCAAGAAAAGAAGGGCTGTATAACAGAGAGCTGAGGCTGTTCCCTTTGCTTTTGTGTTTTCCAATTTGCAAGGACTCCTAGGGTACTAACTGGAATGTAAATAGGTCCCCAGGTTTTTATCTTGATGGGTTAAGAAGGGGAAGAACTTGAGGCTTTTGCTCATAATGCTCTCAATAAGACATTCTGCTGAACCATACAGTTCAGGTGGGGGGACACCCTAACTTTGTGAAATAGAAGACTTTAGATCCAAATTTTAAATGTACATTAGCTTCCCGAAAGAGTGAAACTATTGCACTTCTCAGTGCTCTGAGACATTCACAGGTCCTTAAGTTGTGAGTGTTTTTTGTTGGGTATGAAGCAAGGCTAGTTACCTATTACATATGATTGTGCTGGGGAATAAACGATGGCTATTTTAGAAGCAGTCTTGACAGAAGCTGCAGTGAGGGGCAATCCATAGACAAGAAGAGAGATCACACTGTTTCAAAAGACTTTATTCTATGAGTCTTTGTTGCCGAACTCCCCCGGCTTTTGATTAAACAGCAATTTTTTCCCATAACTTCAAAAAGAATAAATAAAAGTAGTGATGTTTTTGTATTCTTGTAAGTCTCAATCATTGCTTTTCCAGTTGGTGAGCTGTGTTTGAAATTCCTTGAATGAGGGGAATGTTGGTGGATGATTTAGGAAATTAATTTCACTTTGGTGACTAGGCTATTAACGTTAGTGAGTTTTTACAGAATTTACTATATTGGCAGTTCTGTTTGTTTCTAAATCAAGAGATGAGTGGGTGGCGTGAGAACTAGGCACTTAGATCTTGTGTACTAAGGAGTTCTGATAGTTTTTGTTTAACAAGGGTGGGGTTTTCTGTGGTTTACCTGTTCATAAATGGTTTATTCATTTGCTTTCCAACTCTTGACATATGCTCTGTTTAGATTGTGGATAGTTTGTGCAGGGGAATAAGGAACTCCTTATTACTGTGATGTGTAGACATATTTTAAAAACAACATCACTTGTCTGAACACTGTTGGAAATATGAGTTCTATTTAATCTTGTAATCCTTTTAAAATGCAGTGTGTTTTGGTATTCTAACTTAAAACTGTTTAAAAGTGTAGCAGATTTTTTTGCTCTGTCTCCTTCTTAAGAACTTGAGAATCTAAGTGATGCTCCATTTTCCGGTGATGAAGAAAATGGTGGGTCTGAGGAACGAAAGACTGAAATCAATGGAAATTGGATTCCTGCAACTTCAATTACTGAAGCCAAAATAAATGCTAAAGCAAAGAGACGTTTGAGGAAAAATTCTTCTAGAGATTCTGGGAGAGGAGACTCTGTTAGTGACAATGGAGAGACACTGAAGATTGGAGTTGTACCAACAAGCCCAAAGGGGAGACTCCTGGACAGGCGATCCCGGTCTGGAAAGGGAAGAGGTCTACCAAAGAAAGGTTGGTGTAGCTTAGCGAAGAGAGTAGCATGATAAAGATACATTCTGTCCAAAACATAGGGGTTTGTTTGTTTTTGGTTTTTTTTCCACTGGGAGTAATCTTCATAAACTGCAGTCTCTTTGCAGGCATTGGTTCTTTATGCTAGATAGTAGGTGGCAATAGGAGCTAACAATAGGTGGCATTCTTATGAGAAAATTTTATGTGTTTCATCAATTAACTTCTGTCTTAAGGCAAGTACCTTTTCTTAGCAAATGTAATACACAAATTTGAACTGTTGGTGGTTCACAGGATTGTTATTAATGCAAACTTAAGGGATGGTTATGTTTGAAAGTACAGTTTCAACATTCAGTAATTCTTGTGCAGTTTCGTACTGCTTCTTGTATCTTACTGCAAAGTGATGAAGAGACTGGTTGCTAAAGTGGGAACCTGTCATACAAGCACACCCTTTTCAGCGTGTATTGTTAGAGTCAGGAGGTGGGCACAAGCAGTGATATATCACTTAAGTGAAAGAATGTTGGGTTGAATTCAGAAGTATTCTTTGTAAACTGATGGTCCTTGCTTACTGTCCCATATTTTGCCAGGTGGAGCAGGTGGTAAAGGAGTTTGGGGAACACCAGGTCAGGTGTATGATGTAGAAGAAGTAGATATTAAGGATCCTAATTACGATGATGACCAGGTAGGCAAATAATCTCTTTGCAGAGTTGTTTTTTATTTCCTTTATTGATTTCAATTGCTGTGATGCTTATGTTAATGGAAGTTTGACCTTGTGAGTTATGTGAATGTCACCCTGGCTCTACTAAATGCTAATTTTTATGTTCAAGAATGGATTATTGGCTAGTTAAAGACAACTGGTTTAGAAGTGTCATAGTGTAATACTCACAAATCTTACCCCACGAGCCCTCTTTCTGTGCCTGACTAGGCAGCACCCTTCTACCAGGTGTATTCTTCACTGCTGGTTCCCATTGAGGTGAATGTTGCAATGCTGCTCTATATTGGAAACAGGCACCATGTTAAAAATGGAGCACAGACTTTCTTAAGTTGGGAGTTTAGTAGGGGACAGTATGCTTTATGGATTTTTCTCTTCCCTGTATTCCCAACCCTCCCAGTGTCTTGTATCTACTTGGTATAAACTCTTCAAACTAGTGCAAAGTTGATAGCCTGGATATTTTGTTTACATGTATTTATTTAGAATATGTTATGGAAGATTGTGGAAGATATCTTACAGCCATATTATCAGGGGAAAAAAAAAAGCTTACTGGGAAAGGGTGCTTTATAACATTAAGTCACTGAAGAAAGGAAACACCGATTACAAATACATATTATTAAAGTCTCTGAGATCAATACAATTATGAGACCGTAAGTAAATTCTGTGTAACATAAGCAGAGCGATGGTGCTGTCCTTTGAGCAGAGGCTGTTTGCTGTAGCCATAGCTGCTGAGAGGATGGTATATTGGAATATCAAAACCTTCTTCCAGTATCAATTTTTTCGCTGCAATGCAATGCTTTACATTAACAGATTAGCTGTTAAAAAGGAAGCTGATGAGTGCTTAAAAGAAAGTTTATTGAAAAGTGAATATTCTGTGGAACTTCCATATGCTTAGCTTTTCTAAGGTTGTAAATGGAGACTGATGTGATGGAACAATAGGCTTTTGGACTTCTGCTATACTTCTTGATCATGGAAACCTTCCTTCCAATAAGTATTAGTTGAAAAACTTCTTTGTTCAGATTTCTGTGATCTGTAGCATTGCTCTGAATGTTACTTCTGTAGTCTGGGAGGAGTAGGCAACTGAATTACGGTGGGGAGATCTGGTTGTGCTGGAACTCTGCAGGACCAGGTTATACAGGAGGCAGTTGCTGTGTGATTGTTCCCCCCCCCCCCCCCCCCCTTAGGGAATGTCTTTGCTCACAAATATTCTGAAAATGCTGTTTCTCTGATTTGTACATGCTATTGCCTGTCTGGTCCTGCAGTCACTAAGGAAGAGGGAAAGCAGGCAGGCTTGCTGTCAGGGACTGGAGTGCCATTTGCAGGGAGAGGTGCTGAAAGTTTTATCTTGTCCTGTGGCACAGCTAACTCTTGGGCTGAGACAGGAGCTTCTGTTGCTCTTCCTTCAGTACATACTACATTGGTACTTGAACTCTGTGTTCATGTGGTATCAGCAGAATCCTAGGAACAGAGTTTGGAGTGTTTATAGTAACAGTAAATTCAGCCTTTCAGTTGAACTCAGCTAACAGTAAATTAAAAATAAAAGCAATATAACAGCATGATATTTAGCCAGTATTGTCCGCACTTTAATGTTTAAGACATAATGTTATGTTTTCTGGCAGAATACTGACTATCAAGACTAAAGCATTAAGGATTTAGAAGATATATTTTGATGCTATTAGCACTGCAAAAGATATAAGAAGAGACAGTACTGCTTACAAAAGGGTATATGCTTTTGTTTGTCTTTTAAAATAGGAGAACTGTGTCTATGAAACAGTAGTTTTACCTCTGGATGAAAGAGCATTTGAAAAAACTTTAACACCAATCATACAGGAGTATTTTGAACATGGAGATACTAACGAAGTTTCGGTATGTTGCATGCCTTTTTACTTCTTTATTTTAGGGGGCAAACCTGTAGTTTACAAGGGGATCCGACTGCTAGCTATAAATAAGTGTATAGAGATGTTGGCAAGAAATGTGCAATAGGAATACCTAAGCAGTTATATTCATTACATGAGCAGAAGCGTATATGTAAATCTAAACATAAGCATATAAATATTTATGTATTTGTAACATTTATATAATATATATTGATATAATAAAAATTATGAAATCTTAATCTGTTTTGTTTTTTTCAAATCTTACTTAGGAGATGCTGAAGGATTTAAACCTTGGTGAAATGAAATACAGTGTGCCAGTGCTGGCTGTTTCCTTGGCATTAGAGGGGAAGGCTAGTCATCGGGAAATGACATCTAAGCTTATTTCTGACCTTTGCGGGACAGTAGTAAGCAAAACTGATGTGGAAAAATCCTTTGATAGACTGCTTAAAGAACTACCTGAATTGGTGTTGGATTCTCCCAGGGCGCCACAGGTATATTTGTAAAGTTTTATGCTAGTAGTCAAAAGCTTTTTCGTTTAAGTTGTGGCTAAAATCAATCAAGTAAACTAAAATAGATTCTATTCTGAAAAATTGGATTGTCTTGCTGTCTGTAATATCCTACCAATTTCCTAGGCTGTGTTTTTACTTTGAGATGGCTCGTTTAAATAAAATTTGAAAACCAAGCACATTATAATTGTCTACTTAGAGCTACTTTGAAATTCAACATTTAATTAAAAATGCTTCTGTTTTGTATGCAGTTGGTGGGCCAGTTTATTGCTAGAGCTGTTGGAGATGGGATTTTAAGCAGTACCTACATAGATGGCTACAAAGGCACTGTGGATTGCGTCCAAGCTCGGTAACTTTCTTGTTTTCTTTACATAGCTACAGTTTTCTATTCCAAATGCCAAAAATGATGATTGGATTTTAGGACTTCAGGATAAATCATGTGGTTCTGTATAACTTCTTATTTTTCAATTTAAAATGATAAAAAAGAAAACCACAAAGTCTGCAACAACAAAATCCAGAATGACTCAGGTTAGAGGAGAAACACTGAAAGTGCCTGAAAAATGTATTAATACATTTGACTTCAGTTTGTCAGGTTTCTTGTCCAGCTTATGGTTGAGGGTGAAAAAAAATGAGCTGAAACAAGAAGTGATTATGGAAGGTTTTGTCTTTAGAAAAAGCTTTAATGTGATTAATGAGTAAATATAGCATCAGGACAGCTGCTGTAAATATGTTGTAAATACACAAGGGATTAACTGTTTTGCCTTGTAAAGGTTTGAAGCTTGTGCAGTGCTTTCCCAGACTTTCTCTGTAATGCTTTATTCATCAAGAAGTATAATTGTTTTCCATGTCAGGGTGAGAAGTTTGAAGGAGCAATCTCTGAAAAAGAGAGACATTTTAATAACTAGGCATGTTTTATTATTTTTTCCCCCATAAGTGTGTGTTTCAGGCTTGATATGGAGGTGCTGAACTCTTGAAGCTTCTAAAAGCTCCCTTTGTAATGGTTATAGTTGGGTACTTTTAGAAGGAAGGGAGATGGTTAGCTGCCTAACTTGAGGGTTCAAAGTGTGAAAATTGTCAGTTATACAGATGTCTCCTGTGATTTGAAGGATTGTAGCCTGCATACTGCACATCTGGAATGCTTTGCTGCCTTTGCTATTTCTTGGCCAGTCTTTTCTGCTTGTTAAATCTTGGTGAATAGAGTTATTGTTATTGGCTAGCCCCCAGTCTGAGGATTGGGATAACTGTTCCTTCTTTAGCTGGATGGTCTTAACTGGATCTGAGGTTTTTCACCTTACTTCCTTTTTCATTCTTTTCTCAACAAACTGGCAAACTTTCCTAGTTCATGCTGTCTTTTTGCAACTACATATTTGCCTCCTGAAGTGCTATTTTGGCATAATTCTTTCGATCCAACCAATCCAAAATAATTTCAGTAGAAAAGCTGTTCTTCAGTGTGGAAGCACCTTAAGCCTCTTCTGTTTGAGATACACGTGCCAAGCTGTGTTCTTGGAGGAATCCGTCTCTGCATAAGAAAATACTAAGTTCTTGTGAGGATGTTTCATGTTCTGCACTGATGATTCAGATCAGCTACCATCACAGCACTGTTACCAGTCCTTAGCATGGTATAACCAGAAGTGTAAAGGTGGCAGAAAGAAAATGTGCGGAGCTAGCCTGCTGGCTTCTTGATCCAGATGTCCCCATGGAGTTGCTAACCTTGACCTCTTCCCAGGGATCTGGTTGCTTTGCCCAAAGAGGAGTGGCAGTGGGGAAAGTTGCACATGTCTCTCAATGAAGTTTTGTAATAACTTTTTAAAACACCAACTTTGTTTTCTAGAGCTGCGCTGGACCGAGCTACTGTGTTGCTGAGTATGACAAAGGGTGGAAAGCGTATAGACAACGTGTGGGGATCGGGAGGTGGCCAACAGTCTGTGAAACACCTTGTTAAAGAGGTAGCTGATTTCTACAAAACTCTCCTCTCTAGAGTTTGCTGTTTGTCTAAGCTTATCTTGTTTGGTATAGAGCAAAAAGATACATATATCCTGTAACGAAATGATTTCTTGAGTGTTTTGGCTTTTTTTTTAAATTTATACAAAGTAGTTTTTAAAAACTGATGTAGATAACTTTGTTGATTTTATAGTATTTGTCAGTGGTGGGAACATGCTAGTACATATTCTGTATTGCAAGTATACATTTATTTTTGCTTTAAGCAAAACTTAAAGCACTTAGCTTTTTAAGAGCTTACAATATAAAATGGTGAAGCAATTAGAGCCAAGATGAAACTGGCTAAACTAGATAAACTATTATTTTTTGGCATCACTGATTAAAAGCACAGTAATAACTCAGAGTGGAAGAAATGGGAATGTTTAGAGATCCATGCTATGAAGTAGGCAGGTTTAAAGGAAAAGGTCATGTTATAATTTTTAAGTTGAGTGTAACAGATAGGAGTTCAGGGAGAAGATAAAACTTAATCATACCCATATTAACCTTTTCTGGTGATATGCATCTTCTAAAGCAATGTTTTTGGTGTTTGTGTGTCTGCATTAACACTATGGATAGCTACTTGGCTTACACTGTGTTTCAGGTTGCTGATAATGTCTCAATTACATTTATAAAAATGCAGCAAGTTTCAGGAACTAACTTGCTGCTGGGTTGATTGCAGATTATCAAAACAGTTGACAGCTTTTAAATTTTGTACCTAATTAGTGTTGGGCTTTTTGTTTTAAAATTCAATAGATTGATATGTTGCTGAAAGAGTATTTGCTTTCTGGAGATGTACTAGAAGCTGAACGTTGCCTTCAGGAACTGGAAGTACCCCATTTTCACCATGAACTTGTATATGAAGTAAGCAGAAATCAAGAGTCCCTTTAATAACTGTCAATAATACCAACAGGTTTGGTTTGGTTTTGATGTGGGCATGCAAATAATATAACTGGAATCTGAAGCTCAGATTGCTAGTTTTGATGTTATTTGAGTAACTAAATTTTTTCATGTAAAGTTAATGGTTTGTGTGCTCGTTTGTGTGCACACTGTGCAACAAGTAAGCTGCTGCTAACTCTGGGAAGATCCAGAATTAATTTTTGTTTGTTGGGTAAATAGCTGAATTCAGATTATTATAGATTGCTGAAAAAGAAGAGCTCAGTTTATTTTCTGCTGAGGAATTACAGCACAAAGCCCTGCTTTGTTTTGGTGTTTATTTCCTTTCAGTTTCAGATATCTGGGTGTTCTAATGGGTGTTACCTGTTTTTGTTAAGCTATAGAGCTTCCTTTTCATCTAGCACATTTGTAAAAGCTCTGAGATACTTCAGAACCAGACTAGGTGAGCAAAAGATCATCTTTGCTGTATCTGGGAGACTGTTCCCATTTGTACTTCTTTATCTGCCAAATTGGGAAGTGGTTGTTTACCAGTAAAGCTGAACACTCACAATCTACAAAATTTACTTTTCAGTAAATGGACTCCTTTTAGAAAATTCCTTCACAATAGAAAAACAGAATCCTTTTAGTTGATAGGGGTTGAGATTTGTAGATTTTAAACTTCTAAGTTCTTCTGGAGTCACAGATACAAAATAATCATAGATACAAAAGTAATTTTACGAAATCAGTTAATTGCCTCTGTACTGCAGCAACCATATGGATGTAGTTATGTGTATCTCAAACCAGAGCCAGAAAGGCAATGCTTTTCACTCCATCTAGTCCTTTCTGGTTTTCCATACCTCCTCATACACTTACATGACATATACTCGAACCACTGTTTTCTTTGTAGTTAACACAGTTGCATGATTTGTTTTAGGCCATTGTGATGGTTTTGGAGTCAACTGGAGAAAAGACCTTCAAAATGATACTGGATTTGTTCAAGTCTCTCTGGAGGTCTTCTGTCATTACTATGGACCAAATGAAAAGAGTAAGTGTGGCATTTAGAGAATTTTGGTAAGGTCTTCCAAAACTTGCCTAGTTTTTACCATCTTTTAAGTACTATTTGTATTCTATTGCTGACTTCTACTTTTAAGTTCTCCATGGTTATTCTGTATCCAATACAAATAATTTGTCACTGATGTATGTACAATGCTTGTCATGTACTGACAGAAGTACAAATGAATTCCGAGCAGTAGCTCTCTGTAGAACTGCAAGGTACAGAATATTTGAATCTTCAGTCAAAGATTTCCAACTGCTTTTATGCAATTAAGTGGTTAAACCTAATCATTTAAAATGCTGCAATATAGCTTCATTTTTCTTAAATAAGTTTTTCTCTTTTTATCCAGTAGTTCCTCATAATTAAAGCAGTACAATAAGGACTGACTTAATTACACGTCAATTAGAACAGCTAATATTTTGTACAGTTGGGATCATCCATGGCTTTGCTTCTAAGTATGAATACAAGACAGCTGTTCTGTCCCAGGGCAAATTAGGTACCACACAAAGACTGGTGTCAAAATTTACCCAGCCATACTGCTGGCAGGAAGTGAAGAAGTCATCTGTGGTTGTCACTAGTGTTTCCCTTACTGCATAAACTGTTGTGGTGATTTGTGGCCACATTTTGTTCATTTACATGGAAGAAAAATTACCTTTTCTTCTTGGTGTTACTACCCATGCAATAGCAGCCAGGCTAACACACACATTCTGTACTGTCTGGATTTCTGACTTCTAAAGAAGTTAAAAATTCACCTGGTGTTTTTATGTAGATAGGTAGTTGTGTAATACCATGGTAGTGGCTGGTATTATACCTTCCTTTTCCACTGACTTGCAGCTGCTCTGCTTTAGGTTTGTTGAAACTGTCCATAGTATAGATGAAACTATATTGAAAAATCCTCTGAGTGCAAAAGGGTATTTTAAAAATTTGTTATAAAATCACAGAATAACCAGATCATTATTTGAATTCTTACATTGTAGGGCTATGAACGAGTTTACTGTGAAATCCCAGATATTAACCTGGATGTGCCACACTCCTATTCTGTGCTTGAGCGGTTTGTAGAGGAATGCTTTCAGGCTGGAATAATCTCCAAACCACTGAGAGACCTCTGCCCTTCAAGGTACTTGTTTCATTGTAGATAGGTGAAGGCACTGCCTTTTGTTCCCATTCTAGGTAACAGAAAGCAGGATTTTATGACCAAAGTATTACAGATTGGAACTGGAAACTGTGGAGGATGGAGAAACAGAGGGGTTGGACTGGTAAGAAGTTTATTAAGAAGCTCCACTGGTGTGAAACCTGTTAGGTGGAGGCTGGGATAAATATTTGAGGAAAGTAAGCCTGTGGTGAGTCCCAGGCAGCATGTCTGTGTGCTCTCCAGAGAATGAAGACCTGCTTCTCCTCTGTTTTGCTGATTTGCTTGGCAGAGATCAGGGCAGTACTGAGATGGAAGATTCAGGCATCACAATGATCCATGTAGGTGACACTGTCAGCTACAGTGGGAGGGGGGTGTGTGTGTGTGTGTGAAATTGCTTAAAAAATGGTTTAAATATATCAAATGGCATGAATAGAGTTCTAAGATGAGACAACCAATTCTAATGTTTATGTAAAAAGGAATAGGACGCTTAGGTGGAATAAGCTTTACACACCTGATCCCTTTGTGTCTGTCTGTCATGTGGTTTGTATAGTGGTTTTGGTTTGTTACTGTTCATAGTGTAAATGATGCTGTTTGAACTGTAGCTTATCAGTATTCTGTTCTCTCCTTACTGGTCACAATACAATTAATAAGCCTCATGTAAGGAATACATGTAAATTTTTAAATATGATGTTAAAATTATTACTTGCAATTTTATGCATTGGGAATAATACTACTTACTAGACACATCTTTTCCAGTTTGGGTGTTCTGTTAGGCTTCTTAAAGCATCTTCACAGCTTGTGATAAATTCAAATTTTGAAATGTTAGTGTCTTTATCAAAACCAGCCTCCATTTGTGGACTTTAGACTTAAAATTGAGTTTGTGTGTATCTCGGTATCAAGTGTTTTGCAGGTTTGTGTTATGGGAGGTTTGAAAGTCATCACTGCAACAAAAGGTTGATTATACTTCAGTTACCATTACACACTGAGAGGCGTTTTTGGCTTATGTACTTAGTTTTGAGTAGAAAACCACCATTCCTAGGCTTTCAAGCTAGCATCTTTTGCAAGTGTGAACATTAAAAGGTGAGCAAAGTGGAAGGCACTTGACAACGCACATTTTGAAAAGCTTCTTGCAAATAAACCTCGACGTAAGATTCAGATGGATTTTTAAGCAAATTATCAGTGATCAAGAATGTCAGCTAATCTTGCTGAGCTTGCACACGTTATATGTGACTCCCAAAACCAAGAGAAGATTCTTCTCAGGGATAAGAAAAAAACCACGCTATATTTGAATTACTGAAAAGATACTTTCTCCTTTTTCTTACAGGGGCAGAAAGCGTTTTGTGAGTGAAGGAGATGGAGGTCGTCTTAAGCTAGAAAGCTACTGAATGTGAGAACCAACTCCTGAAGCCTTAAAGGGAAAATAGATATCTATATATATACAAACATGCATCCTTTTTTGGTGTGTGTATGTATATATGTATACACATATATAATACACCAAAATTTTAAAGAGTTGCTTAGCACAGTTCATATTTTTTTAAAAGCACATGTTTTGGGTACAAATTGTTTTTTTAAAATAGTTTTATAAATTTCAGGAAGAAAACTTCTTTCTTTGGGCATATAGTAGAACAACTGGCCACTTTGCTGTGGTGGTGCCTTCAAATAAGCTATCTTTTCAAGTGCCATATGTTTATGACCTAATCATTCCATGTTTGCATCGACGTCTGCCTGTCGCTCTTTCTTTCAAGGACAGTGTTGTCATCATAAAATCACTGGTTTATACAAAGCTTTATAGAAGGGTCAAGTTAAGCTGCTGTGATCCCATTTCCATTGCTGCTGAAGAAATACTGTGCTTTGGGAAGAAAAATAGCTGTTTCTTTGTTTTAAAGAACCCAAGAAAATGGAGTTGGGTCATAAGATTAATTCATCTGTTCCAGGGGAGAACACTGGTTGGTTTCAGCCCCCATGTACCAAACTTGTCTTTTTTTTATGTAACTGGAAAAATGAAAAGTTCTGGCAAAACATATTAAAAATATTTTTTTGTGAAGCTCTCCTTTCTGCCCTTTTTTTTTAAAAAAAACCAGAGCAAATTTAACTGTGTTCACGTCTCCGCAGCGTGTGCAATTAAGCTGTACATCTCGCACCGCCCTTTTGTATTACAGTTGAGCATTGAGTAATTAACGTCACGGTAGGTATTTACCAAATATGTTTTTGAAAACCAGTGACGGGGCGTAGGAGCGTCCAGGCTGGCCCAGAGGTAGTTTGAGCGCGCCCGCACGGCGCAGCTTGGCCGACCCCCTTCTCGAGACCAAGATGTATCTAGGGAAGACCCTCTTACAGCGACGCGCTGGAGCCCCTCCTTAAGTTTCCCAGCTTCGCGTCAAAGATGCCCGGTGCTGGGACGCGCGGGCAGTCGGCGTTACGGGGCTGCAGCACCCCAGCGAGCCTGGGGCGCCGTTACGCGACCCGGCCGGCGGGGCTGGGTCACCCGCCTCCTCCCCTCGTCCCACTGGGGCTGGGCCTCCAGCAGCGCCCACCGGGCTCCGGCTGCCCGTCGGACTCGGCCAGCCCAGAGGCGCATCGGAAAGCGGCGAGTGGGGCCGGCACGGAGAAGGCGCCTCCCGCCGCCCCGCTCCCGCCGCCCCTCCTGCCTTCTCGGCCGGCCAGCCTTCGATCCCCCAGCTCCCTGACACCGCGGGTACCTCCGGGTGGCGGGTGCGGCCGCCGCAGGGCGCGGTGCCCGCCGGCCCTCCCCGGGGCGGGGGCTAGGGCCGGGTCGGCGGTGCCCCCTCGGGCGGCCGCGCCGCCTCCAGCGCCGCCCGCTGCAGCTTCTCCAGCTTCTCCAGCGACACCGACTTGAGGGGCAGCACCTTGGGCTTGCACAGCACCATGGCGGCCGCGTCCTCCACCGACAGCTGCCCTGCGAGGGGAGAGAAGCGCGGTGCGTGAGCGCCGGGGCCGGGCCGGGCCGGGCTGCCGGGGCGCGCCCGCCGCCGGTACCTTGCTTGGGCAGCACCTCCCGGAACGCTGCCTTCCCCTCCGGCATGGCGGCTGCCGAACAGCGGCGCGCAGGCGCGGTGTCCTGGCGCCGCCCGTACGGGCATGCGCGGTGCTGAGGAGGGAGGCGCGCCTCCCGCGGAGAAAACTACAGTTCCCTGCCCGCGCCGCGCGGCGCCTCGCCGCGCACGCCCGGCCTTCAGGCCGGCTCCGGCACCCCGGTGCATGCTGGGAGTTGTAGTCCATCTGGGCGGTGCCCCTGCTGCCCCAACGCATGGTGGGAATCGTAGTCCTTTGCGCGGCGCGGTGTCCGCCGGGAACTGTAGTTTGCTGTGTCGGGGCAGCCCCCCGGCTGCGCCCCGGGCGGGGCGGGAGCGGCTCCCCCGGGGCTGCCCCGGCAGCGGGGCCGGGCTGACGGCTCACCGCCAGCCGCCGCGGGGCCCTGCATGGGCGACCGGGCCGCTAGGGCGTGATAGCCCGGCTGCCCTGGGGCCGGGGGCTCGGTGGGGCGGCCGCGGCCTGGCTCGCTCCGGTGGGAGCGCGCAGAGCCCGGCCGGGCCGGGCCGGGCCCCCGCGGCCGCTCCCAGCCACCCGCCGCGGCGGGGCTTCTTCGGCGGGGCGGCGGCCTTCAACCCGCGCGGGCCTGCCCGGCCCCGCTGCGTGCCGCTGCCTGCCTGCCCGCGCCCCGCCGGGTCTGCGCTCCTCCTCGCCGCGAAGCTGCGGCTTCGGGGCTTTTTTCTGTGTTTATTTTTTTTTTTTTTTTTTTTTAATACCCTCCCCCTGCTCCCTCAGCAGACACCGTCTAACAGACGGGTTTGGCCAGGGCGTACGCGCTCCGATTTTCATTTTCAGGCAGCGCCTCGGGATTCACGACGTGAATCACGCTACTGTTTAAAATGTAAACAGTAGTAAAAGCCGGTGTCTTTCTAAACGCTGAGGGCTTAAACGTCGCTAAACCTGATCAGCCAGTGCACCCGAGATCCCCCCGCACCCCAACAGGTTCGCGTTCTGGAGGATCGCTTGCCGCTGGTGGCAGCTTCCCTCAGAAATCCCCCGCCGCAAAGCCGTGGTGTGACCTGGGGTCGGTGGAGGAAGATTCACCCGACTGTCCGTCCCCGTGTCTGTTTGATACCTCAGCGCCGTCCCAATTCCGGGATGTGCTGTAATTTTAGATTTTGCTAATGAGCTTGCCTGTGTGCCCTGCACAATTGTCTGCCTTGGCCTTTGGTTGGGGATTGACAGTTAAGGCTTGTAATCCTGCTATAACCTAGCCTCAGCTGGCAGTGACAATTCCTTTAATTGTTCTGAGATTGAGAGCTTGTCGCTTCATACTACTGCACAGGGACTGGCCGTGGATGAATAAAATGAGGGAGAGAATTATTTTTGCTAATCATTCTTGTCCATTTTGCCTTGATGCAGCTGACCGTGTGCTTCCCTCTGCTAGCTCAGGCACCCCACTGTGGACATGTGAGCTACCGGATCCAAGGCTTCAGTTTGCTGGGGGACCCGTGATAAAACTTTCAACTTCCAGTAAGCGGCACCTCTCTGATGGTTAGTTAAGGCCTTTGTCTGCATTGTTCCAGAACTATTTCCTTTTTCCTCTAGGGCAACCTAGAGTAGGAAACTGATGGTCCCTCAGGTAGCCTGCTTCCACCTCACTTGAAGTCTTGCCTGCTTGTCGGGTTGGAGGCCAGCAGAGAACCTGCAGAAGCTGAGGGCGGGTCTCCTACTTCCTGCCGTTTGTGGAATCAGCTGAAGGTAACGCTTCTGGCTTGGTCTGGGGCAGCGCAGAAGTGGGCTCGTTTTGTTGTGTGATTCACATATTCCACTTTCAGGTCAGAAGATTGGCATTGATGAGGCTAGAAAATGGATGTGCTTGCTTGGCACATCCTTCTCTACCCTTTGAAGTGCACAGAAGTGTTCCCACTGATTTCAATGGGAAAATCTCTTTTCTCTGGTGTGCTAGTCCGAGTGCCAATTAGTATTTTGTACTGATTGGAAGGGAAAGGACTGGGGACTGACTTAGGAAGACTGTGGATATTTGTAGACCGGGGCATTTTAAACAGTACGTGCCATTTGCAGATCAGTAATTTGGTAGTTGTTTGTTTGTTTTTAAAAACTGATCCAGCATCTTAAAGATGGCTATGGCTAAAAATGAATGTAAAAGCCAGTTATGACTGAGAATCTTGCACTGTGAAACCAACAGTTATTCCTGGGGTAATGAATATGGCCTGCAGAGCAACAGAAGATGAACTGAAAGCAAGACATTGAAATCAAATTGTAGCCTAGGTTTTTTGACAGTGTCCTTCACAGTGCCGATGACCACCTGGAGTCCAGCATTATGTGAGAATTGGCATTTACAGTAACCAGAGCCCATCTCAGTCATGTAGGGAATCACTTCCCAAACACAGTTTTCCTGCCAACGGGGTTTGTTTGCTTGGTGATAAGAAACAACGGTCAACTCAGTTTGTTACTTGAGCATTTTAGTGACTGAGAAGTGGAATCTGGCATCGTGTGCTAAATCCATTTTCTTAGCTAGTCAAATGCCAACTTGGCAGCCTATCTAGAAAGCTGATAGCACTGGGGCAGGCATGATTGTGGAGATTGTTTTCGACAGTCTCTAGTAAGTCTGCTTTTAAGACACCTCTTTCCATTGGGAAAAAACACAGTTAACACCTTCAGGACTGGAAGGACTGGATGAAAGAGAGGAGAGGCATGGCCATTGTCTACAGTTTAATATAGTACTTTTCAAAGTGCCTTAAAAACAGGAATGGGTTTAGCTTTGAGTAAGGCTGGCATTTATTCACTAGACTGGTGTTAGCCATAGTTGATAGGAGGCGAAAGCATGGCATAGAGGACCTACTTCCCCTTGTTTTGTTGGAAGAGGAACAACAAGAGAAAATGTGAGTTTTCCAATTACAGATGAGAGACCCAATCTTTTCTTCTGCTAAAGAAAGTGTAGTTATACCCCATTTTTTGCCATTTTCTGCCTCTCCGGTCAACATGTGCTCGAATATACACTCATTTCTCTCACGGGCCTTTCCAGTTGCCAGAAATAGCTAGAAAGCTGAAATACTTTGCCAAAACCCTTCAGTCTGGGAAAAGCATTGTGCACTTGCAGTGGGACCGTGCTGAGTCAGTGCATTGTCTTGGTGCCACTCCACGTAGCTGGAGAAGTCAGAACAAGACCGTCCTTGCGCACAGCATAATGATGCCCAGGTCTCAAGTTGTGTCCCCGTGGCATGCAGCTTCCTAAAGTCCTGAGACTTAACCTTCAGATAAAACCCAGTGTTACTTGACAAAGCGTGACAGTGGTATCCACGGAGAGGACAATGCGCTCTAGGTTGCTTATCGTTACTTTACTGATGTCACAAGCAAGTTATTCTTGTACACTGCAGAAAGCCTCACAACCACAAAACCAGCAATAATTTTATAAATGATAAGCTTGTTTTCCTCCTCCTCTTCCCAGATACTCTGAGTGCAGCAAACAGTAGAGATGTACATTGCTGGAATCCAGAGAGTTTCGTAACATGGCAGCCGCTCGCTGAAAGCCCTGCAGATACAAAACAACACTTATTTTAAGTCTTGAGAAACATCTCCTACTAAGTAGAAGCAAAAAGCATTTAGGTGAAGCAATGCTGCTGGTCCCATTTGTTTATGAGGCTTGGGTTTTGTCTTTATACATTTTAAATGGTTTTTATTTTCATTCTGCTTTTTGAGCCTTTCAAGTTCATGTTTTCCATTTTTTCCATATGACAAGAAAGTCTGGAATCAAGTCCTTACTTTAAAAACAAAAATCTGGTTCAGAGCCTTGTATAATCATGTAGCTCCAGACATGGGGTGTTTAAAGCCACTTCCATGAGAATTACCCATCTTGAAGGTGATTTTCTGTTCTAAGTAAATACTTTGTTGTCAGTTTAAGAAGCTTTTTAATGACATCTGATCTGTGTTTGCTTTCCAGGCAGATCTCTCCCTCTTTAGTTCTTCCTTTCTAAAAACCTAGAGCTCGTTTCACCTCTATATGTGCTGACGAGGTCAGAAATGTAGTGTACCAGCATGACTGTGACGTATGTTGAATAATGCATACCAATGCTTTCAAAAATACACGTGCAGATTTCATGCAATTGTCCCCTTAAGCTGCTGAGTGGTACCATGGGATACAGAGCCCGTCATCTTCAGAGACAGGAGGAGGAAGGTGGTTTGGGTTTACTGGGTGGGGTCAAGCGAGGAACAGAAAGCCTTGCGTGACTCCCTGAGGGAATCACAAATGCCTTCAGAGCCTGCAGCTTGATAGCTTGATGTTTAACCCAGTCCTTGTTTTTGGAAGGGAGTTGACAGATGAATGATTTCTTTTAGTTGAGCTTTCTGAATACACGTATTTTAAATCTGTCGTTTGATGCAGTGGTATCCTTAAGCTGTACACACAAGGCAAGAAGGAGACGTCCTTATTCAGTGTGAAGATCTGTCTTTCACTGCTACATATGTAAAAGTGCCTGGAAATGTATTATCTAAGGGACACAGAAACAGCATTTTGATGGGCTGTTCTTCCTGCTCTATCTCTAGCAGTAGTGTCCGGTAAATGAGAGACCTGACTGCCTGTCTTATTGCTACGTGTAAATCCCATTCTGGGCTCCCAAGCCAGATGCTCTAAACTGGCATTTCTAGGAGGTTACTGCTCTACTTGTGTGGTTTGAATCGCTTAAGTCTTTGGCCTTGTG
The DNA here is from genome assembly GCF_929443795.1 of Astur gentilis. NCBI lineage: Eukaryota > Metazoa > Chordata > Aves > Accipitriformes > Accipitridae > Astur > Astur gentilis. The sequence goes on from NC_064888.1 coordinate 32,883,208, forward strand.
CCTTAAAGTGCCAGCAGAGGCATGCTGTAATTGCCCGTAAATGCACCGTCTGTCATATTATTGTTTAATTATTCCAGCTTCTCGCCGCCACGCACTGCGCAGTGTCTCTCTTGCTATCTTTATTTAATTGAGTGGAAAAAATCTGAGACTTGTGCTTCGCTTACGTCACTTTGTATTTACCCAGCACCGCTGGATCCTACTATGAAGTCCCAGCTTTTGTATGCAGAAGTCAGTCTTCTGTATAGAAAAAATAATGTCAATATGTAAAGCATATGTTAGAAAGAGAATCAATATTTTAACACATGGTAAAGTCAGACCATAAATCTCTTCACACAGTCAAATGATTGTATTATTCTCCCTTGAAACACCGCTCCTCCCCCTGAGAAACAAGAGGGGGAAAGAAAACTCTTGAATAACCAAGCCCTTGTCCTCACAATGCAGGACTGTTCTTAGCCCGTCACTCTGTGTCGCTTCTTTCTTTTCTGTCTACTAACTCTCTCTTTTCTTGTGTGTCAAATGCCTGCCTCTTCAAGACCTGTCTTTCCCTAGCCCATCCCTGTTCATCTGTTTCAGAGTATTACCGGGATGTCATCTCTTTCTTGAGATCAGCTTGTGATGACCTGCTCCGCTGCCTACTTGTTACCATTTCAAATATCCTTACGCTTCCTCCAAGCCTTGCAACCAACCCCTATTAATGTTGAAAAAAAACATCTTTCAGAGCTCTTTCCAACGCTCTCCTTGTCCGTATGGCCTATAAAAAAACTTGGCAGCACGCTGGCTGCTTTTCTTTCTTCATGCTCCCTGCGCCTGTGACAAATGCATGTCATTTTTCTGGTCTTACATTTTGCTTTCAGTCTCTGAATTGGAACGCTCTTTTTGTACAGCACCCCCCACTCAAGATCAAGGCTCCTGTGCGCTACCACAATAATAATAAATATTAGGGTTGCGCACACTCACTCTGCTCTAGTTTCCATGGCTCTGGGCAGAAGGAGTTTCATGATGTCCTTCTGAAAGATCATTCTGCACCTGAAGGATCTAGTTTTCAGGGTTTTTTTCAGAAATCCTTAACTGAAATTTTCCTTTACAGTTGTACTCCTTATAACTCCTGGCTCCCTGACTGAGCCAGCATCATTGTTGGGGTTATTCTTTTTGCTTCCCAGGACTGAACTGTAAGATCACTCATTTCATACTATTTTCTGATTTGTTTTATTTTTCATCCATCTCTTTCCTGCAGGAAAGAGCAATTTATATAATGATTTCACTGTGGAATTGACTTCAGGCTTTACTGCTATTTGTCACCATTCAGGAAATCCATCCCTGGCTCCAGGAGAACACTCAATCCCTGCTGACAGTCTGGAAGAGGGAGAGAAAATAGATAGCAGAGCTGCAGCTATTAAGATTAGCAGGCAAATATTTTATTCCAAGTCAATTTTCCCCTTCCAAATTACTTTTAAAGAATTTTTTTTCTTTTTATGAGAACGTGAATGAGGCTTGCTTGTTTGTTTGTTTGTTTTCCTGGGGACTCTCCTACTCAGCTGATCTTCATCTTCTTCCACATTTCAGACAGCAGAGCTTGCAGCAGTGACAAGATGTAATCCCGAGTAAAACTGCTTCTGCCTGTAGCCTTGGTTAACCTGCTGGCAATGATACTTGCCTGGGCATGGGGCAGCTGGCTTTTTTACACAGCTCAGCATGGATATGCTGCCACTCCCAGTCACTTTTAGGACACAGTTGAGTTGTTTACAGTAATCTTAAAAAAACGCATAATAAAATTGTTCTGCCTTCCTGGGGCCACCACTCCCAGAGACCTTTCCCCTTTCTTGGCTACTGTGGGAGACTTCTTCCTTCGGCTTTGCACCTTTATCAGCTAAAAATTGTGACAGTGCAGAACTGGTTTTCTTCAGGCTCTCTCTTTGAAGGACAGGCTATACTGCTACCCTGTTGTAGCTGTTGAGGACTGGAAGATCAGAGAAGACAATGGGGAAGTGGAAGCCTGCTCCCTCTTTTATGCGGAACAGGGGCAGAATATGCCCTTTTATGAAGTTCAGCAGAGAAAAACTTGGGCTACACTTGCATTCCTACATACCGTGCCATACCAGTCAGCCTGGTACTAATCTTCACGGACCTTTGAAGGCATGAAACAACATGCAGTGTAAATGAAATCTGAGCCACACCATACCAGATTATTGGTGCCAGCCAGTTTTAGAAGGCTGACATGAGAGCCAAGTGAAACAGGTACAATGGCAGGAGATGTCTTGTACCACCTGCAGGCATGCAGATCTACAGTGCTCACACAGCATCAGAGTCCAACAGCAATGTGCGGCGTGTAAAAAGCTGGTGAACCCACAGCCACTTAGGCTTGAATGCACTTTCCTGGGGAGGAAGTGGCTTTTCCCTTGGAAAGCTCAACTCCCCAGGGTCTGCATGAGGTCAATGGAAAAAGTGATTTCTTCAGAATATGATTCAGAGTGCCTAAGCACAGGCTTATCTTACTGACTACAGAGGAAGCTTAACCTCTGTAGATCTAAACTAGCTTTTGTGAATACCCTTCCCCTCTTGCCCCTTAGCTGGGGGAGTTACGGTAGTCTGGACATGGTTAGTCCCTTGCAGGCACACTGCCTACTGAAATTCAGGTGCTGCAGACCCAGGCTAAGAGAAGCTTGTCCACCAGAGCACAGAATGTCCTGTTGGATCCTGCTTTGTCCTTTTGAGTTACCCTGGGATGTCAGAAATGGATTTGCAAGTACCAGAATAATTAAATGAAGTCAAGAAAGGTTAGTTTCTTTAGGGATGGCCTGACTGGAGCTGGAATAATCAGCATCTGTTTCAGTTTAACTGAGTTTTTCATTCCAGCCTTTCTCCCCTTTCAAAGTACAGACAACTGAAGCCTTTAATTTGCCCTGTCTTTCAATGCAGAGAAAAGTAGGAGTTTCTAACAGCTGATACTATCCTGTCTAGAATATCTACACTAAAAAAAAATACAGTTTATTGTCTGTTGTGAATGAAAAAGCTCTTGCTTGTTTCTGTTGTTTGTAGTGTTGACTTTGAAACATAAATTGTTTGAACTGGTTGACTCTCCGTTTGTATAATTGGAGATCAGCTTGCTTGATAGCCTGCTGGATTTGCAGTTTTCCCTTGCACTAAATAAACTGAAGAACTGCTGGCCCTGGGGCAGTTAGGACACAGTGCATACTTCAAAAAGTTCGTGTGCATACAAGTAAATAAGAGAAAATCATTTTATGCATGGCATTCTGGATGTGCTGTCTCAGCATCGATACGTCCTGTCTCTCCACCTGAAAGAGCTCCTGTAAGACCTAGGAAGTCTGTTTAAAAAATTGCTAACAGCCTGACAGACATAGATAGGTGGCTAATGAGTTGAAAGTTGAAGCTGGCAGGACCAGAATTGTTTTTTACCTGACAGCTTTACAACCCTAAATCATGCTGCTTGGTTTTGAGAACATAGGTACCTTAATCAAACTCTGTCCTTTTATCATACATTTGCTTTGTAGAACCAACTGGAAGAAAAAACAAAAATAATGTCTTGTCACTCAAGTAAGCAGACCTGACTCTGAACACATTAAAGGAACAGACGATAAAAATAGCAACATTTTACTGTACTGTAGTCCTTCAACAGAGAACCACATTTTGAGTTTCCCCTTCTTTGCATCCTTTGTATTGCAACAACATCTCGCACCAAGCAGAAGCTTTTGCTGTGGTTGGGCAGTCTCTGTTTTCAGTGTGATGGATTTTGTTGTCAGCCACCCCGCTGGAGTATTAGCTTCTAGACATTGACAAGGGCTCTGAATGTCTATGTGCATCCTCCAGGTATGGTTTCTGTGCCTAGCACCCTTCCTCTCTCCCCTTCAGCTCCTGAGTTGTGCCACGTATTCCAGCCTTCCCAGTTGTTGTATACTCATAATAAAGGCAGTGGAGCCAAGGTGACATTCAAGGGAAGGGTAGAAAAGCAATGACAAAGGCACACACTATTTTGATGATCGGTATGATGCTCACAAAGTGAAATGGGCTTTTGTCATGCCATCAGCTTTCAAAGCATGCTTCTCTCCCCCAGAACGACTTAAACCCATTGCAACCTTTGGCTAAGAGACTGATGCCAAACTTCTGGTAAACCAATGATTCAAGAGAAGGGAAAGGAATAGGATAGGGCAGGAAGGTCTGGGTAGATTGAGGTGTAGATGAGAGGAAGATAAAACCTAGGTCTGGGAATTTGAAGGTTTGAGATGTGATAGAGGGAGATTGAGATTCACAAAGAAACTGAAACTGGGAATTAGAGTTTCGTGCTGAGACTGGCTGGCAAGGAACGGGCAGCAAGGGAGGCACAGAAGACACAGAAGAATTCAGTTTGCCAGTAAAAGGAGACAAGAAGGAAGAAAGTCAGGGGGCTAGGCAGTGAGATGAAGAACAAGAGACTGAACTAGGACCTGGCGTGGGGAACTAAAGTTGGAGGCCCTGTTGGAGGTTAAGAAAGGAGAGACAGCCTGGGGAAGGAACAGGTGATGGAGGTTTGAAAGTGGAGGTCAGGCACAGGCACAGGGGAAGGGAATGGAGTACCAGGGGAGAGCCGTGGGTGGCAGCCCCACACAGGGCAGAGCAGAGCAGAGGGGTATGTGGGTGGAAAAGGGCGCAATGGGCTGTCCTCGCTGGGACATCCTGACTTCCAGAGCTGGAAGTGGAACAGAGCTTCCCCAATGTTGGCCTTCACGCTGGCTCCGCCAGCAAAGAATTTGCCTCTTGTGCTGTCTGCCCCAGCCCGCAGTACAGAAACGACTAGAATTGAGTGTCCTTGGACGAGGCGGCGGCAGCTGCCTGCCTGGGGGAGGAGAGCGGGCTTTCTTGTAGTTAGATGACAAGAATTTTGCAGTTGGGAGGAGGTAGTGAAAAGGCCACATGACCAAGAGAGAAAGGGTCAATTCATTAGTCTGGCAGCCACTAAATTAAGAAAAGGCAAGTGGGGCTATTATATCAGAGGTATCTGAATTCAGTCAAAGATGATTCTGAAGTTGCTAGATTGATCTTGTGGTCAGCTTGAGCAAGCTTAACTAATTAATTGCTTTATTTTAGTTCATTGTGTAAGAGCTAGCTCCTAATAAATCACGCTGCTTTGTAGAAACATGCTTGAAACAACTGTGTAAATACCAAATAGCCTTAGGAATGGTCTTATGAATCGACTGAATAATCCAAATTCCAACACTCATCCCCCTCTGCTGCTGGTCTAGATGGAGGATAACAGTCTGCTGTTGCTGTGTTTCTCTTTGAGTAAAAGGGGCAGAGGTCTGTGTTGGACATACAAAGGTACCAACATGGCTGATGACCCATGGACGTGCTGTGATGCAGTGTGATCCTGCGCTGACAGTTGTCCTTTTCAGGAACACAGGAAATGCTACAGGTGTTAAAGGAACATTATGAAGGTTGCAAAGCCAAGTGTTTAAAAGTTAGGCAATGTCCAAACGAAATTGCCAGTGAAACCTTAATTCAGAACCTGTACACATGTAGGCTGTGAAATGCTCATTAGTTGTATTTCCCCTCATGTTCATTTCAGTGTGAATGGCAGTAATTCAAGATCCTCGCACAGGTCTCTGCATTTTCTGGGGCAATGGAGACTGAGGAACCTCTGACTTACTGTCTGTGGATCTATCTTAAGGAGAGGTAGGCAGCCACAAAACCACAAGGTTCAAAATATGGGCCTGTCTCCTGATCCTGAGAGGCCCTTAACTAATACTTCTAAGGACTGTGACTCTTATACTTACCTTCTACACTGGGCCAGTCTGTGTCGATGAAGATTTGGGGACAAACAGTGCTGATGGAGGCTGGGAGTAGGTTGGAGCTGAGCTTTCCAGCATCCAGTAGGAGGATATACAATTAACTACTCTGTGCAGATTAAAAACAAATCTTGTGTGTGTGAATTCTGCCTTTGCAAAACGTCTGTTAGTTCTAATTGTTGGCACAAGTATTACCATAGTATCAGTCTCATCTCATAAGACATATTTAAGGAATTGCAGCAAAAGGGTGGAGTTACCAGTGTAAATTTCTTGGCTGATTCCTTGTCTAGTGACAACGCTCCTGCTCTGCTTTACATCCGCTTTTCAGTTTTATGTTTCATCATGAAAAGAGCAAAACACTTTTTTTTGAGTATAAAGTAACATTTTCTTAGATTTCAAGTTATATTTTTGAAAGTGAAGTGAGTAGAAACAGAAGTAACAGAACCAGAGTACGTGTAGCATGTATCCTTTGTACATACTTCTTCGGTGTTAAAGCAACTGGGCAGTGAGTGGCACTTTGCACACAAAGAGCCTGAGAGATGTAAAGGTACAGTACATGGTCAACAAAACGTTCAGATCCTCCCTATATGTGGTGAATACACGCTGTGGTCTTTAACACAGAAGATGTAGTTGTATATAGAAATCTGTCTGTGTTCAAATGAGCTACAGAAGAAAGAATTCTTTCAGACTCCAAGCTTTTCAGGGCAAAGCATGTATTTCCATGTCTTGTAGGGGATCGGGGCACTGTCCGCACTGAACGTTTTACTGAGTAATAACAACAAATAAACATCCAGTCATTGTAAGAAATACTGTCACTAGGAAATTACACCTGGTTTCTGCCCTGTGACCCATTATGCCGAAAAGGCAGTTCTGCTTTTAATGCTGTCCAGCATTTATTAGTAAAGCGTGTTACCACATTGAACTGTCTGGTCTGCCAAAGAATCACACAAAGGAAAGTGGCAGAACCCAGATAATCAAATACGAATAGCCTTGTTTCACTGAAACTAGCCTCGATGGCTGCCAAAACTTGTAAAAAACTGATGGGAATAGTGCAGATGCTTAGATCTGACTATCTGATGTAGGAAATGGCTCCCAGATTTACTCATGGTTTTGATTCTGCTGAGGTGGCTGACGTTCCTTTTGAACGTGAGCCAGCGGGACCAGTCCAGACCAGCAAGTACTGAGATCAATTATTAGACTCCCACTAGCTTTAATGTGTTTTAGAAATTAGAAAGTTGAGCTACTACTGCAGTGCAGAAACCCTCTAGGCTTGAGGGGCGCTGACTGCAACTGCCTGAGAATTTAGCATTAAAAAGCTAAACCTTTCTCAGCAAAATACCAAAAGGTTTGTTATGATGGGTCGTCAAAGAACTAGCTTTTAAATCCCATCCAAAATCAAATGACGACTGATGGCAGATGCTCTGTCACACTTGAGCGTATTTGTCTACGCAGAGGCATGGTTGCCACCTTCTGAATGGCTACCGCCATTTCTTGCAGCTCCCACATATGCCTTGCAAGGGCAGCTTGGTCACGCTTTGCTTGCGGTATCTCCTACAGAAAGAACAGTCGGCACATTGGTGCGAGGTTATAGTAGGTGCCAACCGGGGTCGGTCCCGATTTTGTAGGAAACAGAAACACGGGAATGTCGCAGCCGCCCGGTCCATCTCTTCCGTAATGTCTCGGTAGCTAAAGGTGACCTGCAGCAAGAGCTGTGCGACGCACGCACAGGACTGAGAAGAGCGACTTCGTATGGGCTCGTTACACGCGAATTTCTGACCCTGTCTGTCCTGGGGGGCAAACTCCCCAGTTGAAGAGTTGGACGGGCGGGAAGGTAGTTCCTGCTCTTGAGGTACTTCAACGAGCTGCAGCCAGCAACCGACGGAGCTATGGGCTGTCCTCCTCCCTCAGGGACATCTCAACCCAAGTTTCTGCCCGGTGTGGCGGCGGTGACACGACGGAAAGTTTCACCGGGACGTGAGGCCAGGGGGGCGGCGGCGCCGGGCTGGTTACCTGCTCACGCTGCCCCGCCGCGGCAGCGGTGGGCGCTGAGGGGCGGCGGCGGGGCGGCCCGGGCCGCGGCCAGGCCCCGCGGGGCTCAGGGGACCCCGAGGCAAGCGGCAGCGGCAGCGGGGAAGCCCTGCCTGAGGACGCCTCGCTCCGGCCCGGCCCGGCCCCGCCCCGCCGCCTGCGCCGTCGCCAGGGGCAACCGGGCCACTTCCGCCCGCCGCCAAGATGGCGGCGGCGCCGTAACCTGGAAGCGGTCGGCCGCCCCGCGCCTCGGCGGGGCCCGCCCCCGTGGTGCCGCGGGAGGTCTGTGGGCGGGGAGTCCCGTGACGGCTCGGTGCGCAGAGACGGTGGCCGGCAGGGGCGGGCGGGGAGGGGGGGGGGGTGCCGAGCGCGCCTTCGGGAGGATGGCGGAGCCGCACGGTACGGGGCGGCCGGGCCGGGGGCCGCGGCGGGGCTGGCCGCCGCCGGGGGCGGCGGGGTGCGCCGAGGCGGCGGCTGACAGCGGGCGGGGTGGGCCTGGCGGCGGCCGGGGGCGGTGGCGGCGGCGGGGGGCGGGAGGCCGCGGGCACAAAGGCGGGGAGGGCCTGGGCGGCAGGTAACCGCGCGGGGGGCGCGGCCGGGAGTGTGTGTGTGTGGTGTGTGGGGGGCGGGGGTCGGTCGGCGGCGGGACAGCCCGCCCGGTCTCCGAGCACCGGCACCCGGCGAGTGCGTGTGCCTGCCTGCCCCGGCGGGGTGCAGCCCCGCCCGGCAGCCGCGGGGCCCGGGGCAGGTGGGGCGGGCCGGGGGCCGGCCGCTGGCTGCGTGCGGCGGGGCGGGGGCGGCCCATCGCCCCGCCGTGGCTCGGCGGCGGCGGGGGGGGGGGGGGCTGCCCCGCTCCTCCCGGGCTGCCGGGCGACGGCATCGAGCGGGCACCGCCGCGACGACAACGACGACAACAGCACCACCAAAAAAAGAAAGGAGGAAGCTCCGTTTCACGGCCTCGCCTCTCCTCCTCCCCTCCGGAGGGCTGCCGGTACCGGGGGCCGGCAGAGAGAGGTGCAAGAGGCTTCGCGTGTGTGTAGTGGCACTGAGGCTCGGGGTAATGATTAGCGGCGTCCCGGGTAATGATTACCTCTGCCTCTGCGTGCGGGAGTGCTGTCCCCCACCCTCTCGTATAGGCGTGAGGCTCTTTTCCTGTTTCACCCGATGCTTTTATTGTGGCAGTTCTGATGCAGCCGGAGAGGCAGAATCTCCTTTCGAAAGTCGTCGCCTTCCTGCCCAGCCAGGTGACTTTCCCGGCGTTTAAAACGGGGAGGCGTCGCAGAGAAAGCGGTGTGACAGCTTCCCGCGTGTGCTTGTGCCTGTAGAAGGTGTTTGCGCCGAGTTGCACGGATCTTTCTCTAGGAAGCGCGTTAAAAAGCTGTAGTAACCTTAGGTAAGGTGAACGGCCATGTGTGTTGACGAAAATTGCGACTGGGCGTGAGCTATACAGAAATTCACCGCACAACTGTAGTGAAACTGTGTTGCTGCTTGACTCTACCAGCTTATTCGGGAGCAAGTACGGAGGCGGCATAAAAAGTCGTAACGTGTGAGAAAACAATTACAAAGTGCTGAAATTAGTACCGGTAGTTTTTAACTCGTGTGTTTGAGATGGGACTATGGAAGCGTACGGTTTATTCCGTTCTGCACATGTGCAGATGCTTTCGAGGCAGAATATTCATGACCAGGGAGTTGTAATTGTGTGTATTGTCATTGCTGCGGTACTTGGTCAGGATTTTTTGGGACTATCAAAATAGAAATCAGGATGGGTTCAGTAATTGCCTTCAGGGTCTTGATTTGCTACTGTTTCTTGTTCGCATGTTTGGCTTTCTGCTTACTGTTTCTTCTTTTTACCTTCTAAACTGTGGTTTTTTTAGTCACTAGTCATTATTGGATGCTTCTATTTATACAATCAAGGGCTTAAAGTAGGTGGTGGTCAAATTAAGTCACACTTTTTTACAGCCATATTTCAGGCATATGTTGTATGGTGATCTTGATATAATCCTAGCCTAGTTTTGGGAAAGATTTACTGTATCCTAGGAATTTGTTATTATGCTGTTGTGCATACATTTTAATTTTAGTAACACCCTTATCCTCTTAATTCCCGTCGAATGATTTGGGTTTGACTGTTTTGGTTTTCTGTGTAATTATTCTTTGCTCTGGATGAGTAAAACGGGAGATTATTTTACTAATTTGAAGCTGGATTCCTTTTAATTTAGACTAATGTTTGTCAGCCGTCAGGATTTCTGTACGTGTGGCAAGGCAAAACATGTACATCAGGCAAAACTAATTTTATATGTAATCTTGTAATACAGAAAGATGATGCCAGACAAAGCTCTCCTTGTGTCCACAGCCTTCCTTTGAGGAATACCGTAGGAATCCTCAAAGAGGATGCTGTCTTCTGCCACGTCCCTCTGTTCTGCTCTTTCTAGAAATGTTAAACAATCCCCAACATTTTTTCTTAGGGGTGATGGCAAGGGTAGGGTCGATAAACAGTGCTGATCGTGAATAGCTGCCGTTCCCCGGTCTAGTTTTTCCTTTCCAGCGTGACATATCTGTAAGGCAGGAGGTGCTGGGAGGGGCGTTCCTTTGTTATGTTGACACTTAAATCGCACTGACGGGTGTATTCTCCTCCAGGAATTTTGTGTGATTGAAGGGATTCCTTCAGACGATGAGTATTTTCTCCAGCTGTCTTTCTGCACTCTTAGCCTATGTACAGAAATTAATTGCTCAGAAGATCTCTGTGCGTGTGCCTTTTAGGAAACCCTTGGACTGATTGTTACTTGGCTGTGGCTTTCTAGAAAAGAATGTTTCTGCTGAAGCGGTGTGTGTGTGTGGCGGTCCTGGCTTGTCACCGTGCGAGCCGGCTGCTGCTGACCTGTATACGGCACCCATGAAATAGGTGGATGTATGTGCTTGCGTGTGTGCCTGGTGCTCATGCATGTTAATTGAATTAAGGCAGTAAAAGTATCTTCTGCTTGTGGTGAATGAGAAGGATCGCATTTTGTGATGCCTTCTTGGCAAGGCTGAGGAAGCCCTGCGAATAACCCAGCTCTTTTTCGGGAAGGTTTAATATGATGATAAGGAAATAAAACTGCATTAAGAGATCTCAGATGTTCCAAAATACTGTTGTGGAGGATTTGGGTGGGCGCTAAGAAGGAGCCGTTTCTCTCCAGCAGCAGGTTTTCCTTCGTGTCTGAAGAAAGACGAAAACTTGTGTGCGTAGAGGGAGGGGAAGGCAGCGCTCGCCCCTTCCCCTCGCCCGTTGCAGCCCCCCCGGTATGTCTCACCCCTGATGCCCACCTCGCCCCTGCCCTCCTCAGCAGGTGGGTTTCGGCTGGCTCTGTGCCTTGCCCGGCTGCAGGGTCGCTCCCAGCCCGCAGCTGGTAACGTGTGCCCGTGTCCAGCCTGCCGTGCCCTCTCGCACCGCTTGGCTAGTGGCATTTCCCACCCAAAATGCTTCGAGGCTCGTTGCTTTTAATTTTTTATTTTTTTTTTGTGCGGCAGCTTTGTGGATGCTCTTTTAATTGAAGCGAGCGTTGCTTTCCTTTCTGTCGTTGTGATACCTTCTATTTATTTTTACTGCATGCAACTGCATCTCAGAGGAGATATTTCTGTCTCTTTCTGGTGGGTTTGGGTGTGTGTGTGTGTGTGCGTGAGAGGGCTGGGGAGGACACAGTAGGGAAGATTAAGCAGCCAGTTGTAACTAGATTGTACAGATAAAAAAAACCCCCTTGTTTACATTAAAATAGTACCGGCTGATATAGTCTAGTCTGTTTGATACAGTAGTCTCGCTATGTTACAAAATGTACCGGGATAAAATGTAACAGGTTGTATAATAAGCAGGTAATGTTTGCGGTACTAGCCATTGACCTTAATTTGCTTGTTTTTTGCTGCACTGCTTGAGCTTGAAATGTACTATTAAATTTGGGCATTCTCTGACACCAAATTTGGTTCAATAAAGGCATTTTCAGGATAGCAAAACAATGGTCTCTGGATAAAAGGGGAATTTTAATAACTAAGGATTTTTCTGTCGTTAACCTCTAGGTAATGGCTATATTTTGTATGGAAATTATGCAGTGTTTATAATTTCTTTTAAAAAAGTAATTTTGTACCACGTAGTTAATTTTAGACTGGTTTAAGATCGTTGCAGTTTAAGAAGTACTTTATCTGTATTGCTCTACAAGAGAAATACATGAGAGAACAGAGCCTATCATATAATTGTAGACATGCTGATTGGCCTGAGAATATGTTAAGAGGCTGTGAATTGGTGTAGATAAATACTAGGATGGGTGGTCAGAGAACTTCTTAAAACAATCTGGCATGCCTATATACTTGGTTCTTTTAGTATTTTTTTACCGTTAAGGTGTACATGTAAAAAACAAACAAACAAACAAAAACCAAAAAAAAGGAAAGACTTGAATATATTTATTTGCTTTTTGATTTCTCAAAGGAAGGGTAGTCGATGTTCTCAGGATGGATGTACATTAGATCCTAATTTGCACGTCTGCCTCCCTTTTTGTTACAAAAAGCTCTGGAGAATATTTTTTGCCACAGGAAAGTGTGTCGATGTTTTTTAATTTATTATTTTTTAGCATAGTGGAAAGTTTGCTACTTGTCTGTTAGCGGTGGTGGGGTTTTGCAGAGAGGAGCAGCGCTGGGGAGGCGAGCTGTGCTCCAGCCCAGTTGTTCATCTTGAGAAACATGCGACTGGTGCTCGCAGTAAATTGGTTGTAGCTTGCTCTTACCTTTGCCATGCTAATCCTCTACGTGCTTTTGTGTCTTAAAATGCTTCATATTCTACTTATGAGCAAGATGTATGGGGCAGACAGCATTTCCATGGAGCCCTGTTGATCCCATAGATATTGTATCCGGTTCAGTGGACCTGCCTACCCTGTGGTCGGAGGCTTTTTGTTATGCATGCATCCTAATTGTTCTTTCTGTTGGCATTGTACATAGACTGAAGGGGCTGTGCACCAATGCAAATAGCCTTTCTAATACCTTATGCATTTGCATTATAATGGCTGCATAAATATTGCAGCACATCTCAGTTCACTCTCTCGCTGCTTTGACTGCTAGGATTTAAAATAGGTTCTTTCTGTAGCACAGATCTTGTTCGTGGTTGGTATTGCTTTGGAGAGGGGTTCTGAAGCACATCTTTATTAAATAGTGAAGACTGTTTGCTATGAGGTGCAATTTTAATTTACCCATGTTCTAGTCTCCCACTCCTTTCAGCCCACAGGTTGATACAGGCGCTTGGAGGAAAAAAAATTAAAGCTTGAGCGGTTTTTCACCAACTATTTCTAAACTCACTATATCGAGTTGCAAAACATGTTTGCTTGAGACTTGGTTTTGCATTTATTTCCAGAAATCCTATAGATGTCTGTGGGAATATTTTATGCATAAGGAATGCAAAGTACTGTGCCACCATTGTTTTGGTGCTGTAACGTTCTGTGATTTATGACTAACTTTACCAGAAGCACCCCGAATTTCCTTTGAAAGTGTCGATACAGTGATGTGACTGAAAGCGGACATTCTTTTTGGGAACTGGTGGCAGATTGCCATCACCTATCTGTCAAAAGTTTGCTTTACAAAGTTGTTAAACACAACGCCAATTAGTATTGCTTACTTGACTCTTAGTGATTAGTAGATGCATAGAGGCTTTTAAAATCATCATAGAATGCCATCTTTTAAAGGTTTGAATTAATTTCTTGTAGCTGCAGCCTTGTTATTAATGTATTGTGTCAAATTTTGGGAAGGGTAATTTATTAAAGTATTATTTATATTTTTTGGCTAATCAGTTGTAATCCTAGGGTTTGCTCTGTTCTACGCTGTTTATTTTGTGGAAACTGCAGCAAGAAAGGCATGTTTAAATCAAATGATCTTTTTTTTTTTAATATATCTGATGTTAGTAGCTTGTCATTCTTTCACTTGTTTGCACATATTAAAGCACTAGTAGCTGTTCAGGTTAAGGATATGATGAATGATGCTGTTGTTGGAACTAAAGTTACGAAAACAGTTTTCTGAAACAGTAAGTGGATAGTATTGCAAGAAACCATAAATTTACTTAGAACTTCTATAAGATGATTGATGATTTACTTATATATGAAGCATTCTGCAAACAACATACATGTTACTACAATACAGTATTCTTAACACTTATCCTGTCAAAAACTTGTGTCTGCTAGTAGTTTAGAATAAGTATTTATAGTGATAGCCATGAAAATGCAAGGTTAAATAACGTTAAGTGAAAGAATAAAAATAATCCTGAAACCCTGACACCTGAGAACCTGAAGCTGTAGCATATTTATACTTCATGTGTACTTGGATTTTAATTATCCATTAGATATTACAGATAATGTTGGTTTAGTACCTCAAAGAATATGGCAAAACCACTTTAGGATTTGCTGTTGTATTTAGATCTATGTTTTCGGTGTTTCCATCCTAATAGGAATAAATATAAATCAGAAATTAAGGAGGTGTTTCATGACAGTTTGAATGGTCAAGAACAATCCATTGGTCTGGCATGTTGTTTTGACTGGAAGAAAAATAAACATATTTATTACTTTTATGAAGAAATACCTGACTGGCAGCCAAAAAGACCAGGGCCTGATATTTAATTGCAGCCAAGGTGCAGCAATGATCATGGGGAGTTGGACTTATCTGTTTTCCTTTTCCTTTCTCTCTCCTGTGTCCCAGCCATCTAAATCTTGGCAAATAGGGGATTTTGCTCTCTCTTTGGTATGAGGCTTCTCTCCTGTGACTGGCAGTAATGGTAACCCGTGTAATTGTAGCACAGGTGAACTGTCCAGTCTTCTGTATAATAAAAGATTTCTCAATGTTGTATTTTTTTTTTGAGGCTGAAAGTTAGGTTATAATCTGTTTTGTAATACACAGCATTGTGTTTATTGATAATCGTCCTGTGAGGAAATACTCATATTGTGTCAAAAAAAGTAAAAAAAAAATCCTTTTTTACTGTTTTAACTGTTGCATAGATTTATCTTTTTTTTTTTTTTTAACAAAAGAAAGCAAATTCAGTATGTCACTAACTTAAAGCTTGTATAGCACAGCAGTGAAGGTCCTAGTAAATTTGTGGATAATTGGCTAAAGCTATACATACAGTGCAACTGCAGGTACTGAGTAAAGTGCTTTGTGCTGTGAAAGGGTTCAGGTTCTTAGCTTCAGTCTTATTTTTCCTTCATGTTATACCTACCTAATCCAGCAAAATACTGGATTTTATTCCATCCTCATTACAAAAAAAAAATTTAAAAAAATCCTATAATCTCTCTTAGTGCCTTCCCCCCCAACTTGACAAAAAAACTCCAACTCAACCCTCAGCTGTCCAAGGCATGGAAATAATTGAGTAATCCTTATTCTCTTCATTAGATGAACTTCTGAAATTGTGATGGTAGAATTTTGTGCTCTTTTATATTCCCCTTCCCCCTCCTCCTTGAGTCAGCCACTGCAGAAAAGCAGAACTGTGCATTTCTTTTAATTCTAAGGGATAGCCGTGCAAAGAGGAGTCTTCAGATTGCTGTAAATGCCAAGTCCTGTTTAGAAGCATTTTGTTACATGGAGTTGCTATGTGTAGCAGAGAGAAAATGACTTCACTAGCAAACTATATGGCTCCTGGAGGCATCAGGTGGCTTAATGTGTAAACAAAAGTCCACAGCAGTCAAAAATAGATCTTTATAAAAAGAAATAGTGCAAAAAAGTGACCTCCTAAACAAGGAAGTAAAGGGCTACCAGAGAATCTATCTGTGTAGTCCTGCAAAATGCTGATCACAGCGGAATGTGAAGGACTTGCCATGAAAACCCATTTTGCTGTTGCTTCTGACACAGAGTACATGACTTTTAAAAATGTTTCTTGTAGAGAAATGATTGTACAATCAAAGGGTTTAAAGCCAAGAAAAATCCTATGAAATATGCATAATTTGGAGTGGTTTGCACAATTTTCATATTGAAGGGATGGGTGGGTTAAATGAAGCCTCAGTTCAAATGTTCTTGTTAGCATACTAAATCTGTGACAATTACTTTTCTAATAGATTTTAAAATCTAATGGCTATTGTACAGTACTTGCAAAACCTAAAATATTTCTTATTGAAGAGAATTTTATGATACTGGCAGTTACATGAGCTATATTGAATTTAAGATTCTAGATTATTTCTTTTCAGGAAAAGGGAAATTTATGTTAGTAAGTAACATGAATTAAGACACCTGGGAACTTGTCTTTGTGCAGCAAATTTTGTTCTGGTAAGTCCCTCTAACTCTTCTGAACTCTTGGATACTCTGCAGATAATGGCAGGTTTCAGGTTATCATATTTGTTTTTCATGGTGGGCTACGTATTTGCTTTTTGGAATATTCAAACAATTGTTTGGCAGCTTTCTTGATAGCACATTGTGTGTGGTAGGCCTAGTTAGGAAGGAAACAAAAGTTTAAATATTGTAGCCATGAGTTGCAAGTCACATAATAAATACAACAACCTGGATTTTTTTTTTCCATGACTTCATCCATAAATTTATTTTTCTGTGTTTTAGGTCGTCATGAGGCATGTTTTTACAGTAGGAATTTCTCTATTCTCTTCCCCATAAGAAGTCTTCAGATAAATGTTGGTAGTTATTTCTTGCCCTTAAAGTGTATACTGTCTTGTCTTTTAAAACTGGCTCTTTGCAGTCTAGCTCTTTTAAGAAGCTCTAAGTCATACCCAAACAGTTATCCAGGTTTCAGTTACATGCTCTCACTGTAGTAACACGGTTTCTTCTTCTTCTAAACTGTGATGCTGTTTATTGAACCAATTAGCTGCTGGTTGCAAGCCAGAACTTTCTCCTGAAATCAGAATTGATGAATAAACAAATTACACTGGAAGGATTTCTGTTCTCAACGTGTGATAAGGACGTGGTTCGTATCCTGCAACCTTGGTGCCTGTGTGTGTTGGTGCCTGTACTCAGTCCTGCCGAAATCAGTGGGGTAAGCTTTTGAGTATGGGTCACATGTTCGCATCATATATTTGATGGTATGTCTGTCTTGGAATGTTTCTGAAACCATTCCAGCTCTTCTGTAGCCAGCAGATGGGATGCATACGCCTTCATTAACAAGCAGTTAACTCTGCTGGTAGGACTGAATTTTCATCACGCTTGGGGTCTCTGACTTGGCTCTTTCTGTGTTCCAGCTCCCACTGTTTGTTCTGCTCTCTCTAAGAAGAAATCAGCACTAGCATTACATGCTCCTGCCCTCCTGTGGTAATGAAAACCTAAACGTTTTTCTCAAAATCAGGTTGTGTAAAAATAAAAGAGAAAGGGAGGAGAATAAGGAACTAGTTTTTTCTCTTCTGGAGCAGCTGCTCACATCTCTCAAGATGTATGTTTGCTTTTGGTTCTGCTTCAAAAGCCCTGAGAAAATCATAGTTATTTCTAAACTTGCTGTTATAGTATCAGAAAGACCTTCTAGCCTTTTAGAGCTTTGAATTAATCTTCTGACCTTTTTATGTGATATGCACTATCCCTTTTGCAGTAGAGTAGAGAAACTAAGGCACAGAATTAAAGGGAAGATTTTTAACAGCAGCAATGGGATTGCTCTGCCTTCCCTCCTGGTGGGAGCTGAAACCCAGTTCCAGCACGTGCCTTGGAGAGCCCGCCTGGCCGTGTGACCCACACCAAGCTCACCATGAGTAAGGAGCATAGGTCGATCCCAACCCCAAACTCCTCACTCCTTCCAGATGAGCGAAAGGCAGAGCAAGGCAAAGGGGTGCGAAACCGTTACGGCCGTGAAATTGTTGTCGGTAATGAAAGCCACTGAGAGTAGCATGTTAGGTCTTTGAACATGCGGTGTGATAACAAGTAGTCATGTTGCCTGAAAGGATCCTGAAGTGGTTGTAGTCTGTATGTGACCTCTCATTTCTTTAATGATCCTCTATTAATAATACTAAAAGAGAGCTGCTGTCATCTTAGTTTCAAAGCTAATGGTGTGTATAAACTATGGACATACAACTTCAAGTCTCTTTAGGCAAATGTTTATGTTACGTTCAACAGGTAAAGTCTTGGAATGAGAAATCTGTGTTTGTCACAGCTTTCACTTCTGTGACTTCCAGTTCCTACTGAAACTGGTTTTTTGTTAGCAGGGAGACTTTTCACAATTTGTACACCGTTGGTTCTTTGGGCCAGCTTGTTGTCTGTCTTGCAAAAATATTTCGTATGAACTGATCAATTGTATACCATGGTAATCTAAAAGCATGCTTTAGAGTTGCTTCTACTGATTCTTCCCGTTGTTTTGTACTTTTACAATGTCATTTTTTTTTTGTCCCTCTTCATCTTTGAAGCCACTTAAATTAGCAGTGAAAATACGTTACACTCGGTTCCAACAAAAATAATTTTTCCAGAATAAGTTTCTGTAATCTTTGCTGTAAATTTCTTATTTTGTGACACAGAAACAAGTTAATGCAAGGCAAAAGGGTATAGTGCATGAAAGCTACTCACTGCTACTGCTTGTCTGTGTTCCCTTATACCGGGGTAATGTGATGTATACTGCCTCCATTCATTTTAACCAAGAGTATGTGTGCATGCCTGGACTTTCTGCAAGTAACTGGTATGCTTTGACCATTGAGTTATTCTGTTTGCAAGTCTGTCTAGAGTTATAAAGTTTCAAAATAAAAGTAGGGGGAGAGAGCATGAAAGGTTTTCATGTGAGTGCTACTTCCAAAATGCTGCTGATTGTTATCTACTGCATTTTCTAAATCGAAACCTAATAATGATTTCAACTTTTTGCATGTACTTTTTCAATGATAAAGCAGTGACTTGTTTGTCATGTTTGGAGATGATCAGCAAAGGGTGATGAGCTACACAGTGTTCTGCATGGGTTGTGTGTGGCTGTAAAAAAAGCTCATGGACTGAATTTCAAGTTGTCTGTTTTAAGTGCAGAGTGTAAAATGACTGCTCAGACCCTTTTTTCCCCTATCAAGAGTAAGTTTTCTTTCCTCTCTTAGCAACTTTCTCAAGCAAGAGAGGGTGAGATGGGCAACTGCCTTGGGTATCTATTTTAATTATGATTTTATATAAATTGAGTGTTGTATAACCTGGTTTATGAACTAAATGAGAGACTAAGGAACTAGTTAACAAGTTTACCTTTGTGGGGTTGTACTTTGATGGCTCTTCCATGTGTATTGCAGGTGTGTGTATATATTCATCCAGTAAAAACACATGCTGCTTTTCAGTTACCAAAAGTAAATGGGCAGAACTTGATTAACAGGATAGAATAGAATTAATGCTGGAAATGTTACTTTTCACCCAGTTTTACCACTTTTCAGGTGGCTGCTCTAATATGAGGTTTACATTGATCCACTATAGAGATGATAATTCCAGAACCCCAACACTTAGGATTCATTTGGATTCTGATTTTTCTTGCTGCTAATGAGCACTGTAAGTCCTGTTATCAGTCAGATGCGGGGGACTGCTTATATGGTCCTTTTTTTTTCATCTAATGTGACCATGGGCACTTTACATCTGAGAGTACTGTTCGGTTTTGATTATTATTAATATGCAGCTTTTAGCACTGCCTAGTGCTTGTAGCCTAATGTAAATAAAATATCCCAGCTTGAAAAGCAGTGACAAAGTGAAGTGAGCTTTTCTAATATGAAAACTTAAACGTGATCACAGAGTAGACTAATTAGCCAGTGCAAGGAATTTGGTTCTTTTATGTCAAGCTTTTCGCTTGTCTGTAAGGTTCAGTATGAGATGTTCTGATATGCTGACACTGTTGTAACTGTACCATTATAAGTGAGATAGACACATATATCTATATATATGTAAAAAAAAAAAAAAGAAGTGGGGATTACTTTGGACTGTTTGTGAAGTTCACCAAATTCACTTGTTGATCACTCCCAGCTTTAGTTTGGTACTTCTGATGGCATGTAGTGGTTCTTGGAGAAGTAATGTGGGTTTTATGCAAATCTTTTAATATTTGAAACAATATCTAGAAATAATAAATAACAAATTAAGAGCTCCTGATGATAATAGAGGTGAGGAAGAAATTTTAACTGAAACTGATGGTACTTTTTTCAGTTCAATTTAGATTTGCTGGTTTATCTTTTTTTTTTTTTTTTTAATTTTAAATAAGACTTCAAGACTTAAGCGTGCTCATTGTAATGGTCTTGCTCTCTAGAAATATCTGCTTATTATTTCCCCCCCACCCTTCCAGTGTTTAGGGAACTTACTTTCTTTGGGCTTGATGTGTCCCTTAAGCTAAGCATTATTCTGTTGATTCAGTTTTTGAAAAACTATTTGAGAGGAAAATCCAGGGGATGCTGGGTTGATGCTGGAGTATGGCTGTAGCTTCTACTTCTTGTTAAAGTGTTTGTGTCAATTCTCCTGAGAACACATTTTAGTTGCTAGGATCTTAATAGTTAAATTTCAGTGAAAGCACAGTTTTTAATGGCTCAGAAACCCCCACTTAACCAACCATGATTGTATTTTCTTTCAGTAGTCTCAAACTTTAATGTTCTCCTTGAGATACCTACAGTGAACAGCTGGTCTTCCTACTGTTGTTTCTTTAGTGGAAAAATTCAGGTGTCCTCTGTTGGCTTCATGCTTGCTTTTTGAGTGTAAGGACATGTGCAACTTTTTGAATCTTCTCGTAAAAGATAAAAGAAAAGCACTGTGTCACTTAGCTGAAATATTAAAATTTTACGTTCTCATTTTACTTTAGCACTACACTAAATAATGATTTTGTTGAAGAATAATTAATTTCACTGCTTGATTGAGTTGCTGTTTTTTTTTGTTTTGTTTTGTTTGTTTCTTTGGTTTTGTTTTTTTTTTTTTTTTTTTAGTTGCTCCCTAGTTCTGTGCCTGTCTTTGGGAACTGTTTATTGGTGTATGAACGCAGATCCCAAAAATAGCTATCAAACGCAATTACTGTTTGCAATTATTTCTGATCCCAGAGGGGAAACTCAAATAGGTGCAACCTGTAGGGACCTTCCTTTGCCCTAGGGGTCTGTAACAGTTCCTATTTTACAGTATACTGGATTTGTAGTGGTATTTAAATTGGTTGCTGATGGTTGATAACCGAATCCCAAATTCGGAGAAAAGTCAAACTCTGATTAACTGATGTTTTTCTTTTTCATAGATGCTACATTTTCTTTTTGCTGTAGAGTGGAGAGTGAAACGGCCATTTCCTTCTTGCTTTTTCTGGTCTCTCACAGACATTGAAAATACTGTATTTGTGGTGCCATGTGCAGATATCCAAAGTCTGATTTATGGTCACATGAACTCTGTAAGGCTTGTTCTTAAACAAAACCCCAAGCCTTTTAAGTTTAGTTTTAAACCAGAGTTTTTTGGTTTCATTTCTGCTGAAGTTATTTTTATGGATATCTTGCATGTCTTTGTCTTGCTTTCCATGGAAAAATATCATCTACTAACTGGTGAATGTCAGTAAGTTCTGTTGCATTCTAGAGTTTTTTGTTTCTATTTAACCTTCAAGCTTTTTGTATCTTTATTAGCAGCTTCATATATTGTATATGCAAGCATGAATGTTATGTTGGAGCATGCAGGGCAGCATAGCTTGGTAGCAGTCTGCAGGCTAGAAGTGCCTTACAGGGCAATGATTTGCTTCCTTTTTCTGAAGGAGGGGTGGAAGGGCTGTTTGGGCAACAAATACTTCAGGCACTGAACTTTTTCTTAGATGACACTTTGTAGCCTTATCTAGACATACTAGTACCATGGCCAAAGGATGGAGGGGATAGGCAATTTTCTAGCAGTTACCTACAGAATTATGGTGTGATTGTAAATATAAGTGAGGAAGTGGACCCAGAAAAGCATCCCTTGAAGCTATCACATTTTTCTGGGGAGAGATGAAGAGCTCTTGAATTAAAATGATAGTTTATTAATAAATGCTAGAAGTACGAAAGAGGTGGTACTGCATAAGATCAAGTATGCTGAATGTAGCCTGCAGTAATGAGTCTGACTATGGCAGGGATCATCTGGCCTGGATTTAGTGGTAATGTTATTTGCTTTGTAACATAAGCTAGAGGTTGGTTGTGAGAGAAGTGAGCAGTGAAATAGTATCATCTGCACAGATCTGACATGAGGAATTTAGGAGTTAGAGGACAGCGCACAATGTGTCAAACAACAGAGGCTGTGATTAAAACCTCTTTCTCTGTCGTGCTTCCAACTGGTAGTCCTCACAACCACAGATCAAATTTAGCCTTAGCAAGCAAGAATCATTTTAAATTAAAATTTCCTTGTTTGCATCATGTCTGAATTTGATCCCCATAGGATGCTGATTTAATATAAAGTTATTTTATGTCTATCTTCATTTTTAAAAAAAGAAATTGAAAACATATGTTTATAGCATTTAATTATACTTTAATACTAAGCCAATACTGACAATTGTCAGACAGTTATGTTACTGTCCATGGAAGAATTATGAAGCTTTTGCTTTGGTAGGAATTTGTGTGATACAGTCAAGCGACATTCAGCTCTTCAGATTGCAACTTCTTTTCTACCTTCTGTTTGAAGAATTATTGTCAGAGAACGGGAGAAGGGGAGGAAGAAGGAACTGGCGGGGGGAGAGAAGCTGCCCTTGTTTGTACAACCTTATGTCCAAGAATCACAGGAGCTGGAGGCTGGTAGGGAGAAGAAGGTTTCATCAGACACATGCTAAACCTTCAGCCCTGCATAGCAATAAAGGTGTAATTTGTCTGTTTCTTGCCTTGCAGCAAAGGGAGGGATGGAGAAAGGCTTGGGACAGGATGGAGGAATACAGCACTGGCATGTTGTGCCTTGCTGCAAAGGGAGCATATGTTGAGAAGGCGGCATTGGCCATGCCCTGTTGCAGGGGTCACACCAGTTCAGGTCCTATTCCCCATGTCTTCTCTAGTTCTGCTGTCCTGCCTGCCTGTCTGCTACTGCTCTTTGGTCGTTATTCCTATATTTATAGTTCCTTGCAGTCTGTACCTAGTATTCCTGTCTCGCTTCAGGTAAATGCTGGTGGTTGACATCTCTTTTTTACCTGTACCTGTTCTCTTTGTGATCCTTTCTGTTTTCATTGGAAGTGTGGTTTTTCTTCCCTTCCCACTATTTTGAGAATGTTTGAGTAAAAAAGGAACAAATAGGTAGCAAGTATTTGTTAAAATTAATTAACTAACTTCCTTGTTAACCTCATTTTTATTTACTTATTTTTAGAGATCCAGGTACCTCTCCAGTGTTTCAGTTTCTTCTTTTTCCTTCTGTTCAGGAGCTCTTTTCTCACTTCCTCAGATATTCTCCTTGTATCCTCATACTGCTTGTATATAAATATAGTACTCTGATTTTGAATATATTGTTCTGGAGCATGTTGTCATACTAAAATTTTTTCAGTCCTTCTAGTTAGTTCATGAGTCTGTATACCTTTTCTGAGTGCTTTCTGCATCTGTCTAATACTTTTTGGATTACACTTGTTTTGAAAAGGGCTAATTCTCTTTTAATCTGGATTATTTCAACCTGTACTACTCATGTGAATGTCACCTAGGTGGTTGAAACACCCATCTCCTGCCCTGTGCATCAAAACAAAAATCCAGACTCCATCACTTTGGTGAGCTGTGCAGCGGAGGTCGGGTATGGTACAGGGACGCTCTGCAAGGAGCTGAGAGCAGCCCTCGCCTCTGTGCAGCTCAGAGAGGAGCAGATGTGGGCAATCTGAATGCAGTGAATTACCTGTTCTCAGCTCACACCATCTAGTGCAATCCTCTGGTCCATTTATTTAATACATACGGATTTTCCAAGGTACAAGTATCTGGAGACCAGCAGGTCTGCTGAGGCACAATGTTGTGCCTGAGCCAGTGTAAAGGTTGCATTTTTCTTAGTCATTTGTCTTATAACTATTAAATGTTCACAAACAGATCAGATGATTCCTTGCTGAGTTACTTAGACATTTAGAAATGACATTTGTTTTTTGTCTAAAAGGGGCAATAAGGTGCAAGAATGTCATTCATTAGAAATTGGCATACGCTACAAATTTTTTTTTTATTTTGTTAGGGTAGTGGTATGAACTTTCATGTAGCTCTAAGCTATTCTGCTTTTTCATTGTTTTCATCAGATTTCCATTATCTTATTTAATTTATTAGGAAGTGGTGAGGTAAAAGGCTTATTATTGCATCGTATTTGTACAGTGTTGTTTAATTCAGTTTGCGTGTCTAAATTTTTTCCATGACTTCTTTCAGATTAACATTGCTGCTACTTTCTACTTTTACAATACACAAGCCTTTCAAGCGTGCTAAAGAGTATATCATCCAGTTGATTTTTGGCAAGCAAAAATCATGTTTTTCACTATTTCGAGTAAAAATGTCATTGAAGACCTTTTGATTTTTTCAGGGGAAAAAAAAAAGATGCCTCATCTGAACAGATTTTGAAGAATCTGCTTGGAAGGGATCATAGTGGTTTTCTTTTTTCTTTTTTTTTTCTTTTGAAGGAAAACATCTTGTTCCTGTGAAGATACCCAATTTATCATGCATTTTCCAGAATTGTTAGTATATGTGAAATAATCTTTTAATCAGGCTCCTAGTTATGAGCAGAATAATATTAAGTGCCATTTGGAGTCTTTTTGGGTGTCAGGCTGGGGCTTAAGGTGTTCTGTGGGTAAGGCTCCTTGACAGCAGGAGTGAGCATGAGGAGTGTTCATGGCAGATCTGGGCTTTATGTGGTTCTTCATAGGAAGGTGAACAGAGCTGGCTTTCTCTTCTGTGAATGTTTCAGTTTTCTATCCTGGGAAAGAAATCTCTGGGATCATCGCTGGAATCTTTAAGAATGTGGATGAACTTGCAAGAAATTCAAATGTTACCATTCTTGGGTTTTTTGTAATGCTAATGCATTAAATGTTGATTGGGGGGGGGGGGGGAAACTCATGTAAAAACTAAATAAAAATACTCCAAGAAGTTATGAAAATTAAGTTTGCAATACAAAGCAGTCAAAATTAGACAGGTGTGAATGAGATGGCTTCTAGTGCTTTAGGTGACCAGAATCTGTTTAATACATCTCCAATTGCTACATACTTTTGCCTTCCTTAAAACCCCTTCTCCAATGCAGTGTGTAGGAGCAGGAGTGGTGTTTTGTTGACTGATTACTGTCTCAGTATTTTTATATCTGTGATATTTTCTTATGTGGAGTTTCTTACCAGCTGCTTCTTGCCCGCCACCCATGCCCACCGGCCTCCCGTCCCCGTTCTTGTTCCATCTCCTGCCTGTTTCTCCCTTCCCCGTATTTCTGAGCTCGCCTGTGCTCCCGGCAGGAGCTTTTCTCCTTTGCGTGGCCACTGTGACCCCACGGAAGGTGGGGAGGACTGTAGGAGGGTGTCTCAGCTGGATAGGAAAGGCCTGTTCAGCCACTGTGCATTTGACTTGCTCTGTGGGAATGCCTTATATCAAAAGAAGTTGGCGTGTAGGAGTCGAGGAGGTGAAACAGGCACAGGGTTTATGAAATACTCAGCTCTTTGTTGCTGGAGGAATTCCTCGCAGTTTTCTTATTAGAGGTTTCAGAGTGGCCAGGAATGAATATGTGGTGAAATTCACTGTGGCACCAGACATCTTAATAAATTTCCAAGTCCCTAATCTAAACCAAAAATGTCATAGTTGTTATGAAATCAGTGTTAAGATTACCTTCGACATGAACAAAGCAACATGCTTTTTACCAGCTGTCAGTCTTATAAACAGCTGAACTGAATAAATTATTGTACCTTTTCCCTCGGTTCTCATGTCCCCTCAGGGCACCCTCCCCAACCCCAAAAAAGCCCAGAGACTGGCAGGCAGCTGCTGGTAAACATCAGCTTTGAGGAGTGAAGTCTAAAGAAATTCAATGTGATTGAAGAAGCCTTTGCCACAAAGCATTGGCTGTATATAGCTGTATACAGGGCTACCTGAATCACCTATAATATGCATCTATTTGCTTAAATAGTATTTCACTGCTTTCTGTCATTATGTTTAATTCTGTTTTGCTCATGGGGGAAAACAGTTGAAAGCTTTGAAAAAGGCTTGGGAGCAGTTTTATTCTTCATCACCGTATCAGGGTGTATAATGAGCCTACGTTTCTATGGTGCCATTAATTTACAAAGTTCCCCAAGGTATTTCTAAGTTGCTTTGGCTTCTCCAGCTGTGGTTGAGCATTATTTCAAGCAGCAGTGCAGGACAGTGGTCTGTCCATTGGAACACGGAAGCTGTTTAACCATGTGCAGTAATGCAGAACAAGAGGGTAAGGACAGGGAGGGAATAATGCAAAATCCAGTTGGCACTGGAGGGAGAATCTGGGTAGGCAGAATTCAATTAACCTTAGAAATATAGCAGTAAATAATGAGAATCTAGCTGGAGTGGACACACATAGTACAGGAAAAATACCATTTCTCTTTGGCAGTTCGTAGTTCTTGCGTCTGAATAAGAATACTCGGAGGGCAGAAGTGGTCCATCACATCGTGTTTAGGCAGATGTTTGCGGGGGAAAAAAGAGATGAGAGTATTTTAACTTGCATCCTGTCATTTGAAACGTAACAGTTTCTTTGTACTTTTGTTCTGTCTATATACTAACTTGGCTGGAATCAGTTTGCTTTCACCAGGTAAAATGCATTTATCTGAAAGGCTCAGATTACAAAACCAGACAAAAAAACTCACTGGAAAAACATTGGTTAAGCAGTAATGGGGGAAGAGGTGTAGATCTTTTTGATTTTTCATTCAGAATAGTCTACATTTGTTTTGGTTTCTTGTAATACTTAAAGATATGATGTAAACTTTTGGAAAAATATGCCATCGTGAAGAAAACAAGTCTAGCTGATCATTGTGCAGTTTTCAAATAAATTTTCTTTTTATTTAATTTAGTTGTAATGAAGCGGAAATGTA
This sequence comes from Astur gentilis, assembly GCF_929443795.1. NCBI lineage: Eukaryota > Metazoa > Chordata > Aves > Accipitriformes > Accipitridae > Astur > Astur gentilis. The sequence continues at coordinate 32,909,854 of NC_064888.1, forward strand.
CACTTAAATTGGAGTAAATTTGATTCCGATTACGGTTGTTATCTTTTCTATGTGAAGAATGCTGTTCTGTTCAAGAAGATATTTTCTGAGAGCAGGTCAGATGCAAAATATGTTAACGATGTCTAAAAGTGAGGAGATTTATAATTGGAAACTTGTGGGTAAATATGTATTTTTTTTTGGACTTTACCAGACACTTGTACGTCTTCCAAGCTCATGTATGTTAGTTGGAAAGTAAATGTTATTACATATATCCTTTTCCATACATTAGTTATATTTAAACTAGGTGTTCAATAAAACAAATATATCCAAGCTTTTTTCATCTTAGCTGAAGATCAAGAACTGCATATAATCTTAGATAGAAAAAAAATTGAACAGGGGCCAGATATTGTGCAGTGCCGAGCTGCCATATGTAGTTATTGTGGCTTTGTCTGCTAGAACATAGAAGGTAGAGAGTCATCACTCCTCTTCATGTTCAGAATTGTGTTAAAAGTGCATTTTAAGCTGATTTTTAGATATGCTTTTTTTCCTAGCATAGTAACCCTCTGCAAAGGGATCTTGTGACTTACACAGTCACTAATTATGGTCAGAAAATTCAAGGGACTGAGAGTCATCCAGCACTGAACTTTGTGAAACAGTCATAATTATTATATAAAAGCATGTTGAAGAAGATGAGCAAACTTACTGCATCAAATTCAGAGGCGAAGAAACAAAGAAAAATGCTACAATAAACAATATTTTTGCTTTTTTGCTAGATAAGGAGCCAGGGTAGGATGCTACCCTAGACATTAATAGAGCAATGTTTTATTTAGCTGAGATGGGATTTAGCATGTGGTTTGTCCCAATTTCTGTAGGATCAACATAACAAGTTGTTAATATAGATAATTAATAGATATTGTATTAGTCTATTGTTGCATTGTGTGTTTACTTTCTCTCCTGCCCATCAGTCTTGTTTTGTCTCCGGTTGTTTTTGTTTTGAAATGTTGTTTTTATGGCTCAGAGGAAATGATGAAAGAAAGAAAAATACTTGATGCTGGTATAAAGTTTGCATCATCACCTTTGGTGAGACCAATGCCATTTGCTATCAAATTTGTAACAAAGCTGTGTGTGGCAGGCTGCTTCCTTTGTTTATAGGAACTGTTTAGGGATCTGAATGGTAGCGCCTGGGTGCTGCGTAGTCGTAATAGTGAAGTTTTTGCTACAGCAGGGTAATCTTTATTCAGAGGAGGGTACTGGGTAGATTGGGAACACTTGCTTTTATGGAAGGTTGTATGCCACTATAGACACAGAATTTGTATAGTCACAGAAATGAGATAACTGGATTTTCCTAGAGTAGTATGTCCGTTTAGAATAACCTTTTTTTAGGCATATGTAGTTATTAGAACCTGTACTAAGACCGGGAAATTTGTTTCATCTAGCAAGTTACCATTTTCAAATTTCATGTATTATGCAGGATTATACAGCCTGCTGATACAAGTTACCGTGGAAACGGAGACATGCAGCCCAAAAGGTACGTGCTGGGGGGCCGCACATGCAGAAAGTATCTTTTTACATATTAAAATAAGCTGCCGCATGGAGTTAGCACAATTCTTTGTACTTGCTCTTAGGGTCTATTTCTACAAAAACATGAAACGGTATTTTATAACTTGGCCAAAAACTAGTGGGTTTTTTTCCTGTAAAGGAGAAAAAGAGAAAATGCTTCAGAAGAATAATGTTGGAGTGCATAGAATGAATCACAGTATGTATATTTTTGTACTTGCTAGATGAGTTCAAAGGCAGGGCACAAAAGATTATTTCTACCCCCTAGGAACTTAAGGCATAGGTGACTTTCTGTCTGTTAGCGTGGAGCCTTTTTGTCATGATAGATCTGGACTTTGGTATGTGACCTGGCATTTAGTGCAACGAAGTACTTCCAGAGAGCAGCAAATCTGGTGACTGGTGAATGAAGAGATGGATTTGAAAGCTTTGAAACTGGCAGTAACGTCCGTGTGCCTGTGTGTTTGCTGTGGACGCGGTTGTGTCGGAAGCCAGGATGGGATGTCCAGGGAGATATGCCTGGTTCTGTAAGCACGAAGTGATGAACCTCCAAACACCTCTTGAAACTGATTTGCTTGTTTATAGTAACTTCAGCTTTAATTGCACGTAGATTTGTAATTAGGTGCCTACAGTTACAGATGAGCCTGCAGATTTAAGAAACCACAAGTAAAGTATAAGCAAGCCTTCAAAAATGGTCTAGTTGTTGCCCCCTTGGTCTGATGTTTGTTCAGTCGTTCCCTCGACCTCCACGTTTTGCTCGAATGCGAGATTGGGTTATGCTCAGCTGTTCTGCAGCCGTGCAAGCAGCAAGCAGGCAGGGAATGGTCTTGGCTGCAGTCCTTTGGCAGATGAAGATATCCTAAAGGGCTTAGTGGGCTGTCAGGGTCCAGGCCTCCTCACTTACCCAGCTCCACAGGCTCAGGCTGTGGACGCAGGGAGGCAAGAAGCTGTTCTCTCAGTGTGACAGGGGATTAGGGGGGAAAGTGGGGTCACATCCAGATATATTGAAATCAGGCTAGATTGGTAGTCTGTAAACTACGTACCATCTGCTGGCCGTTCATTTACAGGACTGAGATGAATTTAATGGTCAGCCTTCTCTGTTGAACAAGCCAGCCATCACAGCTGGCACTAAGAACCATTACAGTATTATGCTGCTGCCATCGACCATCCTGTATGCTGAAATAAAGGAGTTTTCTTCCCAAAGAAGAGAAAGTGTCTAGCTGGCATATTTCAGGAGCACTACTTTTGTCCAAATAGATTAGGTGGCATTTTTGATGTATGGCGGTGCGATGGCTAGTTGTTCCCGTGCTGTCTCCACACCTCTGAATGAGGTTTTGTGTTTAGAGGAGCTGTGCAACCGCCTGGTGACTGATTCAGCAGTTTGCTCCCAGCTGGTCTGTGGTGGCTGCAGCGGCAGAAGCTCAAATGCACTTACGCAGATGAAAACTCTGTAGGTCAGATGTTCGAAGCTAGTAAATTGTAGGAGAGAATGTGCTTTGTTTGCAAGTGACTCGTTGGCTTAAGCTATTTGGGTTTTGAAATGAAAGTAGTAACCATCTTTTTTTTGCATATGTGGTATTGAGAATGGAAAGTCATTGTAGCCGCTTGGGCTAAACTTTAAATTTCATCCATTGCTTATTGATGTGTTCATGTTTGTGGTGTACTGGAATAGGAAATGTTTTTCATGTAACCCATGCTATTCTAAGCAAAAGGTAAATACTTCTAAGAAGGTAGATTTTTTTTCAGTTTGTTGTTTGTTTGTGAACAGGTGTTGCTGCAATTACTAGATAGCATTTGAACTCTGCCTTGTTGTTAAAAGCTACTTATGTCTGACTAATCAGAATTTCCTAGATCAGAATTGTGATCTCAGAACTTTTTCTTTTTTATTATGTAGTGGAATCATTGTCTTCTTACTCTGGAGCATCAGGTATGAGCTGATTCCTTTTTTCTTCGACGTCAGAATGATCATACTCTGTTATTTGGGTTGAAAAGCCCTAGGCATGGTGTGTGCCCTTTGAGTTAAGTTTAGTACAAACACAGAACGAAGAGAAAAATCATTCCTATTCCATGATACAAAATTATGCACATAGTAAAGAATTTTCCTTTCAAATGCAGGCCTATAGGTTTCCTGCTACTTTACAGAAGAATTAAAATTCTGTTTTATTTGAGTGTACTGTATTAGGCTTTAGTGAAAATGGTGCCTTAGATACCACATGCTCAGAATATTAGAAATGTTTACGATTTGAAGTGCCTGTTTTGTCTACTGAAACACAGAACAGGAACCAGTAAGTATTTAACTGAAGTTGTAAAGTGACATTTTGTAAGATGATGTGCCATGATGATTTTCCTTTGGCAGAAAAGACTGCTGTTGGTTGGCCTCATCACTTGAGAGGGAAATATTTCAGCAGTGGAAGAATATTTTATTTCAAGTAATGATTTCTTCTTCAAAGCAGCTCTGTGAACATACAGGAAACTTTCATATACTTGCAAGTCACAAGACATGTAACGCATCCTCTGAGAACTCATGTGGGGATGGCCTCTTCTGGAAGGGTCCCACCGCTCTGGGGTGGGAGCAGCGATACTTGCAGTGGGAACTTGGTGCCGTCAGTGAGGTGAGCTTTGGCTATTCCTGCTGGCTGGCTTCCTCCTGCACTGGGGGTTTGGTCACCCCGCCATCCTGGCACCAGTTCAGCCCTGGTGCCAGTTGCCTGCTTGAGAGTTTATTCATGTAAAATCAAAATTAAAAGGTGTAACAGGGGGGAAGTCTTTACTAAGCTGTCAAGTAATATTGGCAGTGGATTTTTTTTTTAGGTACTAAAGTTGCTCTGCAGTAGTTGGTAGGAGAGAATGTACTTTACAAGTCTTTTACAGCCTTCTTTGAATAGCAGTGGGGTGAAATCCCTTATTTCAAGCCTCATATTGTATTAGAAAATGACCAGGAAGCAGCACTATTTATATTATCAAGTTGCAGATGTTTAGTTTAGTATTATTCCTAAAATCGCAGACATAATTGTTCCTACGTTACCACATTTTTTACAAAACATTTATTGCATAAAAGTTTTGGGTTCTGTTGTTCAGGGTAACTGAAATATCTTTTCAATTACTTGTACATATTAAAAAAAAATAAATCAGTAAAATATACAAGGTTGGTGTGTTCTTTAGGCAGCTAAGGAAGGTGATACAGTTTAGGCTGAAGTTGTTTGTGTTTCTGAAGTTTTGTCAGTTACAGTTGACAGAAAAAAATAAGTACATCTGGATTATGTTCACCAGACATCAGGAGGAGTGAATCAAAACTCTGATGCTGGTTATTTATAGCTATTTACAAATATTTTACTTAAAAAAAATAAATATTCAGAACAGGGAACAGATTATTTTCCTTAACTTCTCTAGAAGTTTTATTTTCCTTCATATGCTGTGCCAAGCAAGAGTCTTACTCAGTTTTCCAAGTTCTCCAGCACATAATAGTTAAATGTTTTTATGTCAATTAATATTGACAGGAAGTCAGTTTGAACAGCATTGGAAAATGGAAGTAGTTGGCAGAACTGGCTAATTTCACTGAATTTCCTTTTGCTAAAAATAGCTCTAAAAGAAGCTCTCCTTTTGAGATACAATGAATGCTTGTTTGACTGTAGTTCAGAATTGATGATGACTCTTGTCCTTTAACCAAAAGGGCTTGAAAAATATGAATAACCTTTTGAAACATATTTAGCTTCCTCTGTAGTATATGTAATTATGCCGATGTCCTCCAAAAGTTTACATACATGCTTAACTTGATGGGAGTAACCCCATCAGCTTGAATGATCTGCAGTAGAAACAAAAGTTCCGTAGAGCTGCTTATGTGAAGTTAAGCATTTCATTTGTGTATGTGTTGGTAGGATTAAGGAGTTCTGAGTGTAGTTGCCCTGTTGAGTTCTGTCTTAAAACTTGGTCATTAATGTATGAAATGGCAAGATTTTAGTGCTGCTAACTGAAAGCATACATCATCAAATATGTATTCTCACTTATATTGCATGCAAATATGTTAAAAATAATTTTAGATAGCTTGCAATGGCAAGCATTAAAAGTTATAAAATACTAGAAGGATGAGTTTCATGTAGTTGTTTAGGTCCTGTGCTGCCTCTGCGTTAGGATACAAGAACATTATACTGTACTTACAGGATAGCCTAGAAGAGTTTTTTCACAGATTTGGCCAATTTGGGGGATAAGTCAGCATTATTTAGCTAGGAAGACTTCTTGCTTGGACATCCTTCACTTGTGGGAGTTGATGTATGGTGACCGAGGGGATTTTAAGAAGAGAAAGGGTTGTCTCCTGAATTACAGTTTTGCCTGGCTCTTTGTACTTGCTGGGACTTTCTCCCCCTGAAATAAAGCAAAGTGGGGAGGACAGGTTGCAGGGATGTGAAGAGTAACGGGAAACACCAGGACACAAACAGTGCCTTGTGGCAGAGGAGTTTACTGCTCCATGGAGTAACTGGGTGAAACCCGGCTGGTACCTGCTGTGCAGCACCACTCTGCAGGGTGGTGGGACCTTCTGCTGTTGGTAATCCCAGCCCTGGTGAGCGAGAAGGGGGAGATGCCAGTGTCTCAGGGGTGTCTCGGACTCTGGATGGGTGAGGCTGTTCCAGTCAAGGCATTTTCTTTGATGTGATTCCCCCTGCATTGGCTTTTGTTGTGTTTCATCTGGTAAGGGTTTCATCATAAGCTTTTTCTTTTAAGTGCTAGTTAGTCATTCTAGGTATTAGAGAATTACTTTATTTGGAAAGAAAGAGGCTAAACCTTCTCAAACTATTTTAAATACATTTTGCAGTCAGGCAGTAATTAAAATCCTCAGTAAACAGATAAAAATGACATAGGTGCAGCACATTTAACTGTTAGCCTTTTGTCACTCTGAACAGGGAGTTTATTTTGAAGGCCTGCTGTGCTGCAAGCTTGGCTTCAGTTTCCGTGTGTTAGAAAACCACGGCTGCCTGTGGCTTGCCTGCAAGTTGACTGCCTCCTAACATCTTTAACTGTGAGGTGATGTTGAAGTCTCTGGTCACGACCCTTTGTATTGCTCTGAATTTTCTCTGTGTGTTTCAGGTGATCTCAATGACTTGAAAATTATTTGAATTTTTATCCTTTTGTATAGGCAAAAAATTTTGTTCCTTACCAGAAAATGAAATGTTAAACTGGTATATTGAAACAGGGAACGTCCCCCTCCCCCCCTCCCCCCCCCCCCCTTTTTTTTTTAGGTGCAATTAAAGTAATTGCTAACGAAGACAGTGAAATGCGTGCAGATTATTTGGAGTGTTCACACTACCAAGCTGCTTTCAGCAGTACTAATCTCCAGCCGTCTTTCCTTTTTGAGGCTCTTTCAAAACCTCCTTCAGCTGCAGTGCACATAAGAAATGAAACAAATCTCTTGGCAGGTCCTAAATTTGATTAAACTGAAAGCTCATGAGAGCAGCAGCCCTTTGAGTATTTTGCACTTCAGGGGCCTGATGTGGAGCAGTAGCTGTCTGGCACTGCTGCATGGCTGAGTTTTCTGTGTATTATCAGAATTTAGAAACTGTGTTAGTTCTCAATTCTTTGTGTTACCTTTCATACTGAAAACAAGTTGTCAGGCATTTCAGGCTCCCACCCTTTAGTCAGCTGTGTTTTTGCATTTGGAGTCATTACATTTCCTATTGCTGGAGTTCTACAAGCACGCAGATTATACAATGCTGAGAACAAGTTTTAAAATATAATGTAGTGAGGTTGGTAAACCTGAGGACAAATTGGTTAATGGATGGTGTAAAAGCTGGGTGGAAATCTTAAGGATGCAGTAAGGAACTGGCTCATGTTGCCTTAGAAAGCTCTGCATTGGAGACAATTTCCAATTTAAAAGCTGTTGTTGCTTGCTGCTGCTAGCAAACGGCCATGGGCCTTTACAACAGAGTTGTCCAGAACACAGTAAATGGAGACAGTAGGGTTTTTTTATATTATGGGGTTTGTAGCACACGCTTGGCGGTACTGCAGCAGTAATTAATCAGGGTGAAGGATTGGAAGCCATCTCCTGGGGGAGGTTCTCTTTTGAGCTTTGTTACTGAACAGCTTGATTTGCAGCTGAGGTAAAGTGGCTTGCCCTTCTTACTGTCCTTAAATAGAATTTCTTTACCTTTTTTTTTTTAATGTGAACGAATATATTGAGCAAAGCGTGCTCCTTTGTGTTCTCCAAGCACATGTTTATACTTGAAAGCAAGCATACGTAGCATAACTGTGTAATTAAAAATAGTTACTTGAGCTTTGCTAAAAAAATGTTTGTATTTCTAGTACTTTCTGATGGCTTAGGTATGCAAAATATTATTTAATTGGTTTTGATTATGAGCTTTATGAACTTGTGCAGAAGATGGAATGCCAGGACAGTGACACAGCTCTTGTGGAGGTTTTAAGGGTATTTTAATCTAACTCAGGTGGCTGGGGAAACAATTCTGAGATACAAACTTTCTTCATCAGTGAATGCTGCATAACAAAGGAAGGTTGGTTCAAGGCTAAAAGCTGGACTAATATGGAGATGTGAAATTATTGTTGCCATTGATTGACCATTTATTTTCTTCCACAAAGATAACATTTAAAAACCTCTCCAGAGTATTCAGAATTGTGAAGTTCTAGACCATGTCATGTGTTTTGAATTGAAACATGAAGCAAAGCTACTTTCTATGAGATGCAGTATGATTTTGTAAAAATGTAAATGGGGCTCTATAGGTTGCAGACGTCTGTTCGCTTACTAGGCTGCATTGTAGTCATTGAGGGGGAAATTCAACATACTGTCTAAAGATATGTTATATCCTACTCTCATGAGAAATTCCTTCATAGTTTTTCTTGTCTTGAAGCATAATATATTATTTCTTCTGAGGTTTCAGTTAACTTTTTGATAGGTTTATTTTAAAAATCCTCATGTTTGCGTCTTCAAAGCATGTGAAGTTGGTGACAAGGTTCTGTTCCACGTTAAAAGCAGAGACCTGTGCTTCAGAGCTGGTCAGAAGTGAGATCTCAAGGCAAATTGTGTTACAGTAGTGTATTAGATTTCACTGTAGATCGAATTGAGACTCTTTTGTGCTGAAAGAATAAGGCTGTACAGGTTTGTTTGAAGAGGTAGGCACTTAAAATTATAGCAGATCTTTATTAACTGATTGGGCTTGGAGTGGAGAGAGAATATTCATGTTGATGACGTGTTATGCTAAGAACTAGCTAAAACGTAAGGTGGTGACTCAAATGTAGTGCTGAAGGTAGTGTTATGTTTAAGAATTGTAATTTTTTTTTCCTCATGTATAGTAATTAGTATAGCTCTTCTACCACAGTGGGTCTTCTGAGCAATATGTGTAGTATTTTTGTTTTAGCACTGGGTTTTTCATTAACATTTGAAGAGAAGGACAAATCATTAACCTGAGTTAGTTGTGCATAGGCTTGCTGTAGAAACATTCAACATTTAACTGGAAGTTAAGTTTTATATTTACACTAACTTTGGCTTCTCTTCTCTCTATGTGACAGAAATACTAATACGGAGCATTTGACCTTCTAATCTCTACAGCTGAATCTCCTGATACCAGGATTAGGAAAGAGTGCCTTCAGAACCAATATGTAGCAAATGGGTATCACACCTACGAAGCTCCTCCCTTGGTTCAATGCTTGCATGTTTTAAGGATCCTTGTCGCCTCAGCAGTGAATTGTTCTCGTGAACTTCAGAAACAGATTTCATGTGGTGCTTGCTAAACGTTGAGTCACCATGAGTAGTAATCTAGGAAAAGAAAAGGACTGTAAAGAGAAGGATCCAAAAGTCCCATCGTCAAAAGAAAGGGAGAAGGAGGCCAAAGCCTCTGGAGGATTTGGGAAAGACAGCAAAGAAAAGGAGCCTAAGACCAAAGGGAAAGATGCCAAAGATGGAAAGAAGGACTCCAGTAGCACGCAGCCTGGGGTAGCTTTTTCAGTGGACAATACGATAAAAAGACCTAATCCAGCCACAGGTACCCGCAAAAAATCCAGCAATGCTGAAGTGATCAAAGAGCTAAATAAATGCCGGGAAGAGAATTCAATGCGCTTGGACTTGTCCAAGAGGTCTATACACATGCTTCCATCAGCTATCAAAGAGCTAACGCAGTTAACAGAACTTTATTTATACAGTAACAAACTGCAGTCCCTACCGGCCGAGGTGGGCTGTCTTGTGAACCTGATGACACTGGCCCTGAGTGAAAACTCACTTACCAGTTTGCCTGACTCTCTTGATAACTTGAAGAAACTGCGCATGCTTGACCTGCGGCATAACAAGCTTAGAGAAATCCCTTCGGTGGTGTATAGGCTAAGCTCTCTCGCCACTCTTTACCTACGCTTTAATCGTATAACTACTGTGGAAAAGGATATCAAAAACTTGTCAAAACTCACCATGCTTAGCATACGAGAGAACAAAATCAAGCAACTACCTGCTGAAATTGGTAAGCAATTGCACTGATTGAAAGTTTAATTCTATGCTTATGTTCATTTTGCAATTCAGTTAAGTATATGTAAACTGCTACTTCTCCAGGTGCCCTTCTCCATTTAAAACTTCATAAAATTATGCTCATGATCACATTGTTGCAATGTTAGCTTATATTGACAGTAATCAATACCTTGGATAGATATATATTTTTAAATAACAAAAGCCCTTTTTTTTCATCTGTCATCTTAAAATCAGATGTATCTTGTTTTCATCTTTGCCTTGTGCTTTCACATATTGTGTCTTCAGAGCCCAGATGTTTTTTTTTTAAAAAAAAAAAGAAAAGATACAGGGGCATATTTCATTTTAAGATTTCTTTATAAATCATTTATGAACTGTTGCAAGTTATAAACACATTATGGGCATGTTACAGAGGGGTGTGACCACAGTAATACAAGGTAGAATGGGTAGTACATGCTATTACCATGAGCAAGCTGTTGGATGCTCTAACAGTTAATAATGTAGGTTAATGATTTGTGAAAGCCTCTACCTTTTATAAGTCACGAATGTATTAATACATGGATTCTTAATATAAAGTGACCAAATGTTATATGCATGGCTGATGATTCTTATGACTTTTTAATGAGTAATATTTGTTTTTACAAATGCCGTTACAAAAGTTTGAAAGATGGTGAAATAGTATGGAAGTGGCTTATTAATGTAAATAGTTTTTTTACAAAAAATGTGCTGGAATAGCTGTGTATCAAGAACTCCTAAGTTGTTCCTAATAGGTTGTGATTCATGGAAAACATCTCTTTATCACACTGTTTTCAAGCAATATTTGCACAACGTATGTGCCTCATAAAAGGGAGATTCTGTCATCAGTGGTTTTTTTTTCTGTGTATCACCAGTTTTTAAAATGCAAGCATAGCTTAGTCCCTTTAGGGGGTGGGGAAGCATAAACTTCATGCAGTTAAACTGCTTTGACTTTCTTCAAGTGTGGAAAAATACTTGTAAAAGCCCTTGTAATACTGTGAGTAATAATTCCTGTGCCCTGTTTTTAAAAGGTGATGTGGGACTTTTTCCTGTTAACCAAGCCAGTGCGTGAGTATGTTAAGTATTACTGAAGTTGGCCTCTATGCTCACTAATTTTGCAAAGCCTGGGAAATGCTCTTGTTTGGATCCCTAGTAGATGTTTTTCAAACCAGCACTGTGTTTGCCTCTTTCTTCTGCACCTTGATAGGAAAGATACATAAGATAACATGTTCTTGATGACAGGGAACTCTTGGACACGTCTGAAACCTCTAATCATGTTGCCAGCAATGTCTGGTACAGACAGTTTCTGTACATGATAACAGGAGTGAAGAAATGTAGTGAGGCTGTCAGCTGTTGGTCTGAGTCTTTGGCTCCGTATAGCAGCTATTGGAATGGATTCTACTCTAGCCACAGAAACACTTTTTTGCTAGGCAAAAATTAAATGGTTAATGTAGTATGTTTTCTAATCAACATGATTTTTGAGTTGGCACGAACATCTCTGCAGTCCTGGGAATTTCTCCTGGGAGAACTAAGGAATTATAATTTTGACCTATTTTGACACTGCAGTTTAAGTCCAACAGCCTCTTTGAATCTTTTACTAATCAAAGAATGATACTGAAAACCATGGGGCTGATGTTTGCCAAAAAAATCCCCAAACCCAACATACTGCTTTTTTCCACATATGTTGAAGAAATTGTGGTTGATTTAGCTTGTTGAGCTGTATTACACAATTGTCAGTACTTCACCTGGGTCTGTTTGTGGCTCAGTTATTAAATGTAATCTAGCAAAGAGTCAGCTTCTGAGGTTCAACTGGGGATAATACGGCATAAATTTAAATTAATACTAGTGTGTGAAGAAAAAACTTTTGTGAGATGTTGCATTCCGGTGTTTGGTGTTGCCCTTTAGAAACTTGTCGTAGGTGTGTTTGATACTGCAGACATTGTTGCTGTTGGAACCTCTTTGTTTCTTAACTATTTTGTTTGTTGAATTCTTACAGTTAAGTTGACATTAAAGCATGTAATTTCCATATGTGTTTGTTCACAATAGTCTTGAAAGAGATCATGTGTAACAGTTTCATGAAGAAATTTAGTAGATATATGTATCATGAAGGAATATATGTGACCTGCTTCTTTCTTGTATTTTTTTTATTCATGTCTTGATACGCATACAGGCAGTGTTCTCGGTTCTTTATCAAACCCTACCTTGAAAACATTAACTACTTTATTTCTGTCGTTGTATCCAGCAGTTAGTCATGCCTTTATTTGTATTGTGATAATGCCCATGTTCCTTGTTACGGGTCAGCACCGAATTGTGGGAGGCATTTTAGAAGCACAAATGCAAGACGATTGTCACCCTTATGAAGAATTTCAAAGCAAAATCGCTATGTTCAACAACATCTTTTTTTGATCGAAGTAAATTTCTTTGACTAGGTTGCCTGGAATTGAATTGGCTGAAAAATAAATTAATTAAAGGATTTCTAAGTTTAAGTAACACAAATAATTTTAACTGCCAAGACATACAGAACAGGCATTTGAAAACCTTATTCCTCAAATAGCAAAACCAGACAAGATAGTTTCACTTTTGTAATTGATTTCTACTCACTCACTTTCATGTATCTTTGTTCTAGCACAAAGATCAAATGTTTGAGTTGGAAACACAGCTGAAAAATGAAACTGCTGAGAAATGTATTTCTTACTTTCCAATGGAATTTCTCTGTTTCTTTAAACACTTGTTATTTCTCTGCATTTTACATGTGCACTTTAAAAAAAACTTGCCTTTTAAGTCTCAATGATTTTAATCCCTTGTACATTTATAATGCAGTTCCTAAATACTATATACAAGCAAACACTAAGTAACACAGAAATTTTTGTTGCTGCAAAGCGGGAAGTAAAATGAGGCCATTATCTTTTATAAAGCAATATCATGCAGAGCATTTCAAATTCTTTTTGAAAATACCCCATTGTTCTAAGGCCTAAGGCTCACATGTCTGGTGGTAAACTAGTGTGCTTGTTCATATTTTTAAAAATTCAAAGCTTATGTAACCTGCTGACTTGTCCAGTAAGGAAGAGTCTTGCAGCAGTTAGCTTCTGTGTGTTCATGTTGCTAATCTGGTGTGCAACTAAGTGAAGAATCCTGGGGTTTCTTTACTTTGTCTTTTGGAGGTAGATGTGCTACAAAAGGTTGCCCTGGACAGGAAAAAAAAAAAAAAAAAAAAAAATTAAACGCCCAGACTTCAGCTTGAAAGATCAGATATTGCTACTCTTCCCTCAAAGAGCCAGCATTGAGTGTGATGGAATTAAAGTTTTACCCTGGTGCTAGAGACTTGTGATGGCTTTCACTACCACTGAACACAAAATACCAGTTCTGTATAGTTGTAAAAGGCTTTCCAACTTTAGGACCTTGCTGCTTTAAAATAAAGGGACACCTGATTTGTAAGCAATCATCCCATTTAATTACTTTTCTGGGAGTCTTTAGTCTTCAGCCTTATAAAATAAGTTTATTTTCCTTCTAGTCTCATTGAAAGAAATTGAAAGTATGTCCTGGAGTCTTAAGTGCTTTGATATTTGAGACCTTTCTTCCAACACCCAATATGTCTCTGACTAGTTGATTTTTGTGCCAGTGATGTTTCACTGTTCTTAGATGCAGCAGTTTCCCTCTGTTGCTTACATTTGCTCTCCCACTGTATGTGCCAACAGCAGTCGTATCTTCTCCCAGCCCTTACTCAGACCACAATGTTTAGTCTTGCATAAAATCTCCATTCCTTCTGTCACCCTGCTATCCATTTTCTGTGTTGTCTCAAGTTTTGAATGCTGTGCATGCTTGATTAGTTTGAATATACTGTTCCAGATTCTAGATAAGAGTTTCCCCCTTTGTACTTGAGAAAACCCTGTCCATGCATCTGGATCATATTGCAACTGTGTTAGATTTACCATACAAATACTCTTGTGACCATGTAAGACATACACCCTTTGCCTTCTCTGTTCTTCTCTGCCAGAGGTCAACTCTGAGATCCTAGTAGAAATGTACTCTTTTTTTACATTACTAAATTTCATACAGTTTCCATTATTTTTAGTTGCCTGTTTCTTCCAGTGCCTCTAGCTTTCTAGAAAACCCTTGCTTTCTGACTATGTCATTGCTGAAGACACAAGATTGGTCCTGAGGTGGTTTCTTAAGAGTCCTGGAGAGGTAACCTCCACCCAAGCTGATATTTTACTTTTAGTTCTGTTATGTCTATAGCAAGTTCTAGTCAATTCCTCAGGTATCTGGACATCTACTGGTCACCTGAGTCTCCTAGTTATTTTCTGCTACTACATCAGACATCTTCATTGAGTCTAGGTTGACTAGACTGAATAAACTAGATTTTCCATATTTTTGTAGAAAACGGTTAACTCTTTATGCCAAACTAATTTAATTTTTTTACTGATATTTTTTCAAATCACTTTTTATTTGTCTCTGGTTTGATGACTTCTACTTTCATGTCTTTTGTTAATGTTTCCTGCAAATTCTGTTGGTCTGCATAGTGTTTAGATGACTGTGAGGTCATCAGAATCTCCCCTTGTTATTTCTCCTATCTTAGATTTTTGAATTGGTAGTCTCTAGTCCTATGGTAGTGTTCTTTGTTTGATAGATGACATGTAAAAACTATACTGCTGGTCATGTGATTTCAAAATAAGTTTCTAGAAATTATTATCTAGAACATCTACTGCTTGCTGTGCAAGCATACAGTATTAATATTTGTTAGGTTCCTTTTAGGGAACCTGAAACTAACTAAAACGTTTCTTAAAAGCCTGAGTGAAGGTAAAACATTTAACAAAATATGATTTGCAAAACACATAGTTGATCAGATTTTAAGTGGTCTTGAAAACTGCTTTAAAACAACTGACCTGTTATGGTGTGTATTGTCTTGAGGAAAACCTAGAAGAGGTGAAACCTACCAGCACTGAGCTGCTGGGAAGTAATCTAAAGTTTGGTTCTATTTTGGGCTTTAAACTGCCTTTAGTAGTTAAACACCACAAACTTAAATGAGGTGACTACACTGGGGGAAAAGTTGCTTTGCATTTAAAACAAACGTTTTAGTAAGAAAGAGGAAGTGTTATGATATGTAGTTAGTAAACAGATGTGTGTGTTTCTAGTCTTTTTCCCACCAGAATGCAGTACCTCTCATTCCCTTGCATCCAGTTGCTTTACTATAGGTAGGATGATGACAATAAGGTTTCCTGTCTTTTCAGTATTCAGAAGGCTTTTTAATTTTAAATAGTAATTTACTCAACTGAACTCGCTCAGTAAACCAAAAAATGAAGAAAAAATTATCTGTACTTCGAAAGAAGACATTCTTTTAGTAACTTGCCAAATCCAGGCTCCAGGTACCTAGCAAATCATTGCTACTAGTAATTTATTGGATTTCTCTTAACACTTTTCCAGCAACATATATATTGCTTCTACATTTTTAATGTGGTTGGAATGATTTTAATAGACTGCATAGTCAGCTGAGGTCTTGATATGTATTGTTATTGTTGTATTTTCAAATATAAATAGATTTGTTTGAATAAGATCTAAAAATACTTAAAAATCCATTAAACTGAAAACATATTCTGAGGTTTGGGGTTTTTTTTTTAAAATCTTTTTTTTTTTTTTTTGCATGTTTAGCCAAAAGCTCTGTTCAAGAGTAGCTGAATTAGAGGGAGTTTTCGTGAAATCGCTGTGCTGATGCGTAAACAGCTTCATGATGCTGAAAGGGGCAGTGTCCGCTCCCCTTCTCACAGCTTCCCAGCTGCTCCTTCTGCCTCCTTCATCTGAGCTGTTCCTTGGTGAGGTGATTTATCTCACTAAACTAACAGAAGAATATTAATGGTTTTGCTACTTTTTGTTGTCTATTACTTTAGTTAGTTTAAAACAGTGAAGTTTCAGATAAGGCTGGAACTGGTGTAGGAGGAGGAGTGGGAAAGCATGAACTGGAACAGGGAGAGCAGGACTGCCACTTTTGCCTGCACTGACCTGTTAAATCAGCTTGGCTTGCTGCAGCTCACTTGTGAAACCTTGCAGGTAGGATTGCTCATGTTGTATAAAAGCATGTGAAGTGCACTGCAAGTGGTTTGAAGAAGGATGGGTTACTGTCTGCAGAGAGCCATTGAAAATGCGTCGGATTATATTGTCAGAATCTCTTTTTCTTCCTTTTCTGCCTGCTTTCTGTGTCTTGTTCCACAAAACCATGTGTAGCTTATTGGAGTCCTGGTAGCATGAGCTTAGCCCCACCTTCCTGAAGCAATTTTTTGTTACGCTTTTATGTGTAGTGGTGAGAATTCATTGATGCAAGTTTCTTGATGGCAAAGTTACTCTATGTTGCTCTTTGTGAACCTAGTCTTCTTGCACCCTACCCAACAGTGGTGATAAATTTTCAGAGTGAATCTTGCCCAGTATCCTGCTTCTGACTGTAGCCCTAAGCAAACTCTGCATCAAAACAGGGTAAGTGTATATACATGAGGCTTAACCTGACTTCTTTCCCAGATCCAGCTATTTTCATATCAGTGATTTCCTGAGCCTGGTGCAGCTTGTCTTTTCAGTAATTCTCAGCAGACTCCTCTTCCAAGGGCTTGACCATTTTTTTTTCCTTTAAACTCCTATAAACACTTTGCATCCTTAGCAAGGTCCACAAGTTTGCTTTGAACATTATTCTTGACTAAAAGTTCACTGTTATGCAGATGTTGAATATAGATACATACCCAGTGCAAAAGCAGAACTTACCTATTCACTTGGCTGTTGAATATCTGGTGGCAGCCACAAAATAAAACCTTAATGGAAAGGTTTCCATGTGGAAGCTTTGCCAAAACACAGTCTGGAGGGATAATTGTGGAAATGAGTTCACAAGGTGGACTCCAGCTTAATCACCATATCTGGTAAATTGTCCATTCCACTGAGATCAAGAAGTTGAAGATAGGAATGGAAGAATGCGAACACTTTGGTGAGTCACAGTCAGTACAAGAAGGATGAAAACCAGAGAAACTGTCTTGGGATGACTCCAAGCAAATGCTTCAATTTTCAGGCTGTTACTTAAGCCATTTGCCTTTCTTGTATCGAGAGTTTTATTGCGTTCCTCTGTGTTGTGTTGAAGGAATTGTTATGCACAATCAAGTTGATAATATTTTCTTTGCAAAGACAAGATTGCATCTTATACCAGTTTTGGGTATTTTTGCCTTCTTGGCATACACATCTTGAATAGAAGTATGTTGTCAACACGGTTGAAATTACTTTTCCGTAGTTTCTGCAAGTTTCTTAAGACTCCAAATATTGTGTTTTCTGTCTGTGAATGCAACTCTTATTCTATGGAGAATCTGGTCAGGGCTGTTCTGCAAGGGAATTATTTTTAGATTGTAATTCAGGGAATCTGCCTACACCAGACTTGGAATGTCTCTGAGACTCTCTTCTGTTCTTCCCTTCCCCCATCTACCCAAGATTTAGATCATTTGTGGTTTCTTCACTACTTTGAAACTCTTTTTCATAACACTTGCACCTGTTTGGTTTTCAGTAGCATAGACAGCAAACCAGATGTGTGCAGCTGCGTTAGTTCATGTCTGCTTACTCCATGCTGAATATAGTGCCTCCTTATTAAATGACTTGTTAGTTGCAAAGCTTTTCAGTGGTGCTTTGAATTTCATTTCCCCTTTTTCTAGCAGACCTGACAATATAAATATTTATTTACATTATTTGTATCTAAGAACCTCTTCTCTGTTTCAGCAGTTTGAAGGAAACCAAATTGTGCTCCTGGGCTTAGTTGGCATGCTAATGTCTACAAACACAGCTATTGAGAATATTTTTCTATTTTTGTATTCTAATGTGATAAAAGCATGAAGTTGTGAACAGAAGAGGAATAAATACAGGCATTGATACATGTGTGCCGCTCCCTAGAAGTTAGAGAAAATGACTGCTTATTTGATCCAGTTCTGGTTGCTTTCTTGAGCTGCAGAAGGGTGAAGAATTTGATTTTGGCCGGCTTCAGCTTTGGTGTCTGGGTACTGATTCCTGTGAAAGCTCTTGTGGGGACGCAGTTTCGTCTTGTCAGCTAGTCAAATTCCTCCTGATTACATTTCCTTCAGACTGGCTTTAGGATAATGATTAAGTAGTCCTGCCTTTTTGATTTACTTGCAGAGCTTATTGGGATGATGCCCCAAGTGTAATTCCAGTGAACACTGACAGCTTGTTAGCAGTCCAGTGTTGGGTTTTTTTTTTTGTGTTTTTTTGGTTTTTTTTAATATCGACATGGCAATTATTTTAACTGTTTGAATACTTTCATAAGTGCTGAACAGAGGGAAATAATCGCTTCCCTCGGGCTATGCTTGCTAATGCAGCTGGGTAGGTGGTTAGCCTTTATTATTTGAGAGTGAGAACACTTGTTCCACACTGAAAATGGACAGGATCCAAGATGTGACCCCAGGTTCAGCTTCACCAGGACTGACCAGGGTCCTTCCCTGCAGAGCTGTTTCCTCACTGGCTGGTGTGAGGCTCTACTGCTTTACAGGGTTATTCTGTGCTAGGTGCAAGACTTCACCTTCGTCTTGGCACTTCATGAGGTTCCTGTTGGTTTATTCTACTGCTCAGCTCAAATCCTGCCTTGAGCCCTTGCTAAGACTGTTTCTTCTACATGTTTTACATGTTTAAAATGTTGTTTGAACATGTTTTTAATTTTATTTATATTTGTTACTTTTAGTTATAAACAATAAATAAAAAGCGTTATGCTGTTCTGTCTTGTTGAAGCTTGTTTTAGACCAGGTTGAGTCTTTATTTTCAGTTGAGCTTAGCTTCTGTGTTTTTCAGTGGTTCCCATAACTGGGTCCTGTTACGCATTCTGCAAATTCTAGATATTTTACTGTACTTATTTCTTACTTATATGAATATTTAAACTTTGGTACATAAGTCACTTCTGACCATATTAAAATTGCATTCTTTATACTCAGTAACTCTTCTGTGTAAGTTATAGTTGTACAGTAATAATTCAAAATAGCTCTGACTGCTTAACTGTTCTTTTGGGCAATTGGTAATGCACAGCAAAAAGTTCAGGCTGTCTGCTACAGCGATGTACTGAAATCTCGGAGAGAGGGAAAAGATTCTGAAACTGTAAAAGTGCTTTTAATTTTTTTCTAAAATCAGGACACTTACCCCACAGAGTTTTAAAGACAGACTAAAAATTCTTTTGCCTCCCCCGTCCCAGCAGAGAACCTAGTGAGAGATGAATAACTACCAAAGTTATGGGAACTATCTGTGACTTGTTCCCAGCGTTGCTGATTTTGGATAATTATTCTTTACAAATTAGCTTACAACCAGTATTCTGACACACCAGCCTGAAGTACCACTAATATTTGCATTCTGCCCTTCCTTGTGCTTTCCATAAGAGTCTTGATCCTCTTGCTGTCTCATCTGGCCCAGGATTTATCATGTCATGAAGGATTTCATAATTTTAAATCTGCTTAAGCATGGACAGGCATGGAGTTAATCCAGTGGAAAACAGGCTATATTACAAATTGTGCTTGCCATCCAAGAGCGTTGCCCACTGAGTGAATTAGTGGTAGGAGACACTGAAGCCTCTCTGCTATTGACCTATACTCTCTGCCTATACAACTGTTAATTTGTGTGTACTTTTACATTTTTTTTAATGAAGCTGTATTTTGTTTTTTAAATAGCCAAGAATTTTCAGAGTTATGTAAGTCAGGGCATGTAACTTGGTCCTCTTGTCATAACAGGCTTTCAAGGTTAGCCATGTAATGGGACTGTAATTCTGTCTCATTATGCAGACAATATTAGTCATTTCGTAATGTTGGGGTTTTTCAGCAGGTATATTTAGCTTTGTCATACTATACCATTTAGTCTCGGTGCATATGAGAAGAACAGTA
This sequence comes from Astur gentilis, assembly GCF_929443795.1. Classification (NCBI taxonomy): domain Eukaryota; kingdom Metazoa; phylum Chordata; class Aves; order Accipitriformes; family Accipitridae; genus Astur; species Astur gentilis. Next base: position 32,929,732 of record NC_064888.1, read on the forward strand.
AGGTGATTGTTTACCCCACCTTTTTTAAGGATTGTTGAGATGTATTTTTAACTATGTTTTTAACTGGAAGGTGGTTGGGAGTCTTTACAAACTATTTTATTTGAAAAGTGCATGTGAATCATCTAAAATTTTTATCTTGTAGAACCTTTTAAAATGTAAGTTTTTAAAACCTACACGATAGGGTGTAACTATTTTGTGAAGACATATTTATAGAGACACTACTTTATGTATTTCATATAGGCATTACTTCTAATTCAAAATCTTTTATTGTCAAGCCAGCTAGTACATGCAATTTCTATCTGCTTTCTTGGCAGATTTTGAGCTTCAAATCCCTCCCCTTCCCCATGCAATATAGTATGAAGAAAAAAAAAAAAAAAAAGGACGAGGGAAGGCAAAACCCAACCACAAACCCCAGCTCCTTCCTAGTTTATTTTCTGATTGTCCTTAGGATGCTTGTCCCTTCAATGCAGTTGCAAGTGGTCCATAGAGAATCCTTTATTCACTTCTGTGAACTGAAGATTTGTCTATTTTGGCCATTACTTGTGGCGAAAAGAGTTAGTTCATTTTACCTGTGATTAGTATTTCGCTGAAGTAGTGCTTGCCTTACTCCAGTGATTTCGGGTGTTCAAACAGTCCTTTGGTGAAGTGATGCTGGAGTTGTCCACATGGTGAATGGGAATGGGTTTTTCTTTAGTAAACTGCTATATGGGTAAGGCTGATTTTGAGCTGCAGCACATTTCACATTTCTAGCTGGCGTATTTCTGTTAAATTAAAATACAAATGCGTTTCAGCAAAGGTTATATAGTACACCAGAAAAGAGCAACTGTTTATTCTTTTAATATGAATAAGATCCTCACTCATTAGCCAGTTTTCTTTTTGTATTTGAGCAAATCTTTCTTTTAGGAAAACTTTCTTTCTGATTTTGACATATGCTTCTGCCCTGGCTGAGCAAAAATGCCAGATTTCAGTTGTATCTTGGTGAAACTTATTTTCATCTTTTTTTGCAAAGCATTTCCTTCAGTACAATTGCCGCTGTTCAGACAATAAGATGAACACTTTCAGTCACTGAAACAAGCTGGCTTTACATTGGCTCCTAGGAAGAGCATTGTGCAGATGGCCTTAAGTTTGGCCTCTTTGTTCTTGCAGATCATTATTCGTTATATCGATTGTTTATGCCATGTGTTTATCCTGGCATAATTTTTGAAAGAGCTGCTGTTGTGCAGCAGTGCAGTGCACAGTGTGTCCATTCATGGGGTAAATCACTGCCGTCAGTCAGCCGGTGAAAGAGCTGCCCCTGTTCTTTAGCCTCTGGCCTGGTGGCAGCGTGCTCTCTGTGCCCAGAGTGGTTTTGGTCCCACGTACTGGGATGATTTCAGTAGTGTCGGTCACGTTAACTGCAGTGTTGCTGGTACTCAGATCTCCATGCACGCAGAACAGAGAGCCCCTCTCCCAGGAAAGTAGTTAGAGTTTAAGGAGAAGACAGGGCAGGGGGTGCTGATTGGGCACAGGGCATGACCAGCATTGGTTTGTAAAGGACTGGACACTTATTTCCTTATTCCTCTATTTTCCCACGCTTGTCCTTCCTAAACCACATTCATTCTTCCCTTTGCCCTTCTCTAAAGATTCCTTCCATAGCAATTCTTACCATCCCAAGTTGCTCTTCCTTGCACCTCATAGTAGGTGTTAAAGCCCCATATGCAGTTACAGCCCTCAGTCTGCGAGGTGCTCTGGAGAGCCTTTCCACTTACTCACTGTGATGGGTCTCACGCTCACCATGGGGCTGATGGCTCTTCTGGGACAGCCCTGGGAGTATTTGGGTTCTCCCACCCACTGCTGATCCTCTGTGTGCCTTTGCATGTGAAGATGAGCCTCTACCACATCACCTAAACATTTTTCACCTTGTTAAGCATATAGGATATGCTTTCCATATGTCATGGAGAACAACAGGAGAAATGTGCCTTGAGTGCTTTTTGTTGACTTGCACACTCTGTGTTGTGTCTCAGCAATCCAAGTTAAAGTATTGAAAGAATTGCAGGGCCAACAGTACTTTACCTCCCCTGTCCTTCTGCCCTTAGGGGGGAAAAAAAAGAACATTTTGGTAAGATGCTGTCAAACTTTAAGTATTATTACGTCCAAGACAAAGATTCCTTACTGAGCAATGTGAACTAAAAGCTTAAATTTTATAATATCTCTTGAAATTGCTGTTCTTAAGTCACTGTACTTGATGATAAGGCTTTAACTTTCACTTGATTTCAGTTCTAAAGTCTAAAATGTATTGGGCAGTCCTCAATCTATTTTAACGTTCAAAATTTTTATTAAATGTTTATCACTGTTGCTTTTAAAAATCATGCCTGCATCTTTAATATAATGATATTAAGTATTGCTATCCAAATTAAACCAAAGTGTTAGCTGGCCCTTAATTGGCTAAATAAACATGGGCATCTCTTCTTTTTTTTCCCTTCCCAGAATTAGCTAGTGAGGTGTTTGTTTCAAACATGTAGCTTGCTGTTGTCAAAGTTTTCAGCAGGTGCAAAAATGAAGTGCAGCAAATGTTGCTGTGAAAACCCAAGTCTTTCTTCGACTTCAGCAGATGTACAGTGGGAAGAGTCAAGTAAATGAGAAATCAGTGTGATGAAATGAAATTTATGCCACATTTCAAATTTGACGACATTGGTTTCGGTCTAAGTGAAAACAAATGAAAACAGCAACCATGAAGTGAAAACTACTGCCCCAAAGTATGCAAAAGTTTTTGGATTATCTTAGTAAAGATTTGTGGGGTTCTTTGTTTGTTTAAAGGGAGGGATATTGAAGTCTTCCTCAGGCTTTTCTTCCTCCTTCTATTGCCTTCTACACTTTGCCCACTTGTTTTCATCAATAACAGACAGAGGCTCCTACCACAGAACATTAAATCTTGCTCAATTTTTTCTTAAGTTTTCTTTCTTCTGCTTATTAATGGCATTGAAATGTGTGGTGTATGCAGTGCTGGATACAGCATGTTTGACTATTGACCCTGGTTGCCTGGAATACACTTGAATGCTGACTTGAGAGTGGGGACACACGCAGTGATGGAAGAGCTGCTTAAGCACCACCTTTACATTTCCGTCTGGCTAGTTTCTAGAAAAAATCCCAATTTGGATTAATAAATGCAGGAAATAAGTTCAGTTATATATTAACAATCTAAGAAAAACAGGCTAATGAAGCTGTTGGGGTTGGCCTTTTTTTTGTGTGGCCTTTCACAACTCTTCCATGATAGGTAGTAAGTATTGTGGCTGTGTGATACCTGCAACTCAATACAGAGTCTGAATTCATAAATATTGTATGATTTATTAGATCACCATTTGTGATTATCTGCTGATCTAATGGGTAGACAGTCTACAGGTCAGAACTTGCCCAAACTTGTCCTGCAGGCCTGTGGGAAAATCCTTAAAGGACTGTGTCAAAGATACAACACTGAAGCTTAAAAAATAGACATTTGTTCCTCAAAAGGAATTTGCTACTCCTCCAAATTTGTGATTCACTGAGTCATGCTCTTATACACAAATACAATGACCTAATCTTTACTGGATAGCGTTAAAGCTGTTCAAATCATTTGCATTAATTTCACCTCCATCAGATGCAAAAAATGTGAATGCATACACCTGTATTCATCCACACACTTTTTTTTTTTTAAATCCAGCAAGCTATTGCTCAGAACACAGTATATCTGTCGTTAAAATAGGTGAAGCTGCTGTACCTAGAGTTGTGCCTACCTGTACTTTAACGTGCAACGTTCAGAATGAAACAGTTCAGTGTAAAGTAGCTCTAAACTCTAAGCAAGTCCAATCTTTTTAAAATGCTTAACAGATAAGCCTTTTATTTCAAACTTTTATTTGCTATAGCTCTGCTTGCATATATAAAATATAATAATCTGTTTAAATAGGTTTACAGTTTACTTGTCATATGTAGCCTTTTTTTTGTGATGACTAAAAATGATTAAAAATAGCACTCAGGACTTTGGGTGGATTATCTAGTTTGTCAGCCAAATAATTTTGCTGTCTCTTAATTGTTGATTTTGTGCCTAAAAGTAATTCATGGTATAAAACCAGATCTCAATTTCTCAAAATTCAATACAATTCACTTCGTGAAGTTTTAAACTTCTGGTCAGCCTGAAACAAGTGTAAAGTATAGGTTTTGTACTCTTATTCAACAGCTTGAACTGTCAGAAGAAAATCAATAAATAAGTAAGATATCTTCAGAGGATATATAAAAGCTTTATTTGAGTTTTTAAAAATTGTTGATCAGGTTTTAGATCTGACTGATGAAATTATGATCCTGTAATACCTTGTTTTATATGTATAACTTCATGGTAGCAATAGTTTTTTTCAGATTATCCCCAAGTCTGTCTGATTCTATTAATCTCTGTGTGGAAGTCATTGTCTAGAGCTGTACATTAAAGAACTTGATATTTTGGTTTTCTTGTATGCTTTTAGGTGAGTTGTGTAACCTCATAACGCTGGATGTAGCGCACAATCAGCTTGAACATCTTCCAGAAGAGATTGGAAGCTGCACGCAGATCACCAACCTTGATTTGCAGCACAATGAGCTCTTGGACCTGCCAGAAACCATAGGTATGTGAAGAGACTGGAGAAGAGAAAATAAATCACTATTTCAAAATGTTCAGTAAGAGGAACAAATTTAAGAATGAGTATTTGGTTGGTGACTGTAGAATGACTGGTGTTCAGCTCAAGGCAGCTTCACATTTGAGATCAAAAGCAACGTATGCATGTTACCTTAAATGTAGTTTCTAGCTTTCTGAATTACATTATGAAATCCAACTGTGTTGCAGAGTGCAGCAGCATCTAAGAATGAGAGTTATAAGGAAAAAAAGCCATCATTTCTAACTCCAATTTAAGGTGTTCTATGGTTATGAATAAATATGTACAGCTTGTCTGTCCATTCTGTAGTGAAACTGAGCATATAAAGGAATGAAAGGCTAAAAGGCTCTTATTTGAAGGTAGTACTTTGGCAGATAGTTTTAACTGATGCCTTTGGCTAAATTAAAATAGAACTAAAATGAGAAATGTTTTAAATCAATTCTGTATATTTTTCGCTTTTCCATAGAATGACTAAAAAAATCTTCCAAGTCCACAAAGTCCATGTTCTAATGCAATAAAATACAGAGGATTTGCAACTTAGATGGGGAATAAGACTGAAATAAGCACTGCCCTGGTCGGTTTCTGAATCTCATATAGGATGAAACAAGAAAATACGACTTCCTAGTTAATTAAATCCATTTTAAACAGATGGCAGAGAAAGACGCATGATGTGATTTAAAAAGACAAAAAAGGCGGCCATCATGATTTTAAGCTTTTATTTGTCACCAGAACATACTTGGAAGAATGAATGTTATCACCTAAACAGTATGTATGTTGAACATTTCATTAATGTACTTTAACTCATAGTGAAGTGAATGAGCAGAAGAGTGAGGAACCATTTAACAACAGGCCAGCTTTTCTTCTAGTAGTAAATTGTTGATTGTGGAGTTACTGTAGCTTTTTGTTTAGAAAGTTTGACCTGAACAGAGTTTACATTGATGAAGTATCCACTGGAGCTAAACTTCCTTCCTGGATTGATGATATTTTTAAACTGTGGAGATCCCATTCCATCTGGAATTTGCATCTAACTTACACAATTAATAAGCACAGCTTTATTTTTGTAGCTATTTTGTAAATCTTATTGAAAGTTGTTTTAAATAAAGTTTATGTAGTGTACATGTCATATTTAGGAAGTGAGTTCTCTGGATAAACTACTAATTATGGGTAAAATTCTCTAAGCAAGTGTGAGATTTCCATTGTCAGGGCTTATAGACGACTACTGTTGATTATTGTGCAGAATAGTAGTAGGATTTATTGAGTTGTTTCGTGACTGGCAGTCACTGAGCTTCTTGGAGGACCACAAAAATCTTACTTGTAATATGCTGCAAGACTGCTTACAGGGAAAGGTCTTTGGGTAGGAGAGGCACAAAGTTACTTAAGCAGTTAAGTCATTTCTGATAGATAGGAAATTGCTGACTATGCAATCAAGATAGTTTGGACTCATCTGTTTCTTCAGAAAGTTACTGTAAGCTTAGGTGGTTTGTACTGAGTCGGGTTCATACCTGGTTGGACTGGATTTCTGCCTATTTTCTTAGTTTTGTTTTTCCATTGCATCGTCTTTATGGTTTTTTGAAGTTACTTATTTTTAAATGTATATAGCTGTCTCTTTACATGCTTATCTGAGCTGAATATCAATCCTATATAGCTCAACAAACCACCAAAGACAGATGAATAAGAGACAGCAGCATGCCATTGTGTCTTTAACCTTACACTGGTTCAGTTTTTGCTCCACTGGAAAATACCTCTTGTTTGTATTGACCGATGTGTAGTAGCCGAGCATTTCTGTTTAGAGTAAAAACTTCAAATCAGAAACCCCTATTTGTGCCACATTTAGTTGACAAACAACCAGAATTGAATACTGAAGGGAAAAATTTTAAACTCCAGTTTAAATGATAGTGATCAACCTACATTTATGCATGTTACAGAAAAGGCAGCCATAGCCAGTTCAGCAACATTGGGTTTGTTTCTTAGTCATCGCAGTTTTGGTTCAACATTAAAGCAAGTTGCGGCTTGATTTTTAGATTACAGCTTGCTTTGTGGTTAGGATTGTTCAGCGAGAGACTGAGTACTGAGAAAAACCCAGCGAGTAAATGGCGCGTGGCCGCCTGGCGTGCGTCGCTTGGCGCGGCCGCGGGATGGCCTCTCCAGCCTCTCCATCTCTCGCTCCACTTTCTGTCTCTTCCCTACTCGCAGGTAGCTACCTGGCGTTTGGCACAGCAGGCTTTTCGTGCAACATTTGCACCCTGCCAGGTTTCAGTATGCTTAATATGTCAGTGCTGTTAATGTTTCCCCAGTTCAGTCCAGCTGGGGTGGGGGTCGCAGACCAGGTACACGTTTGCTTGTTACAAAAATTGAATGCGCTCTGAGCCTCCTGTTATGGAACAGACTTCCATTACTGCCAGGTCCGTCCCCTCTTCCTCTGCCAACACCCTTTTGACGGAGGCCTGTTTCTTTCTTGAGAGGGATGTTTTTGTCAAGCTGCTTTGAAAAACGAACAGTCTCCTTCCTTTTCTATTCCCCCCCCCCCAACCCCAAACCCAAACCTTTGCAAAATGCTTCTTAAATTCACTGCTGGACTATCTAACCAAGTTTTTGTTTTACCACAGAAAGATTTCTGAATCTGCCAATTAAAAAAAAAGGCAAAAAAAAAAAAAAAAAAAAAAAAAAAAAAGCTTGTTTTCTAACTAACAGTACTGCACTGAAATGTGCCGGAGCTGTGAGGAAGGGATGTTGGAGGGTGACATAGAGGGGAGTGGCAGGGAAGGGATTATGCATCAGCAACGATTAAAGAGGTAGCATAGCCAATATACCCACTCTGTAAAAATACAAAGTTCTTGTTTCAACTAAGGCTGTATAAGCACGCTTTCGTGCAGTAACAAATGTCGATTTTAGATATTAGTTGTCAGGAAGTGACCTAATGTCTTGCTTTATAGATATTGGCTTAATACATTCATATCTGTATTTCTGTTGATTGAAAATTGTAAAGTACTTTGTATATTAGATCACTTCCTGTAAGAAAAATGAGCTTTGTGGAATGGCTTAGCACATTCCAAGAGTCTCAAGTCTAGAATCAAAATCATAGTGGGATCTTAGCTGCTTAGTGTTTTAACTGCAGATCCTCCCCTCTTTTTTTTGGTGGTTGGGGGGGGATTATGATCTGCTTTTATTTTCACAGTGTCTTATCTCTGTATACTTAGTTGGCACACTAGTATATCCAAAAGATACATAAAAGAAAGTAAAGAACATACCATTTATATCAAAATTAATGATTGGACTTTTGAGACAGAGAGAAAGCAAATTTTGGGTGGAGTAAAGTATTTCTTTGGATTACAAGCTTGCTTAGAAAATTCTGTGCTGCAAATACCACATTGTGAGTGTTCCCTCTTTGAACTTTTAATTTTAGCATTCTGTAAAAATGTGTTCACAATTTTGTATTTAAAAGCACAGAAACATTTATTTGAGAAAGAAATTCAACAGAAACAGAATTACAGCTTTTAAAAAAATCAGATTCTTCATCTGTTTTGTAATTTGCTAGTTTTGTGTGTTTATGTGTGCAGTTTGATTATGGTCAAATGTGCCATATTCATGGACATTTAAGGCAACAGACATTTTAATAAGAAAAAGAATAGTCAGTTGTAAATGTTCCAAAATGATGCTTTAAAAGCACAAAAAATTCCGTCACTGGACACACTTTCCAGTATCTGACATGGCACTGTTCCTAAGAGATGGTTAGGAAAATAAGGCATGTTCAAAGCCCTGTGCTATACTCCGGCCCTTCGCTGTGACACACTAGCTCAAAACCTGAAATCGCAACTTTCATAAAAGCAAATATTATGTGGAGCAGCTTTGCCATTTTTGCTGGTCAAAACTGTGCTACAAACTAGGCTTCTGACCTGTTCAGCCCCAGTGTACCTCTGAGAGCACTGTTGTGCTTGTAAAACATTAGTTGATAAAACATGAAGCATCATGTCCAGAACTGGGCATGTGTAATTGGTACAGCTTAGGTTATACAAATTGTGGTTGAAAGCTTTAAGTCCCTAGAAGTCCTAGTAGAGATACTTCTGTAGAAAAGTGGAATTACTTTAAAATGGTACTTTAAGTTTCGCAGGCTTAGTAAAAACTGGAGCAGTCTTATTCTGAAACATCTGACAAATGCACTGGTCCTGATAAGACCCAGCAGAGCACCGGCACCTCCACTCGCTGCTCAGGGGTGATGTTCATATGCGACTGATAGGTTTGATGTTACTAATTATTTGCCATTCTGATGGAGCAAAGTGGAGCATAGGCTCCTGCTCCAGCTTTGATGGCAATATTCATATTCTTAAAATTTAAGCGCATGACCTAGTGTTTTGGTCTGTGAGCTCTGATCAGTACTTTGCAGGATTGAGCCCGTTTCCATAGGCTCACATTAGGAGATCTGATCAGTGTTCGGTGCTTTTGTCTAAAGTTTTGTTCTTGGATTATGCTGTTAATGAAACATTTTTAATTAGATTCTGCTAGTATTGGGCAATTGCTATAAGCTTGGCCTTTTCTTTATCAGGTGGAAAGCAGTTGTTCCCATCCTTCATTCTTATTTTCAGGTTATTGCAAGCCTTTGCTAGTTCTCATGGTTGTCTCATAAAGGGAATGAAGCTTCTGGTTCTTGCTGGCTTCAATTCTAGACTTAGTAAATGTAAAGCAGTGAAATTGGCTAGAAAATAGTGAGTGGCAGGAGAGGGTAAGTGGGAAGCGACTGCTCGCTGTCTCCTCCAACGGCGGGAGGGGAGGGATGAAGCAATGCTGTGAGGTGTTGCCCTGAAACCAGTAAAAAGCAGACTACTGCACGCGGTGAGTGGGGAGCACTCGGGCCTCAGTGTTCACACAGGTTGCTGTAGATGCTAAAAGCTCACAGGGCAGTGTGACAATTGCACAGAAGTAAAATGTATCAGTTGCTTCTAAATTTGGGAAGTTGCTGAGCCACACGCTGTTGAATCTTCCCCCAGCTCTTGGGGAAGTTTCAGGGTGTGCTTTTCCCTTTTCTTAGGTTCTTCTCTTGGTGTCTGCTGTTGGGCACTTTTTTCTGGAGAGGAGATACTAGATGGTTCTGTGGTCTGCATATAATAATTCTCACATTTCTTAATTAGCTAAAATTTTAAATGTATATTCATGTGTCACACATTTTATATGTTTACTCTGTAAGGTAGGGCGGACTTAGAAAATTAAACACATCTATCACTTAGGAAAGGTTAATGTGTTTTCTGCATTACCAGTTAAGTATAAACTGTTCTTACAATGTGATTTACATTTATATAGATCTTTAATTTCACAGAAAGGTTTTAAATAGTCAATTGAGAAGGTAAATAAGACTACCAATCAAAAATTAAGTGAAATAAATGTCAGTTGCTTTATTGTATGAAGTATGAATTGAGTAAAATGCAACAGTTTCATTGATAGCCCCAAATAAGTCCAAACTGTTGCTTTTGACTCTGTTGCAATGTGAAGTGTTTTCATGTTTTTGTATCATTTTCAACTAATTATAACTTCCCTTTTTTGTTTTAATAAATAAATCTCCAATGCAAGCCTGATATAGTTAAATACATATGCGCTGTTTTTCTTTAAAAGTTAGGCTAGCTTCTATTGGCTTATTGGTTCTGAGTTTATTGACTTAATGTGTATTTATGAAAATATTTTTTATTTTGTCTTTTGGGTGGATATTTTTCCTGGTACGACTAGGATGGGTACAGTTTATTTTAGTGAATGTACATACCATCACACAGTAATTAGATACAGAGACCAATATGTACAGATATAACTGCAGCTCAGCATTTTCAGAATGATTTGTATACTGCAGAAAGAAAAACCCCATAGTCTTATTTTCTTCGTGTAAGCAGGAGACTCGAGGGAAGAGTGATTCAAAGGAACACATCAGAATCAAGACAAGCAGGTCTATTAGTTACATGCATTTTGATGAACACATGTTAAATGAAGTTGAATTTTTGAAGCTTAGACGGGTTCAGAAATATGTCACTAAGAGTTTGTGCTCTCTAGCCTTATGCAGGTGTTGTGTGTGGTGCATGGCAGATACTTGAGCTTCTGTCACTCAAGTTTTGCCAGCATCTTGTGTGCATCTTTCACACATGCAGTCAGGAACGATTATGGTCTTGAATTAGAGTTGAAAACTAAGTAACTGCTGACATGGTCACACTTCAGCCTTAATCTTGAAATAATGAGGGAAAACCTGTCTTTGGTTTTTTGTAAATAGGAAACAATCTCTTTGCTGTCTTCAAATGGCATTTAAACCAGTAAGGGTGGTAAAGATTAGTTTTAATTTCACATTAAATAGCTTTCTAATAGATAACATCTTTATGAGAATTCCTAGACTTTATGTAAGGAGGATAATGCACTTTGGCTTGAGCAGGAAAAAAAAAAAGATGGACCCTGCTGACCCTTGTAATTTGAGAGTCTGAATCTGCCTTCTATACTGGCCTGGTATATCAGGGGGTATTGGTGGCTGAAAAGAAAAACTAAAATACACTAGAAATCACTTTACTGTTAAACCAGTAAAATCTGGAGTTTGTGAGTCAAGCTTTGTGTTGTGTTCAACTATACCTTGTTATTTGGAAGAGTATAGTTACATGCCATGCTTTGGCTTTGGTAGGTGGTAGCAATGATCAGAAGGGATTCTCTTCTCTTCTGCAGTTTTCCTGAGTGCTTGCCCTCCCACCCCCATCACCTTTCTGTCCTCATTCCAAATTTTCCTAAAACATCAGCCTTTAGCCAGGTGATATTAAACAATGGGGATGTTGCAGTCCTGCAGGTAGAAAGGATTTGACCTCTCTTGGATGATTGATTGGTGACTCGGGTTTACATTCATACAAATCTATGCGCTTTGGTTTAGGAAGGATTTGCCCCCCATCAGATAAGTAATGACTATGGGATTTTGTTCTGCTTTCCACTGCAACATGGTCACTGAGATCACCTTCAGGATGTCTTGCCAGACCGGTCACTTCACACAGTTGTAGTGTTGGACATTGGAAGACATGGTCCTTGCTTGTGGAATGCAACTGAAGGTTGAAACGGTTTATCTGAAGCCTTTCATTTTACTCTACAGCTATCAGGGGAAATGGTTTGCTTTCTGACAAGAGGTTAGATTAAACATGTCAACATCTCCTTTCACCTAAAATTCTGTGAAACTCTTCAACAATTGTTATGGAGTATGGCTGACATCTGGAAAAAGTAATATATAGAAGTACAAGGTGTGATGCAGGCATCTTCTGATTTAGGGCTATTTTAAACTAGGAGCACTATTGAAATATTTGAACACAGTGTTTAATCTCCATCAATAGCTGGCAATCTCTAGCTTGTCTAGTCTCTCCTATACAATTTTCAACTCTGAAGGCCCTTAGGTCCCACCTGCTTTGTAACATACTCGTTGAAGATCTTTTGGCTTTTTCTTCCATATTCTCATCTTTGTTATTCTCTCTACAAGATTAATGTGATGTGGTGTATTAAGCTTACTTCATTTATCTTTTTTTTTTTTTAAAGTGACATCAAGGTTTGTTTTTTTTTTAAACTTTTAAAATTAGTTTTGGATGTACCTCTTGCTTTGTATTTGTTAAAAATGACATCTGGTACCTTTTGTATGCAAAACAGCAATTTATCTTTCTTAGAAGACGATCCGTTAGCTCAGTTCACTTAATTCATTCTATGAAGTGATGTGTGGTCGTGTAAAACGTGTTCTTTAATAGGTGGCTACTTGTTGTGTGCAGTTTAATTAAATAAAAATCTAAGGATATTTATAGGAGTTAGGCCACCAGAAATACTTCATAGTGCCATGTTGTTTGTAGCAAGTTCTTGCAATGATCTATTGCATACTGAGGTTCATGTATACTTTTGATTACAATCTTGCAGGGTTTTGCTGTGCACAGCTCTTCTAAGTCCAATTTGTGTTTTTAACGTTATCTGCAGAAGAGTTTTCTCTAGTGAACAGATTTTAAATTGATCTGATGCTTCCGGTTTATTTAGGAGAAAGCAACTGATCCTGACAGCAAACAAGTTTGATGAACTAAGTTATATAAAACAGGCTAATTTTTCCATCTTTTAGTAATGATGCAGTAACATTTTGCACTAAGTAATGACCCTTCATCTAAGGATAGGGAATTTGAAGGATTATTTTATCTAAGGGAGGGAAAGGAAGGGGTGTGGTAAATCTCAAAAGAAGAGAGCATTTGATACTACCTTTAGAAAGCACTGGTAGGACTTTGAATTAGGAATTTGGATTTCTTTATATTATTCAACATACCAGTTCCTTTTTCTCTTGATTTTTGAAATATTCAAGACAGAGATGTATTGCTCCTACTTGGAGAACCACTTCAGGTGGTCTTTCTAAAAAGTGTGTTTTTGTAAGCGTGGTTTCCTGCTTTATTTCCAGTCTTCCCTTTGTTTTGGGATTGGCAAACACCTGTTTTTTCTTTGACTAATATTTTTGAGGTACCTTTAATAAAGAATTTAATTGAAACCATCTATTTAGGGTCCCTTTTATAGTAACAGAGTTTAATGTTTCTGCATTTGCATGCTTCCAAGTATTTTTAATTCATTTCTGTGTAAATTAAACAGCTAACCCTGAGAGAGACATGCAATCACTCCAGTGAAGTGATTATGAATTCTGCACTTAATGTTGCTTCAAACCTGAGAGCTGGGCAAAGTGGAGCCCACGGATGAGTGTTAGTACGCTTTTCTGGTGAGAAAATGGACCTGAAACAAGGTGGCTGTGTGAAACCTGATTCCCAAGAGTGACGGTTCACGCCTAAAGTTGAACTAAAACAATTTTTCAGTGACTTTCTTAGGCCTGGCTTAAGTTTAGGGATTAGTCAGGCTTTAGTATTGTATTTTTAGAAGTACCGATGGATGGGGCACTTGCGTTTACAAGGTTTTTTTGTAATGCGCTCCCTAAGAAAACAAGTTGGAAGGGGTTTTGCTTGTTGCTTTTCCTGCTAGTGGCTGCTTTTCAGTTGTGGTTATCAAACTGTCATGTTCATGAACATCTAGTGCTGCATTTTCTGAGTCACTCTACCTGCAAGGGGCTGTTTTAGAGTAACTGCTGAGGTACGGTTTCGGTGCCAGAAGTACAACCGCAAAATGATCCTGATGACTGTCTGACTGAGTTGATCGTGATCAGTTGTTGCCTTCCTCACTTTATTTCTTAGACTTAACCTGGCAGCACGTCGGCAGAGTAGCTAATATGGTGCCATCTCAGAAACCAGTAGCTGAACTGGAGAAGATGGAGATGAGTGCAGGCACTGTAAAGGAGCTCCAAATACGAGTCTCAGCTAGGTAATCCTGAGCTCAGGGAGCTGTGAATGGGATCACTTTGGATCATGTACTGCAAAAGGTGTCCTATTTAGCAACTTGTAACAGTTTCTGGTTATAAACTGGAGTTTGTCACTTGGTGGTCAGAGAGCCTGCGAGGAGGCCTGAGCGTGTTGGCCAGCTCCCAGCAGCTGGGCTTTGGACCATGGAGGCAAATATTAACGTCATTGTACTGAGCATTCCTTTAAAAGCAAACGAAAAAAGAAACAAAAAAAGGTAAGTTTTAATACACTGAACAGAGGGAAGAGCTCTAAGGATCATCCTTTTTTTGTGAAGAGGAGACTAAGGTCTAAGATCTGGCTTGTCCAGCATATGAAGATAAAAGCTGATAAGTGTTTCTCACTGTGATGTGTTCACAGTGAGGTGTTAATATGAACTCTCATGAGGATGAAAAGATATCTGTGTCTTGTTGACAGAAGACTAAATGGCAGTAAATTAGCTATAAATAAATACTGGCTTGAAATGAGAAGGCGGCCCATACTGCCTGCATCGGCTGAGTGCAGGACAGCGCTTCCAGGTGCAGTGGGAGAGGTGCTACTGATGAAGCTCCACCTGAAATCTTGCTGCTTTTGTTCTCAGGAATAACTGTATTTAGTGCTGTGATGTGTAAAACAGTCACAGGGAATGTGGTACATGCAGGATGTGTCTTCTGTTATGCGTTTGCATGCCTTTCCCATGGAGGGGAAGGATAACTAGTAGAGAAACAGTGATAAAGTTATATTGAGAAATGCTACTTATGATAAGAAAAAATTACTGGGAGCTGCTTTTTATGCCTCCTTTCTGATAATGCCATGAGGATAGCCAATGTGTGTCATTGTCTTCTGGAAAATGACGGTACGGTTTGACTTTCTCTGATGGCTGCCTTGTTTCATTTTTCTGAAATGCCACGTTGCTGGTAGGAAGAGAGCCATATACATACAACCTGTGCTCGCAATCTGGGAATTGGCATAGCGACATTGTATTGCTAAGCAACAGTTGGCATCATGCTGTCTGTTAGAGCCATTCCCCGTTTGTTTTCTTTGCCTGAAGAATCCAGATCAGCATCTAGCTGACGGTTTAAGTAGTGAAAAAGAATGGTAGATTGATATCTTACTTTACAGAAAGTTTGTAATTCTTTTTGTTAGTAAAGCATTAAATAACAATTCAGAGAAATGCAGTCAGGATGTGCTTTTTTTCATCCCTAGGACAGCGAACCCTAATGATCTTGGTGCCTTGCAATAGGATGTCTATCATGTGAAGTGAGGCCAGTTTCCTATACAGCCAGCAATGCCATATCTCACCAAATACAGCATGAAATAGCTACATTACGTACAAATGTGCATCTTTATACTAGTGGATTGTAGGATCAAAATAGGTCTTAATTATTCTCTTTAGTGTGTATATGCACTGTAGGATTTAACCTCAAAAGATGAAGATTTGTGCACTGTAGAGCAATATTGATAGCCCTGGATTTTAAATGCCTTTTTTTTGGTTAAGGGAAGACTTCCTTTGCTGCTTCTGCAAAACCTGATTGTATACTTGCTTAGAAGGAAATCACTTAAAAAATATATATAAAAATCCCAATGGGAGACACTACTAGTTAAGCAGCTCTGGGTGGCTACCTGTTGTTTTAACTTTTGTTTAGTTATTGACAGTACTAAGTGGAATTTGTTGCTAAACTTGTTAGCTAAAGGTCACATATGCACTGAAAATTCATCCTCTTTTCTCTCTTGATTTGTAAGACCTGGATAATTTTTGTTCTATATAAATTTTGGGGGTTTTTGGTTTGGTTTGGGGTTTTTTTTCAGGGTGTGTATGTGTGTGTGTTTGTTTATTTTCAATGCTTTTGTGAATCTCCGTTTTAGTAACTACAGTGAATTGTACAACAGTCCCAATTTCCGGTTTTTATTAGCTACTTTCCCAGCTACTCAGTGATGTGGGGTCATTCTTACAGTATATTTTGACCAAGTTCAGGAAAGAGGTATTTTGCCACTTCCTCTGTTGAGACTTTTCCTCTGTCTAGCAGATCTTGTTGTAGCACTTGTATTAGTTTTCATTTTCCATTTCTTTTTATTTTGTTTCATGCTTAGCTTCCAAGCGTACTTCACACACTACATTTGCTTCTTCCTTTGCTGTGCTCCAGCAACCTTTGTATAAGTACATATGCATAGACATTAATATAGCCTTCATTTAATGGGTAGTTAGACTGTAAGCTCCCTTCATCTTCTGAAATTATTTCTGGTTATTCTTGCTGCCATTTGTTAAATCTTATGTTTCTTTTCTAATGTGTCTTTCTGGTATTTCAATTTGCAGAACAAATGTGTTATGCTATGAGTGGTTGTAAAAATGAGTGTAAAATAGTGAATGTTTTGCAAGGAACTGATTGATTGTGTGAATCTGTTCACAAGCTCCACTGGTGTGATGTACCCACATGCAGAGATATGTTTTCCAATGATAAGGATGAGCCAGAAGACTAAGCACTGTTCCTCGTACTATTTGCCAGTTGACTTTTCAGTGAAGTTCAAGGTCTTACTACCTGCAGGAGAGTCTAAATGCCCTAGCACTGTATAGTTCAAAGACATTCTTAAGCAGTTGATTTTGCTCTTGAGTATTTGTTAGATGGTAAAGGTTGGAGCTAAAGGGAGCTTCAGATGGGAAATTTTCAAGTGGCAAGTTTCTCAAGAATTTTTTTCCTGACAGAAATACGTATCAACTGGGACTGTTGGCCTGGCAATATTCCGAAATATTTTTACATGCACTGTTGTCCAGATTTTTGTGGGCTTCCTCCAGACTTTTCCTTCGGTATCATTCAGAAAACTTGGAAGTGGGTTTTTGCTTTGTGGGTTTTTTTTTAACCTATCACTTTTTAAAGGTTGTTGCTTTTGGAGGATGGTAAAGTTTGTTGGTGTGTTTTTTTTTTGTTTGTTTGTTTTTTGTTTTTTTTTTTTTCTTCCCTGTAGGGGAAACTGTTTTGCCAGGACCTGAGCTGTGTGATGTATACCCAAGTTCTGGTAATATGAATCATGGCATTGAATGATGCTATCTGTAATTTCAAAAAAGTAATTTTGGGGACATCTGGAAAATGATAGAGTTTTTTGTCAGTAGAAAGATCAGGATAGAAGGACTTCTACAATAGGACATAAGCATTGCTTGCTTACCATACTAGGTACAACTTAGAATATTTAATAGGCACAATCTACTTCTGCACTGTTGACTTCAGTGTTGGAAAGCACTGTAATCTGTGTATCTCCTGTTTTGGGATGATAGCT
The DNA here is from genome assembly GCF_929443795.1 of Astur gentilis. NCBI lineage: Eukaryota > Metazoa > Chordata > Aves > Accipitriformes > Accipitridae > Astur > Astur gentilis. The sequence continues at coordinate 32,946,962 of NC_064888.1, forward strand.
CCATTTTACCATATGAAAAGCTTGAAGTGTAGAGTGTGAGACAACAGAAGACTCAGAAGTAAAACCTTGTACTGTGTTAATCTAACGACATATTAATACCTGTTTCCTACCTGTAGGAAATCTGTCCAGTCTAAGTCGTCTTGGCCTGAGGTACAATAGGCTGTCAGCAATTCCGAAGTCTTTAGCAAAATGCAGTGAACTAGATGAACTGAACCTGGAGAACAACAACATTTCTACTTTACCAGAGGTGAGAATTAGAGGGAGTTGACTGGGGAGGGAATGTGTTGTAAGGCATCAGTGTTTTGTAGAGGGATTGGAATATGTGAAGTTACTTCATCTTGCATCATAACTCTGAGCCATACCCTTTGTTTTAATCTGCATGTGTGTAATGTGAAATATTGCAATTCTGTACATATTAGGTGTATCTAACTAGTATAGAACAACTAATGTCATACAACTTCAGTTAAAAGTGGGAGCAATTCATGTGATTGCATTTGCTGTCCTGTCTCTTTAGAAAACCTTAAATAAGGAGTCCAGTTTCCCACCATTCAAGCTAGATAAGTGTTTCTCAGTGTTTCTGTTTCATGGAGGTGGGGAAGAAGTAGAAAAAAGAAAAATGGGATATCTCTTTCTCATCTTATTGAGGCAAGAATGACCTTTAAGAGAGTGAGTAAAGCTTGTCACAACTACTTGGCCTCAGCATTCTCATTTTAATGTGGAAAAGTGTGCTGTTGACACCAATGTGCTATCATCTGGCAATTCATTGACACACCTTCCATCAGTTATGAAAAGTAAATATTTGCATCATTTTTCAGTTTCCAGTGACCCTAGGAGAAAGGAGAAGAGAAAACTGTTTTCTTGCTTTTCTTTTCATAGCTGCTGCACTTGATTGTCTTACCTTGACCTTTCTTGCCTCAGGCTTAGTGTGGAACCATGGAAAATGTTAATAGGTAGAAGTTCTGGAGCTACCTTGTCAGTCTCTTCAATTAACACATTCCCTGAAGAGAGTGCTTTACTAGCTCTGGGGTGAAGAGGCAGAATGTCCTAGTCCCCAGTGCATCTGTATGTTTTTGTATACTCCTTCTCTAGAGTTGTCTGAAATGTGCCTCTGTGGACTCCAGTTTCACGGTCCTGGATAGGTAGTTGGTTACAGACCATTTTTTAAATACAGCTTTGATATCTGCAGACTTTGAAACTATTTAAACTGCTGGGTTATACCTTCAAACCTTTTTGTTTTCTTAATTTCTTGAGACTATTTATCAGGGCAGCAGAATGTGAGATGCTTGGCTGCATACTGTATACTTTTAGTGTTAGTAACCATTTAGAGAAAAAACTTTGACTTGAAGCATTAGTGCCTGGGAAGAATTGCTCTGATGACAGAAGAAAATCTGTGCTTGATTCTTATTTTGGATATTTCTTCCATTGCTTTAGAACTTCTTGAGATGAAGTCTTCAGGACGCAACATAGAGTTTATATTCTATTCTGTTTTAATGATGGTCCAAACTGCTTTCCTAAGCTGTCATCCCCACCCCACCCACTCAAGTTGTATAAATTACTAGTATAAAATGAGTTAAAATCTTATCTAAAGAGGTATATAGGAAACTATACATAGAAGAAAAAACCAAAATGCATTTGGCGTTAGGCAAAGTACTCAAAGTAACAAAGCGCAGTAAGTAACAACTTTCCTTCAGATAGATTTCTGAACTTGGCAATGATAGACTGAAAACAGAGAATTTAATAAATGTTTGGGTAAAACTATCATTTAAGAAAATGCTACTGAGTGAAAGCCACCAGGCTGCTTTTAAGATGAGAGCTAAACTAGCCCACCCCACCCAGACAGATTATAAAAGCAACTACAGTATAATTACAAAAAGCTAATGTGAGGGATGATTACTTGCTTTAAAATATGTTCAGTCATAATACAGAACTCTTTGCGACTGTGCTGCCGCCTTCACGTATATTTGCCAACAATATGTTAACACTTAAGCTGCTACCTTGCAGAAGTGTATAGTTTATACTGTAATCTGTTTAAAGTAAAACATTCTGTGCTATAATACAAAGAACTGTATTTGTAGAAGAAACTTCTGAATTTCAAAACATAGCTGAAGCTGCTGACACAATGCCTAATAAATATTTTATCTTAAAAGGATGGGCTGGGAGAAGGCAGCACTGCCACAGCTCTCAGATGTAAGAGCATTGTTCTCTTTGTACTGCCAAAGCTCTCTCGCTTTCCTTCAAATGTGTTTAATTACTCTAGGCTATTAGAGTGTATTAGCTAACATATTTTTAATATTTTTTGTATGGAAACAGACTTTAAAAATGGCTTTTTGAAATGCCAAGATCCATTTGAAGCAATAAAGTGTGTTTGTAACAGAGCTCAGGGACTCCCTAACCCTAGGACAGATTATCTGTTAAAGTATAGCTAGAAGCAGTATTTCCTAATCAAAAATTATACTAGTTAATGATTAGGTTAGATTAATACTGATTTGAAGACCCATTATTTTATCTTTAGGGGGAAAATTGCTTCACTGATAGTTGCTGAGATGCCCCCAAAGTTGTATTTCAGTGCTTAAAGTTTTAGCCATGACATGTAGACAAGTCCCTATTTACTCCTGTTTTATTTACAATGTTAATAAACTATTTAGAAAAGTAGCCAGAGTTTTCCTGGTGGAACAGCAAAGCCATGTTCTTAAACCTTTTACAGTGAATATAGCACTGCAATTGCAATCCAAAAATACTGACATTAGGAATATGGTTGGAATCATTATCTTGTTATCACTCATTCCTGATTGCAGATGTTGCATTATTTATGGTATGTAATGCTATGCATAAATCTCCCATTTCTGTAATACTTAAGCAAATAGGGCTGAATTCAAGTTGGCATAGTAATAAGCAAAGGTGACACTTCAGCAGTAATTTAAATCTCATTATTCATCCCCACAGTTCCAGCAACATGCTTGGCACGTAACTAACAGATAAACTCTAAGATCTGTGCTGCTGAGATTATAGAATCTAATTAAATTGCAAAGTGAAATGAGACTCTGGATTCAACGGACAGCCATTGCTATCCAGTTTAACTCCAAGCTTCTTGCTTTTCAATTCTTAAGAGAAAAAAGAAAGAAAGAAAGAAAGAAAAAAAAAAAAGTGGAGTAGTAACTATTTAGGAATATTTTGAAAACAGGAAAAAAACCTGGGATTTCCAAACCCTTCCCTTCCCATTCTTTTTCTCTGTCCTATCTGATTATCTGAAACTTACAGCCTAAGAGGAAACTTCTACCAGATGTGATCACAATATGGATTTTTGTTAAATTAACAAAGATTTGTACTGGAAGTATCAAAAGCTTGTTTGAAAAATGGTGCATACAGTTGATACTTCTTTGGGCCCCACTCTCAACTGTGAGCAGGCATCAAAATTGAGTGAGTGGTAGTTGGGTGGCATTGGCCGAAGCCAGGACCGCTGTTCAGGATGGACACACTGCTGATTGCGCCTGCCAACCGCTGCCCCTGTGCTCTTCAGAGCTGCCCAAGATGTATTATTAATGCCCAATGTGTTATTAAAAAAATTCCTTTCAGAGGAGAAAAGAGTTACAAAACCTCCTAAACTTGTGCTTTTAAATGCGATATGTTTGCTTTTTTTGTATCTGTCAGTATGTAAGGAGAAAGGGAGAAATAAGATAAAGGCTGAAGATCGTGAGCAGAGATTGTTGCTGATGGAAGTTTTATCAAATTTAACACTGGTTTGTGTGTTGCAACACTTCTTTAGGGGATGGACTTGAGGGGGAAAAACATTTCTAATTAGACCCATGAGGAAAAGAGATGTATTCAAATAAATCTGTCCTAAGTTCCTGGGTGGTTTTCTTCTCTCTACAGGGTCTTTTATCCAGCCTTGTCAAACTGACTAGTTTAACACTGGCCAGGAACTGCTTCCAGTCCTATCCTGTGGGTGGCCCGTCCCAGTTCTCCACAATCTACTCTCTCAATATGGAACACAACCGCATCAATAAAATCCCCTTTGGAATTTTCTCCAGAGCTAAAGTATTAAGTAAGCTGAACATGAAGGTGAGGCACAGAAACATGCTACTGTGTATAAAATCAATGAGGAGCACTGTTTGCTGCTCCGTGAATTCTGGCAAACTTAATGATAGAGGGAGTGAATTTATCATGCTGAAGTGGATACTGCTGCTGTAACATATAGAAACAATTCTATATTAGTTTAAAAATGTACTATCAAGATGTTATTGATTTGTCTTTACTTTTGTTAGTTAAGCTTTTGTCACATTTTCTCAACTTTGAACAATGAAAATAAGAAAGTTGGTTGCAAAGTTCTTGAATATTCACATGGGACACGAGCATGTGGAGTAGTTTATTTCCACCACCACCACCACCACCCCACCCCCCCCCCCACCCCCCCCCCCCACGGTTACAGTTTAGATTATAAACAAAATCATGTAAAATATCTTTTTTAGAATATATTCTTTCAAAACCTAAGATTGGAGCCTTTTGGCGGTAGTTGTAGAACACAGAAAGAGAACCTTTAATTCTGGGTTACATACACTTAGGGTGAAGAGAACTAGGGAAAAGAGGTGATGTTTTTCTTTGAATGGTTTGGTTTCAAGTTCTTAAATTATATAAAAAAAATAAATAATGTTTGGGCAGTAGCTAAGCTCAGCTACTGTTTTAGAATATCTTTTGGCACAAATGGATTCTCAGTTTGCATTAAGACAATTTTTTATCATGTACCCATTTCTAACTTTGCATGTTTACCAGGACTTTGTATGACCTGTTTTTTTAGATTTTGTGGTGTCTGTCTAGATCAAATTTTGTAGCAACATTTTGAGCAGTAAGACGTTCAGATTAATTTCAGATGCTTTTACTCTGAGCCATTGAGGTGTATTTCCTTTGTGGTATGTTTGGTGGGGTTTTTTTCCCCTTGCTTTTTTTTGGGGGGTGGTGGTAGGATTTTTTGGGGGGTGTGTGTGTATGTAGTGTTTTTGGTTTTGTTTTGTTTTTTTCCCAAACTCCATATATTTTTAGGATTCCAGCATTGCTGATAGCAGCTTTGTAAGTTATGGTGAATTTTCTGTTCATTTTTTTCCACCCTCCATTGTATTCAGCAAAGAAGGGACAAAAAAAAAAAAGTTTTAACTACTGGGACACATGAAATCTTGAGAATTATGTACCTCTAATATTTCCACTTCAGTTCATATTAGTAACACAGAGTCAATTCTGTAACTCTGTTTGGGACTGCTTATTATTTGGAGGAATTTAGAAAATATTTGGCCAATTATCAACATTTTATTCTTCTGTTTTAATTATCAACTGTTTTGTTATGAAGTATTTTGTAAGCAGTTTGTTTAATCTCTCAGATGCCTTGCCAACTTCTTGCAAGTGCAGACTCTAAATGTTTGATATGTTAAATCACAGGACAATCAGCTGACCTCTCTCCCCTTGGACTTCGGGACTTGGACTAGTATGGTAGAACTGAACTTAGCGACTAATCAGCTCACAAAAATCCCTGAGGATGTATCTGGGCTTGTTTCTCTTGAGGTGAGAAGAGTATAAATGAACAGCTAAGTGAACCCCTGCAAACAGGCATTCTCTACTTCAGGCTTAAGTAATATTACTTTGGGGTCAAATAAAGCCAAATAAGTATGTGTATGTATGCTATTTAATTAGATGTGTTGCATCTGTTTATGGTTATTGTCAACAGCTTTTTGAATGTTGTTCTTCAGGGTCTAGATGAGTGTCCACAAAGGGCTAAGTACCTATATATTTTTAACTACATAGAAGGAAAAATTTTCTCAACAGAAAGGTAGTGTTGTAAATGCAATGGCACTGAACTCAGCTCGATTCCTGGAGAGACCAACATGGAAACGGCAGGGATCAGAAAAATGTAATGAGATGGTCTACAGCCAGAGGTGGCTTGAATGTAGCTCTGTGAACCTTGTAGGCAGCTGGGTTGGAATTCTCAGCCTTTGAGAGGGGAAGAACTCGTAGGTTGAAACTGTGAACCAAACCTGTTGTGTCCCCTAGTCCTGTTTCCCAAGGCACCATCAGCAGAGACAAACTTAATTTCTTTGGAGGGACATAAAGGTAGAGGGGCTTTTTTGGGCAGCTAAGGGGTCTTCGTAGCCTCTGTGAGCTGCTGGGAAAAATCTGTTCAAGTACGATAGCAAATAGCGTATTTGAAATTGCAAAGTTCCAGTGTGACTGCTGCTCTGAATAATTAATAACTCCTGTAGTTTGGAGCAAAAATTATATGGCAGAGTAATAGCTATTTAGTGGCCCAGTTCCCTTTAAGTTAAGGCTGTGATTGATGTGATTGGGAAGTTAGTAACCTCTAACAACTGGATTTGCCGGTGGTCTGCCGGCTGCTGAAGCTGGAGAGCTGCATGACCCGTTAGCAGTATTTTTCTCTGTAATTAAAGAATCAAATACAAAGAACTATTTGGGCAGTGTTTACACAAAAGTGAACGTTCCCACAGCAGTGCTAAGTCAGCTGTGTTGCATGTAGGTAATATTTTGTGTTCCTGCCTTTGTTTCTTGATATGCGATTAAAACGTTACTATTCTTATCATTCTGTGTATATCGTAGTGCATAAAGGAAAGCCAGCAAAATACTGCTTGTGCTAATGGTAGGACTTTGGCTTTTATTCATTTTGATTTTCATTTTGATTTTAGCCTTGTTTTCTATTCTGTTCCTGCCTTTGGTGTTTCCACGTTACATGAAGCTAGTGAGCGTTGGGATTGGTAGAAGCCAGGTGTTTGCAACCTTGGCTGGCTTAGCAGGGAGTTGTGTGTGGCTAGGATGAGGGTCCACGCTAGGTACTCTTTCACATCCTTGTGTTTCAGTGTGCCTTGTGAAATAACTAGATAATAGCATTGTTTAATCAGTAATTAATTACCTTACTACTTACTGTTTTGTTGTGAGGCTTGACTGCTACTAAGAACTGCAAGACTTCTCTGGAGGAAAAATGGTATACTAGTGTAACCCCTGTTAACTTGCTTGTGATACAATGAATAACTCTGTTAATTGACATTGCAAATAAGGAGACATTTCTTGAACCTAGGGTATTTATAATTCAACTTAGAAAGGGGGAGAAAAACAAGAGGATAACACTGTAGTAGGGGTGGGTGTGTGATAGGAGACCACTTTGGTAAGCCAGTGGATACCTATGCAGTGTTCTGCTTGGGTGCCCTGATCTGTATGTTTACTTGCTGCTGCTCCTAAACAAAGGGACATAGGGAGAAGAGGAAGTATTAAGCTTTTTAAGGAGGACTTGGCAAGCACAGCAAATAATGTAAAACATGATTATGAGATAGCTGTAAGGTAGCGTAACGAAATGTAGGGAAGTACAGGAAGAAAGTGTTTTTCTTTGGTCATTTGAAGAAATAAGGTGTTCTTCATTTTTGCTCTGCATCTATTATTATGTAAAATAATATTTGAAAGAATTCTGTCAAATTTATGTATTTGTATCATTAAAGATTTAAGATGATTAACCACTGATTTGATTATTTTTTTTTTATTTTCAGTTTGCTTCTGTAATTTAAATATAGGCTAATCTTGGACTTAATTACCTGAAAATATAAAAGATCCTGTCTTAATTTGTTATTTACTTACTGTGTTGCTGAAATTCTGTGTGTTTGGTTGTGGGGGTTTTTTTTAGGTTCTTATCTTGTCAAACAATCTACTAAAGAAACTTCCCCATGGAATTGGAAATCTACGGAAACTACGAGAGTTAGATCTAGAGGAAAACAAACTGGAATCCTTGCCAAATGAAATAGCTTACCTCAAGGATCTGCAGGTGAAACAATAATTGGCTAAGATAAACATCTTGCGTCCTTTATTTACACTGCTGATTTATTTACAGCTAGTTTGATGAGGGAAACTATTTGGGACTGGACATAGAACCAAACGTTAAGAATCTTGTGCAACTTCATCCACAATCTGTCCCCACTAATTCTTCCCCAGATTTATCAGTTAATATTGAACAAACAAATTTTGAAGAGTTTAACTGTTGTACCATAATACTGCCACAGGAATAGCCTCTGATTTCACTCATGTTCATGAAAGCTTTTATATTTAGGCTCGTGTTTTACGATGCACTATTTTATTTTTATGTTTCGTGGTGCTTAATAGAGGTCAGAAATGTTGTTGAAGGATACAGGTTTTTTGTTCAAATGCTAGAGAGTAGAACCCATCAATTTATCAGCTATATATCTTGTTACTTGCTGTCATTCAAAGCAAAAGTCATTAAGTTAATTTTTAAAAATGTGGTTTTTTCCCTTAGAAATTGGTTCTGACTAATAATCAGTTGACCACCCTTCCCAGAGGTATCGGTCACCTTACCAATCTGACACACCTTGGACTTGGAGAGAACCTTCTCACACATCTTCCTGAGGAAATTGGTAAGATCCCTTTTTCTGGTTTTATGCAGTGTGCCTGAGCCAAAGCAGTTACCGACACATAAGATAGGCATCTACTGTGTTTGTGACTAGAAGCCACAAAACTCATTTGTAACTTCTAGATACATAGAACCTGATGTGAAGCATGTGCCACAGGAACAGCAGTATAGTGTATGAGCTTTATCTTGCCAAACTGTAGTGAAACAAATGGTCTAGCTTTTTCCAGTTCTTCTGCAGAAAGCTGCTGAACACACATTAACTTGGAATGTTGAGATTCCTTTTCTCTCCAGATTCTCCCACAATTTGCGTGTTATCAATCATTCAACTTCATAAACCTATTCTTGGAAAGAGAAAGGAAATGTACTGGTCCTACTCTAATTCCATGGTGTAGACAAAAACCTTGTGCAAGGTGTAGACAGCTGAAGCAAATGTTTCTGCTGATAGTTCCTCTGCACACACTTCTCTTTATAGACCATCATATTGTTTTTCACCTTGATGAGATAAGCAAAGGAGGTGGAGAAAATCTACAGAAAGAAGGGAGAAATAGGATTCTTTTTGTCTACTTGAGACATTCAGAGTAAGTGCGATTCAGAGCATCTGAAAATGAAAGCCTGGGTTTCTTTTATAGTTGGTCCAGAGCATGTAGTTGGTCCAGAGCATGATTCTGAGCACTTAAGTTAAAATTTTAAAGTTAGAGCTTATTATGGAGGAAAAAATGATGGGACAAGCTACAGAAAGCAAAACGTGGTCAGAAACAGTGATGTGTAGATGGGGAAGGCATGGTCTGTCTCTCCCAGCATCTTTAGTGATAAGCCATTACAGCTTCTGCTCATCTTGTATGTGCCTCAGTGTGAGAAGAGCCTCAAACAATCTAAATCTGGAGCTTTGTAGTTTAGTTCATAAGTTAGTGGAGAGAGTTTGGATGCTGTGGAAATGAGCTGTGGAATTAAAATCAGTAAGCACACTGGAAATACTATTGTAGGAGTACAATTTGGTTATTAAAGCTGCTTGTCTTAACAGCTTAGAGAATAGTTAACTATTTTTAGAGGCGACTGCTTCATCTATCATGCTATGGGCTATTTCTCATTATTTCTTCTGTAGCCTTTCCTTTTTGTTGGTTTTCCATGCCTTGAGCCCTGACCTACTGCTTTCTTTTGTAAAAGATTAAATAGTCTTTTAGGTTAAAGGAGATGTTTATGGTATATAAGTTTGGAAAATGGGGAATGTTTTGAGGAAGAATTGTATGTTTGGAGTGTATTTCGAAGATATGGATTAATTTTGATATTTTATTGCTGTGGAGGAATGGAAGTCTTAAGAAAGAAGAAATTACTTTGTCTTCCAGCTTCTGGTTAGTCTATTGCAGTATCTGTAGTAGAGGCAAGTTGTAAAATTTGAATTCAGGAAAAAAATTTCACACAGGTTTGTTCCATTTAATAAATTCACTGCTGTGCAGAGATCTCTCCCGCTTTCTTCCTGTAGCACATTACAGTTACAGCTTCAGGTCTTTAATACATGGGTTCTAATTACATATATGTATGGCATAGATATTTTTAAAGAAATAATAGAAACTGTATGCTATAAATATTTTCTAGGCCCTTCTAACTAGATAGCTATTCAATGGTGCCTTCAGTTGCAAAGCACTTGGCTAAACAGTTATGGTGAAGTCCCTCTCAGTTGTCTGACTCTGTGTATTCTCAGTTCAGTTGTTATCTAAAGGAGATGTAGTAGTGGATATTTTTACGGGAAACTAAAGCAAATTGGTTCTTGCTTGGGTACCAGTGAACAGAAAGCTTGCTGTGCTTGAAAACAGCAGCTTGGATGAGTCACTGACTCAAAATTCTATATAGTAAAGAATCTTCAAGTGGACTTAGACCTTCTGTCTAGAAGTTATAAACTGCATGAATCAAAAAAAATACTGCTTTGTATTATTTTATTTTAACCAGGTACACTGGAGAATCTGGAAGAACTGTATTTGAATGACAACCCCAATCTGCACAGCCTTCCCTTTGAGCTGGCTCTTTGCAGCAAACTGTCAATAATGAGTATTGAGAACTGCCCGCTCAGCCACCTTCCACCTCAGATTGTTGCAGGAGGACCCTCCTTCATCATTCAGTTCCTAAAAATGCAGGGACCATATCGTGCCATGGTCTGATGCTAATCGGATTGTCCAATACACTGTACAAAACACAAACTGCATTAATGTTGTAATTGTCTGTATATGTATATATAATATAATATATGTGGTTTATATTATATTATATATATATATAAATATATAAATAATATAAAAAGGCAAATTTAAGACTGCATTATGTGTTTCTGCTAATAGAGGAATCATAGCCATTTAGATTTTTTTTTATTCTGTAAAAATGCTTGTCTAAGTTTTCTTTGCTGAATTTGATGGAATGTCTGAATAATCTGAAAATGCCAGTTCATTTAAAGCAATTGCCAATGAACTCAAAGTTTAAATTTAAGGGACAAAAATAGTTTTGCTTAGATTTACTTTCAGTTAAGAGAAATGTGTAACCTTTATATAATGAACTTTTCTGTTTTCCTCCCTCTTTTTTTTTTTTTCTTTGTGTGTCAAAACCTGAAAGGGTCATGTGTCCTGAGGTTGGGATTTTCTTTTAACTTATTTTGAGATTTGAAGCAAATGGTGTTTTTATATTGTTTACAGTCAGAGTAAATCACTGGATTTTGTTTTATTCTGATTTGCTCTGTTTTAATCAATCATATCTAGAATTTATATGCCTCTGCTGATGAATTTTTATCAACTGGTTTGTATACTAAAAGCATATACTCATCAGAACAACTGGCAGGTGAAAAGGATGCAGTCAAAACAAAAAGAAAAGAAAAAAAAAAGCTTGAATTCCTTTAAGTCTTGCTTCCCTGAGTTATCAGTTGCAGGCATAACATATCTGAACTGAGCCTTTTGCGGTTGGTCTTTTCTAGCACAAGTAAATCTTTTCAGATTGGTAAAAACATTGAGTATACTCAGTGAAGAGCGGTTTTCATTTTGTGAAGTAACAAGTCCATGAGGTCTAACAGTACAGTTAAGTGGCAAGGAAATAATATATATGTACATTTTTATTACAATGTTGAGTCATAAACTACAACAGGCAATTTTAAGGATTCCTTATAGTCCTTGTACAATAAATGAATGTGTCTTACTTTTAAACACTGCAATATATGTAAGTTTTAAGATTGGTTAACAATGTACTATGGTTTTATATCTTGACTTGCCTTGTACCTCCTTCCATTATGGAACTTCTGTGTCCAAGCACAATATCTTCACACTGTGCTGTTTTGCTGCTGAACTAAATGCACTTTTCCCCACAGCTGGGGCACTTGCTTCAAAATATTCAGTTCAGTATCTTGATTATTCTTTTTTAACTTCATCCTATCTGTTTCAGTATTAAACCAATCTATTAAAAAAGAGGCACCTTTTTCATTTGTGCATAGATGTTGGTAGCTCAAGAGAAACACTGTAAGTAGTGGACATTCAGTTTTATCATGACTTTATTGGTTGTTTAAAAGGCAGAAGATGCTTCAGGGAGACTTACGCTATTGCTGCACTTGTAGGGCCAGTTGTCCTTTTTCAGGAGGGTACATTTCAGGCGGTTACATTCCACAGTTACTCAAGAACTGTCCAGTTTGTAGTCATTGGAATTGCTGCTGGGGTAGTGTGACTTACAGGACTGTACCTTTTGAACAAAATCAAATCAATCGATACCATGGGAAATCTATTTCACATGCAGAAGTTTGGGGAATATTATTTCTGGCTTCCAGGCATGCTTACTTAGACGTATTGCCTTGATCTATTTGCATTCTGTTTTGTCGTACGTCTTTTCATTAACAAGGAGTAAGTTTTAATGGAAGGCAGGTGGAGATATAAAACCTTAGAGGGCTTAAACATGCTGTAAAACTATTGTAGATGTCACTGGATTTTACTAAGTAATGTTCTGTTCTTTCTCACACACTCTGTCTCTCTGTCCCGTCCCCCCCCCTTTTTTTTACATCTACTGTAGCTTTTCAGTTTAGACTTTCTTTAGTTTATAAAAGGCTAGTTCCTTACAGTTCTGCCTGAAGTTAATCTTTCTCAGCATTAAGGTGTTAAAATATGAAGATGCTGAAATGCTTAGTATCAAGACTGTAATCTAACTTCTGAATATACTGCTAAATCCGTATTTGTCCCCTCAGGTCACTAGAGGAAACTGGTTTGATTAATATGGTTCCTTAAAACAAAAGTGGCGACCCCTTGTGTTCTCAAGCATTGGTCTCATTCCCTGTCTGCTCCTCAATCCCATTTTTATAAGAGTTGACGGGATTGAGTTTGTTTAGTTTGTAAATATGTTGATTATTCACCTTGTTAAGGTACATGGTTAATGACTGTATGATTGGAGCTGACCCTCTCTCACATAAATTCTTGTGGAGAAGTTGGCTACCAAAATAGTGCTCGTTACACTCGCTTAAAAACGAACTATTCTTTTCATTACACTTATAGGAATAAATAAAGCTATGTTTTAATTCATTACTATATTAAAAACAGGATATTTTTTCAAACTATCTTTGTACTAGTATGGTTGTTGCAATGCCAGATAATCCTGAGCCCTGTTTTAGGAGTTTAATTTTATACATTCTGAGGTGAATGCTTATTTTTTCAGTGTCTACAGAGAAATTTGAATAAAAGCAGTGTGAGAGAAGTTCTGGTACAGGAGAAATCAAGTCAAAGAATTTGAAAAGTTCTTCAAAATGATCCAAAAGTTTAAGTATTAAATGTGGGGCATGGATTGGGAATAGATGCATATAAATCCATATAGTACAAACATGGATTTATATCCAAATCTATACACAGATCCGTATAAATCCAGCTGTTTTGGTCATTCAAAACAGTCTTACATCCTGACATAACAGACTTGCATTTCCCAGGATGCTGGATTGTTAACTGGTGCGGTTTCTAAATTGTATTTAATGCCTGATGACATTCAGTTGGACACACGTGCTGGCTTATGCGTGTTTAAGAATTTTGTTTGGCCTAATCAAAGTATGAATGGAAAGAACTTCATCCGGACAAGTATGTATACATACATACATATATGTATAAGTGTATCTATACATGTATGAAAGCATAGACAAGGTGGAGAAATAAATTCTTTATGGCATCTTTGAAAATGTGATGGAGAAACAGGTGATTCCCAGATAACTTGTATTAAATATTTATCCCCCTTGCCACAGTGGGGGAAATAATTTAGAAGGCTTATTGAAAAGTGTGACAATCTTTACTTTGGGTGAAAATCATTACCTTAATTGCTTGCCCATAGACAAAATATCAATTTTGTGTATGTCTGTGCTTATGTACATAAGAATATGTACATATACACATGCCCCATAAAGACACTATCCTGAATCATGCCTTGATTTAACAAGCTAAATTACTGTACTATAGACTCTATAGTATTATGGAAGTCTGTTAAGGTGTAAAGCAGATTAAGGATTTGTTAAACAATGAAAAGAAGGAATAACTGCAGTTGTGACTCGTGTTGGTCACATACTGCATTTAAATTCACTAAATAGAAAGTTGTTTGGTAATTCTTTGCAAAAATGTTTTCTTTTAGCATAAGGAGTTAAAGTTCTGTCTCTGGCTGTCCCATATTTAAGTTCATCACCAAAGTTGTCTAGTATAAATGCAATGGAAATGCTGCTTGTAAAGTTGGGTCACACAGTTATGTAATTGGCACTTTTCCGTTTGCCAGATGCTATTGGAAACTTTGAAATTCATACACCCTTTTTAGAAAGAGATTTGGGTTGTAGAATGTTTGCTTCAGTGCCTCTCTTGGATTTAGGTTTTCTCTGCAGTTTTGTCCATCTTTTGCTAATGTTGTGTGAGAAAGTGCATGTTCAGACTTCTTGAAGGTTGTGTTTGCTCATGTACATGATTTAGAAAATTAGTACTCAGACTGTCTAGCTGGTTAGTGCTGAAACCCATTGTGTCACCTGGAATTCAAGTATCATCTTTAATCCTGGGAGTTTGAAAAATAGCTTTTATTTAACAGTTAGAAAACTTTGAGAGGTTATTTCTCCTCCCCCCCCCCCTTTTTTTTTTAAAAAAAAAACCCAAATAAATTAAATTTCTGTACCAATACAAACCCATCTGAGGGGAGTCTTCATATCTGGATGCAACTAACAATTTTCATATAGTCAGTAGCACACCTCGGTTGTATCAAATTGGCATGCCGGAATACCTTCTAATTAGACATTAGAAATGTGCAGTTGGCGGTAATTTGCACAACACAAACAAGGCACAGTAAGGACAATTACAAACAAACAATAGTATCTACAAATGGTTTTTTGTTTTATGTTAGCAAAGATCAGAAAATTATGTTTATTCTTCTGATGTTTAGGTCTTATCCAGGACTGCACAGGACTTTTGCTGTGGAAAAATACCAGACCACGCTAATTTTGTGGTTAAAAGCTAAACAAGAGTGTAAACAGTCTACAAAAATGTACTTTTAATCTGAATTATTGTAATGTTGATTGTTATGTCTATATAAAAGATTGCCTTGCTTTTTTATAAGAGTCATTCTGTATCAATGCATTCATTATAAATAGTATATTTGTAAATAAGCTGCCACTGAGTCTTTTGAAAGTTTTCTAGTATTTCTAGTCTAAAATTAACTTGGATGTAACTTTTGCAGCACCCCAAATTATCAAGAACTGCTTTCTCATTATATACTCATCACTCTTCAAAAGAGCTCAAGTAAAATATAGATTTTCATGTAGAGTAATTACAGGAAACTTCGAAAGTTGCATGATAGTAACTGCTTTAGTCATGTAGATTGCACACCTTTTATAAAGCAAACATTGGTAAAATCTTTTATTTTCATTTTGTTATTGTACAGTAGGGCATATAGTAAAAAAAAAAAAAAGAAAACAAACCCCTTTCTGAAAGGGAAAATAAATCGTGGATTTTAGTGCAAAATGCATTTCAACAACAACAAAATTAAAGTAGGTATAGAATTCTGGCGCCTAAAAGACAGACAAGGGCATTTAAACTTCTGATTTAATAAAAGACAATATTGCCAAGCTGATGTGACACAGCTCTAAACCGATGTCTTTTAACTCTGTAAAGGTCATTACGATAGACAGTCTTTCTTAGAAGGTCATGCTTACATCATGTCCTACAAACAAAAAAAATGCTAGTATCCTTTGAAGTTAGAATAGAAGGGCCTCACCAGTTCGGATACGATGATGACGAGGAGGGCACTGGTGTACTTGGTATAGCTGATAACTTAAAAAACCGGAACGGGTTCTTGTAGTGTGCAGCAGTCACTCATGCAGTAATCTGAGAATCAGCAGAGACCTGATGTAAGGACAGAGATAAAAATCACTAGAGGGTCTGATCAAACTGCCTAAAGGTCTGTCTGTGCGTTGAGTCAATCCCTGTTACTGTAAGTGATCCAGCAATCTGAAAACAAGCTCAGGAATCGGCCAGTCTCATCACACGAGTGGCTGTCCTGTGCCGTGGTGTTGGACCACGCAGCATCCCTCCCCAGTCCGACAGGGCTGAGTGACAGATGTGTACGGAACGTAAGAGGGACGTGCAGTTCCTCTGGCGTACTGCTTCACACCTCACCACCCAGAGTTTGAAGGGCTTGTGACAAGGAAACACCATCTGCATCGCTGCATTTAGTAGCCGTTGATAGATTAGGCAAATTCACAGAAGAAAGTGCTTTCTTTTTTCTTTTTTTTTTTTTTAAATTCTAAATCTATTTGTATTTCTGGTCTCTGCAACATCCTGTATCTAATAATTCTACAATATAATTATGTGCTGGGTGAAAAAGTACTTCCTTTTGTTTCAGACCACACCACCTTATTTCATTTCATGGCTCCTAGTTCTTATATTCCGAGAAATTTATGAACAAGCTTTTTCCTGTTCATCTGCTTTTTACTATTCTTGAGGGTTTTTTTCATAAATGGCAGTGTTTTTTCTTCAAGTCATAGAGTTCTAGTTTCTTACCTTCTCTTCAGACAAAACCTCTTCCATTCTGTGATAATTCTTGCTGCCTTTCCTCATAGTTTTCTAGTCCCAGCTCTGATTCTTTTTCCTAAATCATGGCCTTTAGCAAGCTATTTTGTTCTTTGTGTGCTTCTAGTTCGTGAAATAAAAGTACAGCTCTGTTATAAAATTTAAATTTGAGTGGGTGATGAAGTTTAGCGCTAAACTCCGGTGGGGAATAATCCCACTAGGCAATGATCGGATTGGGGTTTAGACTTCAGATGCAAGCCACCCGCTGCAACAATGAATTGTTTCCTCTATTGTTTTATTAGCTATAACTGATTTTCATCATCTCTTTCATCAACTAGGTATGAGAAACAAAATTAATATTAAATGTTACATAAGTATGCTGATTTAAATAATGCCAGCATTTAAAATACTCTGCTCATGCTAGTAAGAGTGCATAGGTTTGGAAGATGTGACTTTTGAATATTTCCACTGGTGGTCTTAAACTGTCAGAGCTCGACATTTTCTGAAAATACTGGGAAATTTCTAGTGTTGTTTCTTTGGAAGAGAGGTTGAAGACCGACAGTGCAGTGGTTGAGTTTAATTTTCTTCCTTGAAGCCTTTGCAGAAAACCATGTAAGAAATTCCCACAGTTTAAAAGGAAAAGAAAAAGCAATTTCCCCCCGCCCCAGTACCATCCTGCCGATAATCGGTGTCAGCCAGACAGCGCTTGGTGGCCACCGGGACTGCAGGGAACTTGCTGGCCATGACCACTTTCTGTTCAAAGGGTTGAAGTGAGCAGCCACAGATGAGCCTGGCCTCAGGAGAACCATGCATGTTGGCTCTAATTGAGTGAAAAGAGAAGAAAATGTCTTGTTTCTGGCACCGTATGTCCTAAAGGCTGTATTAAAGGTCTGAAAAATGTGCAGACGGTGTCTTGCGTGACTCTGGCAAGACAAACAGATGACACATTTGTGTAATTATTCCAGCCTAAGTGCTTCAGGATACCAAGTCTCCCAATGCTGTGCTCCAGTGACAGGTCCTACTTTCCACTGGTGGGAAGTTGTGGATTTAGATACCTACTGTATGTTGAAGTGTTTAGTGTGCAAATACTGTATACAATCTGGATGCCGGGCAGCTTTATAGGGTATAGCTGGTGCTTTGAACTGTCTGTGATGGCAACAGTAGAAAAAAGGTGTTAAAGGGCTGGAGATGGTTAGCTTTGATACAGCTAGAAGAGGCTGAGTGCCTTGAAAGCTAATTTGTTGTGTTTTCGCAATCCATCTCAGTCAAATAAAATACATCATCTCTTCGTACAAGCCTTGCCTCACTTAGGATTGTAAGAGTGGGAGAAAATTTGATTACCAAGATCAAATGATGATGTTTTAGAGGAGGAGCCATCTGGAGTATTTGAGTGAGCAGCTGGCAGCCTGGGCTGCACAGTTAATGATCTGACTGTATGCCTTGCAACTATTTTTTTCCACTGCAAAACCTTTTAAGAGTCTTTAGAGATCAATCTACCCCACTGCCTCTGAGTAAGATGCTATCTGCAAAATTGCCCACAAGTGTTCCCTTTTAAAAGCTCTTTCCACAACACCCTCTTTTTCCTTTCTATTGGTAAAGTATTTCTTTGTTGAGACTCATAGTGAATCCTTAATTTGCTGTAGTTTGGTAGTTGATTTGCTTGACCTAGTAGTAGCTGGTTTGCTTTTTGTCCTGCATTATTACAGCTGTGCTGCCTGAAGTGATTTCCAAACTTCACGTGGACAGTTTTAACAAAAATACATTTTTCCGTGAAAATCTTAAAATGTTGTTTGAAAACAGCCACGGTAAGAGTAACACAGTAAAACTCTTCTCTCTCTATGACCCAAGTTTTTTGGATGCCCTTCAGCTTTTTTCAGTCCTTGCCAAGTATGTTAACTGAATGGGAAGTTGCAGCTGAGAAGTCTGAAATCATTTCTCTTTGCCAGCATAGCAGAGGGCAACAAATTCAGCTAGGTAAGGAGCTGCTGGTCAACAAGGCAGCTCTGATTCCAGGCTTTGTAATCTTCTCCAAGTAAAGTACTTCTTTTTAGGCATTTCCAGTCTCCCAAGAAGCCACGTCAGACGGCACCGTACGGTTCTGGCGTGGGGGACCAGGAGAGACTCCCAGCAGCACCAGAGTCGGAGGTCTGCCTGGAAGGGGTGAAAGGCACTGGAGGAAATTCCCTAAAAGCAAGTTGAGCAAAGTGGTAAGCGGGTCCCCTGTGGCCAGCATCTCCTAGTTGGTGCTGTGGATAGCCCACAGCCAGCTGCAGCTCCGGGGACAGCCTGCCAGGCAGGAGAGAGCGGAGCCAAGATTCTTGGGTCTGTGGCTCCACCAGATGGATGGTGCTGGAGCCAGGCCACCGCTTCTTGAGAAGAAGCGTTTGAAATTTGGTGGTGGGGGGGTTGATGTCACATTAAAACAGAACAGTATTGGGAAGTAGCAGAATCCTCCATGAGAAGGAGGGGCTTTTCCAGCAGTGCCTGGTTTTTTCGCTGTAAGCTCTTGCAGTGTCACATCTGATCTCATCCTCTCCACTTGTGCTCTCGCCTCCCATGTCTCCTACTTCAGATTTCCCTCTTTTTGCAAACAGCCTGTTACCTCATCCCGGTGCTTCTCACACTGTGCTGAGCTGAAGTAAGCGGAGAAGGGCAGGGAACGCAAAATGATGATGTGGGACCAGTGGCTTCCGATCCATATACCTGTTGGTGCATCCAGTTCTTCTGAACTTGCTTCATATTGGGTACAAGCCCCTTTTCTCTAGTTCTGTTGCAGAATGGATACACCAGGAGAAAAACAGAATTTGGGGAACAGATGGCTGGGAGAGGGAAATATAAAAGATGGATCTGCTGCACGTGGCACAGCTGTGCATTGCTCTGCAGCTTTTCTTTTGGCTCCTGGGACACTCGGTTTATAGAGCCCAGCCAGGTTTTCACATGGTGTCGCAGAGTCCCTGTGAAGGGTTTTGATGTCTGAGTACTTACCAAAGAAATTATTTGGCTTGGGATACGTGTCAAGACTTGGATAGGAATGAATGCTGATTAAATGACTGTTCTGTGGCCTATCTTTGCTGCAAACTATTTAGGAATAAGGATGAATGTCTTAGTTTTTGAAGTGACACGGGGCACTTAACAGTCCATAAAGAGTTCTGAAATATGTGTAATGCTTAATAATACTCGTCGCTTTTGCTTTAGGAAAACCCGTGTGCTCCCACAATTACATTTTTAGTGAAATATTAATGAGAAAATGACATTCTCATTTCATACAGATACTTAATTCCCCAGAAACATTAAAACATTTCGATTTTCTTAAGATATTTGTTGAAGTTGCCATAACTGCTTTTTACCACTCTTGCCTTTAGCTCTGCTTAAGGAAAATTGAGATTGGATTGTAGTGAGGAATCAACGATGATCTTCAGTGACTTCAACTCCAGAGGATTTTGCTGGCTTGGCGAGGTGTTCCAGTGCTCGGAGACACTGGGAACCCACCTCGGTAGCAGACCTGAGCCTGGTTCCTGGCTGGCTCGGTGGGGGGTTGTTCCCGTACACCCTGTCTGCGGGGCAGGGTGAAAGGTATCCTCAACAAAACCGTTTTGAGGGGCTGTCAATTACAGCTAGTTGAAATTTGCAGTAAGCTGCCTTTCTGAGGATTTGGGGGATATTTTTAGCCTAGCTGAACTGAAAGGGTGCTGTTAAGCCTTGAGATTTTGGTTGCGCTGTTTTCCTCTTGATGTGTCTGATTGCACTGGGACTACGCCTCCGGTAATGCTTGGATGCTGTACAGCAATTTCCACTTCTTTGCGGTTATGACCCAGCAAATGGCCTGGCCTCAACAAGTGGAAAGAAGAGTTCAGGGCTGGTTCAATGCTCCCCATCTGTAGGGAGCTACAAAGTTTTCACAAAGTTTGTTTTCCCTTTCAGTACTTCTGCCCTTGCATTTAAGCGGTGCTGACAGGCTGAATAGCAGAATTGTACATGAAGTAGTAGAGATTTCTCCTTTTCCTCCCCCCGGCCATAGCTCCCATCGGTTGCTCTCGGAGTGGCAGAGGGTGTTAAAGACATCAAGCCTCGTGAGGATGGGGATGGCATCCTGTGCAGAGCACTGCTCTGCAGCATCCTTCATCTGAGTGCAAAGACAAAACTGGCAAAAGAATTTGCCAGCATTGCTCTGTGCAGGGTTGGAAATGACTTCTCAGGAAAAAAAAAAAAAGGAAGAGGGTTTGTTTGTAGCACCAGAGATTAATGCTTGTTGGTATGTGTTTAGTTTTCTGTGACATTTCAGAGCAATACTTGGATTATTTTGCTCTTGAATTTTGTATGGCAGGAATTTCCCTTGCTACCTATGATGTTTCCAGGGAAAAGGAAAATCTGAGTTGAAAAAGCACAAGTGGAGATATATTATACCTCTTCTCTCAGCATCTAGTATATCAGCCTGTCTTCTCTAAGTGCTTTGTCCTGATTACGCATTACCACCCTCGGTATACTATTCCCAGATAGGATAAATGTTTCCTGGGGAGAGAGCTATTTTGTATTGCTGAAAAGCAACTGTTGGTGCTGAATAAGCAAATAAATCAAAAGCTGGTGTTTAAACTTAATATGAGCCTCTCAGGAAAAAAAACCTGCGTAGGGATAATTGTATTGTAGGCAACGAGGGAACGAGCGCAGTAACGATGATGGATTTCCCTCTGCGGCACGTTGCATGCAGGATCTGCAAACCACAGTGAGGATGGAATCCCTGGCTCTGGAGAGAAGAGCCCTCCCTCCTGTGCCCACCAGATGATGAATGTTTCTGTCACCTTCCAGCTTACCTGGCTATCATCACGCAGGCCGGGAAGGTGTCGGACCATCCGCCAGCCGGAGTTCAAACGCGGGGCTGTACCCGCTCTGCGAGCTCTCCTCTTTGGGAACCCCCCCTGCAGAGGAGGCAGGTCCCGGCGGAGCAGATCCATGTGCAAACATTTCTGCCGTGTCCAAGGGGGTGGATCGTGACCGGGGTGTGGGAAGGGGGGCCTGGCCTTGGGGGAAATCTCCTCTTCTGCACGGCCTGATGGCAAAGGGGCAGCACAGGGAGAGAGCACCTCTAGAGAGCTGGTGAAGGCAAGCTCTCCCCAGCACCCCAGGTGCTCGTAACACCCGCCTGAGTCCACAGTAAAGGTTTTTCCTTGAAGGTATTTTTGTCCCTTCCCAACGCCCTTCCTCCTCCACCCACCGCAGCCCTGGCAGATGGTTCAGCTGAGGTGGGGAAGGAAAAGCCTCAAGTCAGAAGGACGCTGCTCACCCCGACGTTTTTTCCTGGGGGCTTAGCTCAGCCCGTGCCTTTAGTTAAGCTGGGTTTGATCACTGGGAGGCCTGACGTTGCCCTACCCTGTGCTGCTCTTCTGCAGCTCTCTTGGCTTACTGTCCCCCTGGGAGCTGGAGCTGGGACTTCCCTGGGGTGAGCCAGGTGGTTTTTTGGGGCAGAGGCTGGAGGGTGGGAGGTGGTTACCGGCACCTGGGGGGAGAAGCTACAGCAGCCGGTGGGATACAGCTGGGGTGTGGGGATAGCAGGGACACAGCGGGGTGGGCAGAGGGTCCTGGGATGGGAGTCAGCCTGCACGGAGGAGGATGTATACAGGGCCGTGATTTAGGACAGCGGGACTTCCAGGGTGCTGGATGCTGCCCTGTGCCCTCCTGTGTGTCCCCAGCCCAGGCGGCTGTGGGGGCAACTTGGGAGAAGCTGGGGCAAGGAGAGGTCTCCCTCCAGAGCCTGCTGCAGCTCCTGGATGGCTTCGCAGCGTTATTTGCTTTTGCCACTAGATGGTGAAATAAGTAATAAGGGAAAACACGGAAAAGTCTTGCTCTGTTCTCCAGTGGCCTCCCTCCCCGTGAAACCATGCTGACGTGCTCAGCTTTCTGGGAACCCAGCAATTTCAGGCAATTATCCCCTGGACCTTTTATACGGCTCAGCCTTCAAGAACTGCTGCTGCCACCCTGGCTCTTTGATCCTTTTAACTCTAGTGCTGCCACCCTGGATTCATGTAGACATGGCAAGACGGGTTAAATGGAGACAGCAAACCTGCTTGATGTAAGGGTGCGTGGAAAGCTGTCTCCTGCTGTAGCAGCCTGCTGTGGTCTGTTTTCTGAAGGGGCTGTGTGATCTGCTCCCCTTTTCCCGTGATGATCTGAACCCGCTGTGAGACCCACACCTTGCCAGGTGGGAATTGCAGCCTTCAATCCCTGCTTGGCTGCTCTCTGTTGTACCCTCTCTTTTCAGAGCTGTTTGCTTTTCTGGAAGCTTTGCTCTGGCCGTGCCAAAGGAGCTTGCTGGGGATGTGCAACAAACCGGAGAGTTACAGCTCGCCTGGGGCACTTCTGCCTTCCGAAGAGGGATTGAATGAATATTCCTGACTGCAGCCGCTGGCCCAGAGGTAGCGTCACTGTGTCAAGTCTCCGATGGAGACGGTGAAGAACCGGGAGGGAAAGGGCAGAGACACGCGCTCGCACCTTAGGGAGTGGAACTTGAATGAACGAGTTACTCCTCAGCTGAGTAATTGAATGTTAACCTCTCCCATTGGGAAATTACACGCTTTGAAGTGAGGCAGCCTCAATTTTGCCTTAAACGTGGGCCGGGTCTGCTGATGAAAGGTAGCTCGTTGAGCTGCAGAAGCTCGATGGGTTTTGTTTAGGGAAGGTTACAAGGAAAGTTAGTGGCGCCCAACCTTTGTCCTCTCTGAATGCTGGCCTGGGCGCCTCTCCACACACCCAGGACTACCTGCTGTCCTCCGAAAACCTGGTTAGAAAACCCTTTTCTGGCCATTTCTGTACCGTTCCCTTTGTGGCTGGCTGGAGCGGCTAATGGCAGTGCCCTGCCGGCCCCGGGAGCATGGCAATGCTCCTGGCTCAGTTATGGCTCGCTGGGGCATCGCTGCAGGGGGGAGCTGTGCTGGAGCAGATCAGGGAGCGCCCACAGGAGCAGGGCTGTGGGTGGGCGACCTCCGGGAGGGAGCAGTGCCAGAGGGTGGGGAGTGTCGCCTTCCCTTGCTCTGGCCAGGGCTGGAAGGACTCGGCTGTTTTTGCTGTGTTTTGGCTATATGGTCGCATATGTATGGAAAAGCCCACTGTAGTCTGGTAAAGGGTTTTATGGGAGGCGGCGAGTTAGTCCCTGAGCGAGGGACTGATGGTGAGCGGTATGGAAGGTCCCCGTAATATATTAGGAATGGACCGTAGACTGTTTGGTTTATTTTTCATTATGTTTCTGCTGTTATTGGCTAATTTCAGCGGTATCCATTTTGTGAGCTGGCAGGATGGGAAGCCTGGGGAGGGGGATGGAGCTGCTCCCCAGCATGGAGGGATGGCCCCACACGTGTTTAGTCCTGGCCCCGCTGCAGGATGCAGCGAGGGTGGAGGATTTCCAGATAGGGAACAGGATAAAGAAAGTAGGACTGCATAAAAACACGCTTGCCTGTGCTCAACACAGAGGAACACATGCATGCGGTATGTACTTGCGGGTGCTACAGAGAGGAAACGCACATTTCTCTCTCCCCTTCTCCCTAGGCAAGAAGTGCCTGAAAGGCACGAGGCCAGTGACACGCAGACAGCCGGGGAGGTTTCTTGTTGTGCATCGCTCCTCCTGCAGAGCTGAAATGAGCCTTTAATGTCGCAGAGGCCACTGTGACACCAGGCGAAGCAAAAGAGGGAAAACAATGAATAAATAAACCTGAGGCTTCTGTGAGCGCAGTCTCCGTATCTCAGTCTCACCCCTGACTGCCACGCTACAATCTGTAGCATGGAAATGTTTCTCTTGGCTGTTGGTTTAGGGCTGTGCAATCAAACCTGGTAGTTAAAATCCTGCCAAACAGGGCAGGCAACCCAAACGGCAGCTAATGAGGAAAGGCAAGCAGAGCTTTCAAGCTGTTTGCAAAAAAAAAAAAAATCAACTAACACCGGAGGAGCAGGTGGTCACACAGGATCCATCTTGTGCTGGTTTGAGCCAGCGCTCTGCAGAAGGGAGGTAGTGAAGAACTGCCGCCGTAAGTAATATTCAGTGTGTGCCTCCTTTCTCTCCCCTCTGAACATCTGATACCGCGACAGCATCCCTGCTTGCAAGGGGATTAGGTGCTAGCGCAGACCGCTGTCGCAGCTATCCCTTTCCTACTGTTTTATTCAAATAACTCAGAAAAGTACATCCAGCAGCTGAGTCCGGACAAACTCTGTTGAAAAACATGGCTCTGCAGAAGCCGTTGCTGTGAGATCAATGAAAAGAGCAAATCCCAAACTCGCATGTGCAGCAGCAGACGGGGAAAGGAAGGGCTGTGGGTTTGAGTGACTGTGCAGGAGGAAAAGTGCCCGAGATCCCAAAGCAGCTGGAGGGGTGGCCAGACCAGTCACACTTCTGATGATTTTTTTTTCAATAATTTTTAAAATAAAAGAAAAATATGAATCACAGCATTTGAAACACCTCCTTGGAAATGGATGGTGTGCTTGCTGTATTACTTTGCAGTGGCACCATCATATACCCAGCAACGTCAGGTTTGCCTGCAGAAGGTCTGTGCCCCTTCCCCTGACAGCTCCGTGGTGGTTTTTTTCCTGGGGTTAACACAGTAAAGGGAAAAGCATTTTTTTGTGTGACTTGAGTGCATCTCCGCCTGCTTGCCCAAGGCCTGGAGGAAAATTGGGCAACTCGAAGCTGCCGTGAAGGGCTATTCAGTCATTAGTCCACAGGTTGTCACAAGCCACGGGCTTTCGGTGCGTTACCCCCGAGGGAGCCCAGTTACTAAAGCAAATCTTCCTGAAAGACGCCCTGCTTTGATTTATTCAAATATACCCAGTAGCATGATCAAAATCTACAGCTACAACGAGGGCTTCCTGCCATGGATATGCAAATATTGACATCAGTGTAAACGAGCAAACCACGGATCTCCTAACACGAAGCAAACTGTGACTGGTGTTTACCTCCAGTTGCAGAGCCCCCACGGCTCCAAACCAAGGCTCCCCTCTTTGAAGGCTTGTGTCAAGTTGGCACAGAGCCGCTCTTGAAGGCTTTGCTGAGAAATAATTTCTGCACTTTGTTCTAGCGCTTGCCCCTTTTGTGTGGTCCCCCCAGGAGTCTGTCCTGCCATGCCTCGAACGAGCTTTAGGTTTGTCCAGCTCCTGTAACTCTGAACCGGACTGTCCAAAAAGCAAGTCTCGGTCCTTCAGCAGCTCTTGTTACTTTTTTCCCTGCCAGAATCTCACTGCTCTTCTGGAGATAAACGATTCCTGGGTTTGCTTGTTCAAAACATGCATTTTGCAGCCTTATTACCATAGCGATTCTTTCCCGAGATTATCTCCCCGTACGTGATTTGCTCTGTGCTGCGAGCAGCTCCGAGACCTCCCGAATGTTTCTCAGCTCCTTCTCCCTGAGAAGCAGCAGGGGAGGGTGGTCCCAGCTCCTCCCCCCCCCCCCCCAGAAGCGATGCTGGAGCTGAAGAGATGTATAAACATGGAAGCAGCGTGCCTAATTAATGACCTGAAACCAGCCGTAAAGGTCAGCTTGTTTGCGAGCGACGCGCTCGAGGTACATGTGCTGAATGCGAACTTCGCCGCCGTGCCTCGGAAAGGGCATCGCCGCCCGCCCGGGATGGCGGCTGGCGGAGGGGGATCTGTCAGAGGAGGATCGATAGCCTTCAGCCTCGCTCATTAGTGTGCACGCAGGCTGTCCCCCCTCGCCTGGCCAGCCCGGCTCCTCGCGGGGCTCTGCTGAGAAACCAGGCTGCTT
The DNA here is from genome assembly GCF_929443795.1 of Astur gentilis. Lineage (NCBI taxonomy): Eukaryota > Metazoa > Chordata > Aves > Accipitriformes > Accipitridae > Astur > Astur gentilis. The sequence goes on from NC_064888.1 coordinate 32,973,129, forward strand.
TCTGGGGAAAGGGCAGGCTCCTGCAGCTCTTCGGTGTGCGATGCCGCCAGAGAACAGGCTGTTTTCTGGGCTGTCTCGTCAGGCACTTGTTGACTGAGTTCGAACTGCAGAGTCCTTATAACTCATATCAATGCTGTCAGCAGCATGCATTCAAAAATTGAGCATCTGGATGCAAATGTTGGGGAATTGATATAAAAATTTCATTTACTAGCTGGTTCCCCCCCCCCCCCCGAAGCTTTTCTGTACAGTCTTCCAGGGGCTACAAATTCAAGTTTCTTGCCTAAGCCCAGGACTTTGGGAGTTGAGGCTTTATGAATATTCCCAATTATCATCAGGCATGGTATAGACTCGTAAAGACAGCTGTCCTGTAGGACAGGGTGTGCCACGGCTTGTTGTGTGAGATTTTAAGGGTCCTTGCCAGCCCCGGCAGTTTCTGACCACCTTTCATCTCAAGAGTTGGGCAGAGCCTTGAGATGACCTGCAGAGATAACAAACGGGAGACTTGGTGTTACCGAGCCACTTTGCAGACAGCGCTGAGCGCTTCTGGTGTCATTAAAATCACAGAGATGTCACACGCACCACGATGGTGGCGGTGCGAGGCAAGTGCCTTTGATGAGGCAGGTTTTCTCCCTCTCCGAGATGAACGCGGTGCCATCCCAGCTGTCCCCCGCTTGCAGAGAGCTCTCTTTCCAGTGGCGTTTCTGGAACAAACCCTTTTCTTCAGGCTTTTGGCCTCAGGTGTTCCCCTCGCACTCTTTGTCCCAGCGGAGAGCCCTGATCAAAGCTCTGCTTTTGCGAGGCGGTGGCTCAGAAGCGATGGCTGGGTTTAGCTTCAGGCGGACTGAGGGTGTCCGGCCACAAAAGGAGACGGAAAATGAAGGCAGCTGGTCGTGTTTTGTTATTTAAATCTACTCTCTGCCTGTATCGGGGAATGCAGCTCAGCTTTGCGGAGAGCATGGGGGCACGCAGGGTGTTTCCAGAAAGGCACCAGCCCAGGTCTTGAGGAAAGCACCTCAGAGAGTCCGTGGTGGCTTTAGCGCAGGTAGGCTGCTACAGCTGAGGTCAACCGGGTCAGAGAAGGGGTTATCCACGCCAGGCAGGGCATGGCCTGCAGCCTCCCTCTCTCTGGGTCCTTCCATCCAAGCACTGACCGAGGAGGCCCCCACCAGGGGTGATCTCCAGCCCATGCAGGTACCACACACAAGGGAGAGGAAGACCCGCTGCCGAACAGAACTACGCGTCTTCCTGCAGAGCGCACGGGTCCCCTGCAACGAGCAGAAAGCAGGGGGATGCTCACAAAGTCCAGCATCTCCTCAACCTCCTGCCTGGCCTTGCCATAGACTTGGGCGAGTCCCTTCATCCTCGTGTCTCCGCTTGCCCCTTGCAGTGAAGCCCGTGGTCATACATCGCATTTACTCTCAGATGGAGATCTTTTCTGCACGCGTGTCACTCATCTTAGGTTCGATTTACAGGTTTTAAGTCACTCCCTGCAGATTGCTCTTTTCCCAGGCAAACTGGTGCAGCGGGTCCTGCGCTCCCTCGCTCAAAGAGTGGGATTCCCCCTCGTTTTCCCTCGCTCGGCCCCGCGCCAGCCCCAGAGGCTGTGCTCTCTGGCTCCCAGACCCCGTCTCGCCCACTCCTGCTCCCTCTCTCACGGGCGTCATTGCTCCTGGGCCTGGCTTATAACACGGCGTGTGGCACAGGGACGAAGATGACAGGGCTTCCTCCATCTCGCAGAGGAAATACGTTCATTGGCCCGAGCGTTCGGCATGGCGATTAATTGAGAGCTGCCTGAATCCGGAGCACCAAGTGAGCATCTTTGGAGCCATCTGAAAATGTGGGAGAAGAGACCGTGAGCGAGAGGAGCGGGGCTGGAGTCCGCGTGCCGTACGGGTGAGTAATCTGTACGTGCTGAGAGACGACAGCTCTGGGGGCCGGGCGGGCTACCGGCAATGTCGCTATTGCTCTTTCGCTATTAAAAAGTGGGGCAGGATGTGGGGGCAGCTGCCTGCCTTGGGCCTGCGGCCCTCCTCCCTTCCTCCCACCCGTGGGGCTGGGGACAACCAGCGGGGAGCACGGGGGGGAGGCAACGAAGTGGGGGGGGGACGGGACCCAGGAGCAAACGTTGCTGGGCCTGGCGCTGTGGGATGAGACCCCTCGTGGGTGCTGCCAGCCTTGGGGGGGGTGGGGGGTGCCGGGGCTCCTCCTGACCTCCCCCTCGGGGGGCTGCCCTGCCGTGGGTCACGGCGGGGGGGGGGGGGGGGGGCTGGGGGGGAAGGCTGGGGGCTCAGCCCCGGGCCGGCGGGTGCAGTGAGGCGCCGCGGCCAGCAGGTGCCACTGCCCCCCCGCGCTGCCCGGGGCCGCCGCCGCCCGCCACGGCGGCAGAGCGGAGCGGGCAGCGCCCTGCCCCGGGGGGCTGCCTTTCCTCGGGTGGGGCTGCCCCGCCCCGGGTGGGGCTGCCCCTCCTCGGGGGGGTTTGGGGGGGGGGGGGGGCAGAGGCACAGCCGTGCCACGCTGCCCTCGGGGCTCCCCACGGCCGCACACCCAGCACCCCGAGCGGAGCCCCACGCACACGCGGGGACGGGGCGGCAGCTTCCACCGCAGCGCGGTCCGGGCTTGGCGGCGGCGGCGGCAGCGGCAGCAGCCCCCGGCCGCAGCGCGGTGGGTGCCCGCAGCCCCCCGGCATGGCGGGCGCACCGCTCGCTCCCCCCCCCCCCCCCCCCCCCCCACGAAGCCGCAGCCTGTCCCCGCTGCTCTGCCCCAGCTCCCCCCGTGCGCATCCCCCCCACGGGTGCGACCCGCCGGTCTCCGCTCCGCGGGGCCGCTCTTCTCTCCGGGCGGGATGAAGCCGATCCCGCCGCGGACCGGGGGGGTGGGTGTCGTGTGTAAGGGCTGAGGTGCCCGGGGGTGAGCGGGTGTGCGGGAACCAGAGAAGGGGCCGAGCAGAGAGCGTGGGCGGGGTGAGGGTGCGTGGGGTCGGGGTGGGCAGGGGCGAGAGGCGCGGGGGGGAGCGTGTGTCCGTGTCGGAGCGGGGGGGCGTGCGGGATGCGTGTCCGCGTGTGTGCCCGCCCGCGTGTCCGCGTCCGCGTGTGCGTGCGTGTGTGTGTGTGTATGTGTGTGCGCGCACCGGGGGCAGCTCCCCACGTGGGGCTGACGCGGCAGCCCCGGCCTGATCCGGGGCTATAAAGCGGCTCGGCGGCGAGCGAGGCAGAGCAGCCGCCGCCGGCTGCAGCCCCGGCCCCGCTCCGCGCTCCCCCGCGCCCCGCTCCGCGGCTCCCGGCGGGCAGCCCCCCCCCCCAGCATGAGCGGCGGGCGGGCGCAGCCCCCCTCCGGCGGCCGCCGCGCAGCCCCCCCGCCCCGGCCGGCGGCGCAGTAGGAGCGCGGAGCCCCCCCCCCCCCCCCGCGGAGCCCCCCCCGCGGAACCGGGCGCGGCGCGGGTGGGGCAGGGGGCGAAGGGCGGGGGCGCCCGCGCGGCCGGGGTTGATGTTTAACCTGGAGCGCCCGTTCACGGAGAGGGGCCGGTTCTTCTCCTCCATGGAGTACCAGCGGCAGCTGGAGGAGGAGGAGGGCTACCCGCCCCCCGGCACCAACGGGACCTTCAACGACAGCGGGGCCGGGCCGGGCTGGGGCGCGCCGTACCCCCTGCACACCACCGTCACCCTCGTCAGCCTGGTGGGCTTGCTCATGCTCTTCACCGTCTTCGGCAACGTCCTGGTCATCATCGCCGTCTTCACCAGCCGGGCGCTCAAGGCCCCCCAGAACCTCTTCCTGGTCTCCTTGGCCTCGGCCGACATCCTGGTGGCCACGCTGGTCATCCCCTTCTCCCTGGCGAACGAGGTGATGGGGTACTGGTACTTTGGCAAAGTCTGGTGCGAGATCTACCTGGCCTTGGACGTGCTGTTCTGCACCTCCTCCATCGTGCACTTGTGCGCCATCAGCCTGGACCGCTACTGGTCCATCACGCAAGCCATCGAGTACAACCTCAAGCGCACCCCGCGCCGCATCAAGTGCATCATCTTCATCGTCTGGGTCATCTCGGCCGTCATCTCCTTCCCGCCGCTCATCTCCATCGAGAAGAAGAGCGGGCAGCAGGCTGACCAGGGGGTGGCAGAGTGCAAGATCAACGATGAGAAGTGGTACATCATCTCTTCTAGCATCGGCTCCTTCTTTGCCCCCTGCCTCATCATGATCCTCGTCTACGTGCGCATCTACCAGATAGCCAAGAGGCGAACCAGGGTCCCGCCGAACAAGCGGGCGGAGCACCCCGAGAAGAGGCAGAACGGCTTGGCCGACAAGGAGGACCTGCCAGCCACAGCCCAGCTCAACGGGGACAAGGCGGCAGGAGGTGGCGGTGGGCAGGAGGGAGAGGTCAACGGCATAGACATGGAGGAGACCTCTTCCTCTGAGCACCAGGAGAACAACCAGTGTAAGAAGTCAGAGAGACCGTCGAGGGGAAAGACCAAGACTAAGCTGAGCCAGATTAAACCTGGGGACAGTTTGCCCAGGAAGGCGGAGGAGGAGAGGAACACCAAAGGGTCCCGGTGGAGGGGCAGGCAGAACCGGGAGAAGCGCTTCACCTTTGTGCTGGCGGTGGTGATCGGGGTCTTCGTCATCTGCTGGTTCCCCTTCTTCTTTACCTACACGCTGACGGCCGTCTGCAAGAGCTGCTCCGTGCCCGACACCCTCTTCAAGTTCTTCTTCTGGTTCGGTTACTGCAATAGCTCCTTGAACCCCGTCATCTATACCATTTTCAACCACGACTTCAGACGGGCCTTCAAAAGGATCCTCTGCAGGATAGAGAGGAAAAGGATTGTTTGAAGGACCCTTTGCTATGGGCAGGACTGATTCAGGACTTTGTAGGAGAGTAAGGCATGGCTCTCTTGGGCTGTGCTCGCATGGGATGGTTTCCTTCAGCTCGTGAGCAGGAAGCCTTTAAAACCCGAGATGAGCCTACGGAAACGCCGGGCAGCAGCAGCGAGGAGCAGCAGGCAAGTGGACGTCCGAGCCGTGGCATTCGGCTTTCCAGGGGAGGATGGCCTTTGACTTGCTCGGTTTATTTTGTCAGGTTTTTTTCTTTTCTTTTGCCGGAGTGTCTCGGTGGATATTTTCATGACTGCTCAGTTTGACTGTGTGAAGACGGGCGACGTGCAGCTCCGTGAAATGAACAACAAAGAGGGAGTATGCCACCCCAGAGGTGTTGGCTTTTTTATTTTATTGTATCTTTTTTTTTCCTGTTGTATATGTAATTAATTTTAATCCCCTTGTAAAATACAGTATTGTATCCCTGAATCTGAATGTCCTAATTTTTGTAAGGCGAGCAGCTTTGAAACTGTGAATGCTTTAATTGTCTTTGACACCTTAAAAGTCCCTCTCTTCCCACCCCCCAAAAATCCCCTCACTCAAAACCACTGAATGACTAGAGCCATTCCCTCTACCTGACAGTTTGATAATATTACCAAAATTTCCAATGTCCTGTCATTTTTTTTTTTTTGGCTATAAAGCTTAGGATCACAGACCTCACCAGACCGGCTATTTTTGTTGGCATTTTTTTATATCGTACCTGCTTCTCTTTAATTTCTGTGTTGCCTGTGCTATAATACAGCTGAGATGGTAACTGCCCTTTCGTTATTCATTAAAGCAGACCCTGACGGAGCGGTGGCTTTGCTGTGCAGGCAGGGACGTCCCGGGTGATGAAGTGACGGGCTATTTCCCGTGCAATGTGGGGCTTGGGACCCGGCCAAGCTCCTCACGAGTTAATCTTGGTTGATATTATACCACACTGCAGCACTGAAATGTGTTCGATGCTGACTTGCTTCCCCCGCCTCCAACTGTAAATAGGTAACATTTCAAAGCAAATAGCAGGGCTCCGTATATCATGTTATCTCATTTGTGTTGATTTGTGATGGTTTAACTCCTGCGGGATTTCCTGCAGAAGAGGACGGGGTTTGTGCATAGGGGCTGTTCTGTCTTTCTGAATTAAGGGAGAAGAGTTCAGTTTTTAATCTGCCGGTCTCATCTTCCCTAGGAAATATGAAAGCATCCCTCTTTCGGTCTTATACAGGGCGAAACTCTGAAATGGGAAACTTAACTGACAGTTTCTCCAGTATTTTATAGTGTAATTAAGCTTTGTTTTTTTAAAAAAAAAAAAGAAAAGAAAGAAATGTGTAAATATTGCGAGATTGGAGCAGGAAAGAGAGTTAGTACTGCTTTTACACTCCTTTCCTGAAATGTCTTTCAGCTCTTTCTGCTAAAAAAAAAAAAATAAAATACAATAATGGACAGAACAAATCTAATATCCTTGTGCCATGAAGAAATTTCTGTAGAACATTAAAAGGAAAAACTTTTGATTCATCACAATAAATGAGTCTGCAAGCCTTTTAATGTTACGAAAACAGCTTTATCAAATACTGACAAGTCATAGAAATTGTTTGGAGAAAGCAAAGTTTGTAGAAGTCTCACGTATAAGATGAATTTGCCTTCTCTGGAGTCATATGGTGCACAGGAAGAGACTCTAAAAAACCATACCTTTTTACTTTTGGGAAGTGTTTTGTTGATTTTGCTCTCTCTTTTGACTTTGTAATTAACTCCAAGGGTCCCTGGATGCATCTTGGGACCTGGAGAGCAATGTTTACATTCACTTGCATTTTCAGAATTGAATCCTCAAAAGGTGAGGAAAGCAAATAAACTGTGCTTTAATGTAAAAAAAAACCAAAACACAAAACAAAACCATGAGCAGAAGTTGCTATAATGGATGATTATTTTTATTAAATAAAAGAGCGTTTACAGATCAAGTGTGAAAACCTTCTGAATAATCTGTTAGCTGTTTTGTTTTATTTTTTTTTTTTTGCAGCTGTTCACCAATCCTCTGGCAGCTTTGGTCTTGATATTTTTTAAAGAATGCATTGGGAAAAGCACTCGTGTTTTCTGAAAGGCGTTGTTACCCCAGGTAGGAAACAATGGCTCGGTTCATGGTGCAGTGGCGTAATAACAAATGAGTCCTTGATATTTCTTGGGGTTTTATTTTAACCCCCTTTCATGCCACAGTAAGAGCATTCACGTGTTTCCTAAAGAAAAGAGCTTAAGGTTTCAGGGTGTGATTTGCTCCCTGGAAATGCAGCCTGGCACTACTGCTGGGGACACCTGGCTGGTGCAGCATTTACAGCTCTTGAGTTGAGAATGTTTTTAATAATTAGGTCGCGGATGGGATTAGAAGTTATTAGGCTGGAAGGCACTATTTCTTGGTATATCCAGGAGCGTCCATACGAGTGGGGCTTTGTTTCCAGCCCCTGAGAGCCAGCCGGCTGGGCTCACTTGCCCTTACACCAGTGCTGCCGAGAGCAGCACTGCGGGAGGATGATGGGGGATCGTTCTTCCACTGAGCAAAGCGCTGCTGCTGTGTGGCTGCCTGCCTCCCTCCCTGAAGATGCCGGGGTCTGCTCACCATCGGCTTCAGCTGGGCTCTTTCTTTGCCCTGAGTGCCAGCTAGCTCCAAAGGTGGGGGGACACCAGGTACTGATCCTGCAAGTGCTTTAGTGTGTGCTTTGTTTTGCCCAGGAGTACTTGTAACCATTTGGGAGCTCTGGCTCCTGGTCTTCCCACTCTTGGGGTACCTGGAGTCACCCTGCTTCCCTGCTCTCCTTCTTGTTTGGTGAGAAGTGACCAGAGCCCAGTGCTGGGGCTGTTGGTCTCACAGCCCCACTGCCAACGCCACTGAGGTCGCAGTCGGAGGTGCTCGGCAGGCTGGGAGGTGGACCAGGGCTGGCAAGCAGCATCGCTGCTGAGCGTAGGGTATCCGACGATGGCCCGGAGATGAACGTCTTGGTCACCTTGTGGAGGCCTTTGCGGGCCAGGAGAGCTTGATCTGGGCAGAGTGTCCTGCTCTCCATCCTCTGGTCTCAGCTGGCCCTGTTGGCCTTGGAAGGTTTTAGAATGCAGACCCCGTGGGAGACATAGGGGACGGTGTCTGGGACAGGAGGTAATCTGGCAGCCATCGGCTGCGCTTGCCCCATCCCTCCGGCTGTCTGATGTCCTTGTGGCCAAATCTCTGGTACAGACAGTAGAGTATTTTGGTGGGTTTGGGGATGGGGGACTGGGGCTTTAGTGGGCTTTCAGCTGGTGAAATGTCTGATTGCTCCCATTTTCCGTCAAAAATGAAAGTAAGGTGCAAGAACCTGAAATTATGCCTCCAGGGCTGTGCCCCTCCCAAAACCTCATGTGCTCATGGTTCAGCCCAGTCAAATAAGATACTCAAGGTGCTGTTTTACGTGGGGGCAGTGACTGCCTGCGTCTGACACGGCAGAGCTGCCTGCCCATCCGTGTGGCCAGTGTCTGAACTTCCACCATCCCGATGCCTTTGCCACCTGCTGACTCAGGCTTTTATTTCCTTTGCCCTGAGCGGTTGGTCATTTTGGTTTCAGCTCTGTCCTGGACCCTCCGCACCTGCTGGGGACAGGCACGTCCAAGCCACAGCAGCCTCCAGGCACCGTGGGCTGTGTGGTGGAGGTGCTGGGGTAAAAACCACCGTCATTTTCCCTTTGGTAGGTGAGGACCAGACCAGCTGCCTCTGCACCAGAGGTCATACTGCTGTGGGCTTTGCTGGGATGCTCCCTCCGGCTCTGCCATAACCACGTCCAGCTCTGCTCACCTCCGTGGCTGGCCCATCTCACTGTAGGGCTGAGTCCCACCATCCATGCCAGGTCCCGACGTTGGCTCTTCCCCTTCTCCCTCCCGAATCCCTCCCCGGCAGGAGAAAGCTGCCTCATTGCTCCCAGCTCATTCCCATGCAAATGACACATTAGGGGGTGTAATGAACTTTGGCTGTTTTTTATAACCTTTTATTTCAGGGCTGAAAGGTTAATGGTGCGAGGGTGGGGAGGGAGAACTGCCTCCCTGGTGGGGTGGGAGCCATCTGGGCTGGCAGAGCAAACAGCGGGCAGAGATGCCGCTGCCGGCTTTGCCCCAGGAGGGGTTTCTCCACAGGTTTGCTGTGTGGGGTGACCCTGCACCCCACCCCTTGTGTGGGGACCCCTGAGGACAGCCCAAAAGTGCCGGCTCAGGGACGTGCAGGAGGGGCCCAGGTAGGTGGTCGGGTGTGCCAACTGTCCTAAAATATCCCCAGGGGCGATCTGTATGAGCAGCAGGGTTGCCCTTGCAGAGACCGGTGACTGCCTGCCCAGGGCTTGACCCTGACCCCCTCAGCCTACTGACACGTGTGTTTATTTCTGCGCGGTTTTGGTCCCCATTCTCTGGGGGACAAGGAGCTGGTCACACGGAGGAGCCTTTCCAAGATGTTCCAGCGAGGGATAGACTTGGCCCAAATCATTCTGCTTACACGAAATGAGTTTCCCAGGCTTGGGGGAGCCTCTGTGGGTTTTGACCTGTGCCCATCAGCCATCCCATGCCGTAAGTACCCCCAGTCCCACCCAGCATCCCCTTGCCCATGGGTTGCTGGTGCCCTGGGATTTCCATCTGGGTTGGGTGGCTGGCCCTGCTGCCTGCTCAGCTGTCATCCGCTGAAGCTCTTTGTTTTATTCTATTTCTTAACATTCCCTGTTCTTTCACCACTGGAAAAGTTCAAAGTCTTCTGAGATTGCTCCTTTATTACAGCCAGTGCCCTGGCAGACAGCTACACTTGGAGCCGTCTCACCGTTTCTGCTATGAACCGCTCTTTGCAGCTGGTTTATTGTAACATCTCTGTGATTTGTTAAATATTTGTAGCTGCGATTGCTGTGCCTTATCCCAAGCTGTAGAAGTGGGGTGAAGAGAGAACGGGGTTAGTGGGGAGCCCAGCCCCTGCGTTAGCCACTAGTACTCAGTCAGCTCACAAATGCTCCAGGACTGGATCCTGACTCCTCTGTGAACAGAGAGGGTTGTAGTCTGAGCCCTGGGAAGTCCCGGTGAAATTCCACCTGAGCATCACACTGCAGTGATGCTGCACGAGGCCACAGTGCACTCCCAAATGTCCCCAAGGCTGAGCTGAGGGGGTGGTGAACAGGGCTATGGGGGGCATCATAAAACATGCCTGCTTTGGGTCGGACCATGGCTGCTGTTGTGGGGCAGGGGACGTTGGGAGGTGTTGAATGGAGATGCTGATGCTCGAGCAGGTTGTTCAACATTCCTTCCTTCTCCACGGACCTTCTTGGCCATTTGAGTGGTCCCCTAGGAGGACTCATTTCCCAGAGAGGACCACCAGTGTGTGAGGACCTCTCACAGCCATGTCTACAGGGACACGAGACGGGTCCCAGCACCCAAATCCAACAGAGACGTGAGGACAAACTGTAAAAGGGAGCAGGAAGGCATCTCCCTCACTTGAGCATAGGTGTCTATCAGTAAAGGTGTAAACTTGCTGGATTAAATTGGCTTAAAACTGCTTGAACTGGCTCTGGTTTAGTGTGTTAGTGTGATGGTCAAGTCCATATTGGCCAAGTTATGAGAGACCATCCATGCTGGCTTGGATCTAAGGTCCTGCTCTCCCTCTGTGGCTCTGAGAGTGGCCTGTAGCAGATTTTAGGGAACAGGGAGGAGCAAGGACCCTTCCCAGGAGGCTTGAGGGGTCACTAGGCACTCAGGGATTTCCTGGGGCCACTGGTGCCTTTCGTGCTAATGGAGAAATTCCACCAACATGTGTTTCCCTTCAGCGATGCTCTGCATTGGGAAGTCTGGATGGCTTTCAAAAATGTGTTTGAGTCAAAAGCCAGCAACTGAGCGGGGTTTGTCAGGAGGTGAGACAAGCTTATCTAAACACTGCTGCTTCCCTGTGTGCAACACTTACAACATTTGGCCCACATTGGTTTGGGCGCAGCCTGGGACGTTGCATTTGGAGGAACAGCCTTGTGGTCCTCCCAAGCTGTGTGACCTGCTGTAGGGTTCGCTCCCAGAGATGAGAAACATTTGTTTTAAATCAGCTGCTACATGAAGGAATTGATTGCTCCTTTGCTGATTGAAACAGTTGCGTTTTGCTAGACCATGACTTTATGGCCTTTTCCCTGTTTGTTTTTCAATTGCTCTCCACAGAAAAAAGGAAAAAGCTTCCCACCACTGGACCTCTCTGATAAAACAATTCCTGCTGAAAGCTCCTTTGCCTTCATCTGCATGCATGGAGTTGCTGCAAAGCATTCATCTGAAGATTGAAACCATAAGGTGTTATTGAAAAATTCCCCAAGTGAAAAAATAAAATAAATTTATAGATAAATATTTAAGACACTGCATCCAACCTTCCGCTTTTTTGAATTGACTGAACTTTTTTTAAGAGTGGAATGATGAATTCTGGCCTTTTATTACCAAGATAACTTTTGCCACCAGGAAAATTTGGACAAACTATTCCTTCTGCAGACCAAACCCTGCAGGGTTAGACCCTGAACGCGGCAGACCTGCGCAGCTTGGCTGCTATGATGCTGATTTACACCCTGGCGGAGCTTCCCCTCTCCTAGCAATTATCCCCGCAATCACGATCCCTGGGTAATCGAGTGATAAGGCATCTCTGTGTAAAGCTGAGTTGGTTCTTGGTTTCGTGATGCAGCTATTTGACCTGAAATGGCTCCTTGAACGAGGTTTGCCAGAATGAGCTTCCTGTTAATTTAGGCATGGCTGTGCCTGGTGGCTTGCAGCCTTGCTGTGGCACAGACTGTGTGTTTGTCAGCTCTGCTGTGCCGTCACCCAGACGGGGCACATTTCTACAGGGGATCCTAAATGCGTTACTAAGTTTTTCTGTTCTCCAGGGGGGTACCCAAAATGCAGGGCAGTGACATGACCCAAGTCAACCAAGTGGCCAATGTGAGAAGAGAGTGGAGTCCCCATGTTTCTCTTGATTACGGGTTTGACCTGTAACCTAAGCACAACCCAAAGATTTAAACTTCAGAGATGTTAGTTAAAAGTAATCTTACGTTTACTATTTTCACAACAGCTTGTGGCTTTTAAGGGAGCCTCAAAATTTGTGGGGCCAGAAGAGTTAAAATGCCCAGTTTAAACTGAATAATCTGACTTGCTTACGTTGAAAGATTTACCACCACAGGGCCTTTGGCGTTGCTGTCTCAGGATAATGAAGATGCATCCAGTACATTTTGAACCGCAGTACAATTACTTTCATCAACACTGGTCAGCGTTTGGGTGAGATGGCTTTAAAACAGTGCAGCAGAGAGGAAAAGGAAAGCTAAATGCTGCTCTGCTGAATTGGGCATGCACTGAGGAAAGCAAGGTAAGTAGTGTTGCGTGCAGGGCAATCTTTCATCACTGTTGGCTCTGCTGGGGCTAATTAGAAAACGTGTTTCTGGCTGGTATGACTGGGATGAATATGGTTTGGTCCAAATAGGGTTTCCTGTAGTAAAATAAGACGGTTGTAGTGGCAGATGCAATGGTGGCAGCTGCCTTTATAGCCCAGTGTTAATTGGCTTAAATCCTTTGCAGTGGAAATGATCTGCTCCTATTGTAGCTGTTGCTCATCATCCCCAGAAATGGCTTTTCCTGGCCATGCTGCTGGGTGATGGTCCGAGACATGCAGCTGCATCAGGAGAGTGGGCCAGGCACCGGGAAATGATTCATACCAGCCACATCTACCTATGAGGGGCCTGGGTTTTACTTCCCTTTGGTGAAATAGCCTTTCCCAACACCTTAGCTTCCCGGATTCCTACTGCTGAGGATGTAACAGTGTCTGGGAGTAGGATGAGGGCACACACTTGTGGGAATAGAAATGAAGTCCATGGAAAATGAGAGACAGCGAAGCAGGGTGTGGAAATGGTTGGTGTAAACCAGATGATGCTATTGTACATCCAGCTGCAAAAAGATTCAGCCTAAAAGGCTAGAGGAGGCCAACAACCCACCACAGCAATTCCAGCAACTGGGAACATAAAGATAGGATCCCTCCCTTATTAATTACCATCTCAGTTGGGCTGGCATGAGCTGGCATGTTCAAGTTATCAGATGTTTGGAGGAAGAGGTGAATTTTTAGCTGTTGTTTATTCAGACCAAGATTTAATTAATATTCAATAGATTAAATATTTGATGAAATAGACTAAAATTAAATATTTAGCTCCCTCTTCTCCCCAGATAGCAGCCCCAGTGGATGTTTATGTGGGCAGTAAAGCTAGAACATTTTCTGAACACCAGAGAGTGTTCAAAGGCCAGAGCTACATGGGATCATCATCATCATCAGTGGATAGGAATTAAATTACTCTGGGCCCCTTGTGTTTGTCAGACTGCATGGGAACGTGGTTGTCCATCCTCTGGGCTTGTTTAGCCACAACCCTCTGGGACTTCAGGTACTGCTTTAGTAGGGGTTGTCACCCCTGCTCTCCTGCCATGTTCATCTTCAACAGGGAAAGAGGCTTTATGGGGAAGGGTTTTCTCCCAGGCTTCTCATTTCTCAGGGCAGTGGGCAGGCAAACACAAAATGGGAAGCAAACAGCGTTGCTCTGTACAAAGCAGTTACATCCTGTCTCCTGAAGAGGAAGAAAACTTGTAGAAAAATGGCATTTTGCCTGAAGGAAGACAGCTAATTCCCCACCACTTGTGCAGGCTAGTGCTCCTGTGCATCCCACATGAGAGCTGGGGTGGGACCGCTGTCCCCAAGCCCTGCTGGGAGGCGAGTCTGGTTTGCTGAGTGTCCACTGGTGCTTCGGGCACCATGACTTTGTGTAAGCTGCATGCTGGAGAAAGGCACGAGATGAGCCCCGTGCCTAGGAATTCCACGTTTGTCCTGCTCATTAAAAGCAGGTGGTTTTGAGGATTTAGGACTTAAATCCTTTTATGTTAGTATCCGTGCCAGTGTCTTTCAACCTGTGCCTCTGTCATGAAGCGTTTGCCTTTGCAGCGAGGAGGGAAGGTCTGTGCCTGGCTCGGTGTGCCCCACGGCTGAAGCCCAGCTGGAGGGAAGCCTCCACGCATGGAACACCTTGTGCAGAAACACAAAGTGCTTTGTCAACCACAAGAGCAGCCACGGACTGGAGCCACTGGGAGGCAACCCCAGCTATCCCAGGGGAAAGTGGACAGCGATCAGGAGGGGAAAGGTGATGTGATCAGTGGCAACGTGTGGGGCATGGAAGTACAGTCACAGGTAGCAAAAGACACAAGAAAATGTGATCTCTGTGTGTAACAGGTGTACCCTACGCATGTATTGGGTTGGATCTTCTCTGGCCTTAGCAATGCCGAGAGGCAATGGCTTCTCCCAGCCGTTAGGCGAGCAGGGCTGGGATGCTCGGCTGCTCCGTACAGCACCAGCAGTGCTGCTGGCTGGGACAGAGGCAGATACTGTTGCAATAAGCAGGTGAGATCCTGTCCTGGCTTTGGCAGGGAGGAAGCAACCTGCCTGTGGGAGCTGCAGGTGCTCAGCCCGGTGTCTTTGCTGGGCTTGTGCCCTGCATGGGTGGTGGTGGTGGCTTAACTGGGGAAGAAAGCAGATATTAAAACCCAACGAAGCTGGCATTCCCCTTTTTGTCAGACCTGAGCAAGAAAGGCACAGCAAAACCAAGCTCTCGGCCCTCAGCTCTTTGCTTGCAGCACAATTTGAATAGGCCAGATGTAAACCGGAATATCTGGAATTTCATTATGAACTTCAAGTACAGTCTTGTAAATTAGACACGGGCCACTTGGAGCCCTGTCACTTATCATGCTGGTCAGTTTGTGCTGGTCAGATTATTTATCATCTATTCTTTCTCTATAAAAATGAGCTTTGCTTCCCCCACTGTGGTTCTCTACAACTCTCCTTTGGACAGGGCTTGACTTGTTTTGTAGGTGGTTTACCACCTTTGGAAGTATGAAGACCTTGCTCTCTGCCTTTGTCACCCCTTCTCCCTGCCCAAGCCTCTGTATGTAGCTGTCAGAAATCAGCTGCTTGGCCTTGGAGGTAGATACTTACGAAGTAGTCTTATTGCCAAAATCCACCTGCCAGTGAGTGGAGACTGAAAAAACGACCCTTGGTTTGGTCAAACCAAAGATCTGCAGGTCCTTCCCACGTGCGTGCTGGCAGGTTTTGATCCATTTTCCTATAGAAGAGAGAGAGGATTTCATGTTGCATTTATAAAACAAATTCCGATATCTTATCAATATTACAGTGTCTTGCTTTATCTATAAGAGCCTGACATTGCTTTATAACCCAGAATGACAAATAACTCCACTCTGTTCCTGCTGGAGCAGATGAGGTTTCATTTGTTAGCACAAGGTTACTTACTTAGTTAAATTATTCAGAATTTTTCATGCAAGTTAAAACATGTTAGGTTTGCAGGCATGGCTCGTCATGGGCTCTCTCCAGCCACTTAAAGCGCGAGGGAGATACATAGGTTTATTGTCCCAAGGGCACCTTTACCAGGTCTGCTCCTTCTTTTGCTAGTTGGTGTGTCTGACCACGCTTGGTACCACGCTCAGGTTCATGCCACCTCCACATGACTGACACTGGGTAGTACCAGATCTGTGAGGTCTCGTGCATCATCACACATCAGAGAGAAATGTCCCTGCTCTGAAGATCTTGTGCATACCTTATGAAAGTTGCGTGATCTCTTAAGAGGACTTTGAATGGCTGGGGCCAGTTCCCCAGTAGCAGTAAATTGATGAAGACCTGCTGAAGTCTCTGATCTTTAAGCCCAACACACATGTTGGACCACACTTTGCAGAAGGCCGGATAGCAAAGATTTAGGGCTGGTCCGATGGGGCAAGAAGCTGGATTAGGTTATTTCTAAAACTACTCAGCCTGAGTGTTTTGATCCTGTATGTGTGTGGAAGGAATTTTGGTGGCATAAACCTCATTTAGGTGCTCATGTCTCAAATGTAGATCCTCAAAACTCAGTCCTGGAGCTGCCTGAGCCCCAAGGCCATAATCTCTCCTCTCCTGGCACCTCTGCTTCTGCCTGGGCACAGATCACTGTCCTGGCACTCATGCAGGAACTTTCTGCCACCTCCTTTGTCAGTTTGAGAGGACTTCAGAACAGCTTGCGCTGCGCCTGGGGCACCTGGGGTCTCCTGAGCAGCCGTCTCATCTCCTGGCAGTGTGGTACCCAAAGGGCTAGTGGTGAGTGATGATGGACATTGGAAGGGGCTGGGCTGGGGATATTCCTTCCCTTCAGTGCCCAATTTTCGTGCTGGTGTTTGGCCCCTGTGCTGGCACTGGCAGTATTTTAGCCAGTGGTTTCTTGTTTTGGGGTACACTACGCTTGTTTTAGAAGTACGTACAATATCCTAGCAGGAGTTTTCTAGGTAAAAGTCTCAGCAATATAGTCTGTATGTTTAGACAAGACCTCCCATTAAGCATAAGGGCAAACCCAGTGCTCTAGTTATCCAGCAGACCACTTTGGTCTACTGGCATCTGAAACATTTCAGAAGCAGTAGCGGAGTAGTGGCTTGTCCCTCTCATCACCTCCAGCATCATCGCGTGGGGATGAAGCTAGTGCAATCCATTCAGGGTGGTTAAGTGACTTGCTAGAGGTCGAGTGAAAACCAGCTGTGGTGTATTAATAAAAGACGGCTTAAAAGAATTGAGCATGGGCCAGTTGATGAAGCTTAACAGACCAGAAAGCTGATCTGATTCAGCTTGGTATAAAGCAGTGCCTGGCCAGGCTTTTGGCAGAGGGTAAGCCAGACCTGTGGTGAGGACCTCCTGGGGGGGGTCTCGTGCTGTGTGGGCATGTTTGCCCACCCCCTTACTAATCCGGCTGTGGTTCTCAGGGGCCGGTTGGGGGTTTGCTGCCTGCCTGTGGGTTTGCTGTGGTGGCAGTTGAGCTCTGTGTCCTCTGGTGTCTTTAGGGTCAGGAATGGTTTCCCTTTTGGTTTCCTGCCCTTCCCTTTGGTTCCTGCCAGCAGGAACACAGCCCCGGTGCTGGGAAAGGGCGTCCTTGGTCTGGGTGGGCTCGTGGGGTCATGCTGATCCTGACTGACCAGGAAAGGCAGGTCTGCTCCCCGCCGGTGGTAGGGAAGGGAGGTGGCGATGGTACTCGCTTGGGGTAGGTGCATCCCCCGTGCTTGCAGCATCACCAGAGGGAAACCTGCAGACACCCAGGGAAGGAGCCAGACCCTGGGCTCCCTGCCTTGCTCTGCTCTCCTGGTCCCGTGGCCGGGGGTTGCCTGCAGCTCAGCGCCAGCCCATCTGCGGACACCAGCATCTCATGCCTCTGCAACACCTCATTAAACCCAGGTCTGTTTTCCAGGAATCTGCTACAAAATCCCAAACAAACCTGACTCTGTTTCTATGGTTCACCTCTGTGCTGCTGAATTGCTTTATTACCAGCAGGCAGCAGAGCCCCCACAGCTGTCAGGGATGTATTTTCCCTCGCCCTGCTAGGCTTTCAGCAGAGCTGAAAACATAGCCAAGCAGAGAAAACTGTTCCCAAAGCAGATTTCTGAGGGCCTCCCACAGTAAAGCAGCCATGCAGGCAGGTCAGCACCTGGCAAAGCCAGCCCATGCTGGCGGCTCTCCTTTCTGTTTGATGGATTGCACCAGCCTGTTGATCCACATTTTTTAACTGTGAAAGACCAGTAAGAGCAGGCTCCCCGTGGTGGTGGGCAGGTCTTGGGAAGCTCCCCTTGATACATGGACATCAGTGGCAGCATGAAAATGCTGAATGAACCTGCTGTCACCTGTATGTGGCCCTCAGATTGGGGCTTCCTCTACTGGGGAAGCGAATTAGGTTATGACTGACCTGAATGTATTTTTGCCTCGTGATGAAGAGAAAGGCATATGCAGTAGGAGCCCAAAGAGGGTCTGATTAATGCACTTCTAGAATCGGATTGTTTAATGCAAACAGCTTTAGAGATATGACTAAAATAGGAAAAGAAACTTGGAAAAGACCCCATTTGGGATAAAAGCAAAGAGGCTATTTTTTGCAAACACCAGTATAGCTTCTTCTAAAAATATTATCTTGGGTGTCTGTTAGAAAATGAGAACCAAATGTGATTCTGAACGGTCTAATGCAGCCTGTCATTTCAGAGGAGGAGGGATGGGGACCTCTCACTGGAGGCAGGAGATGTGCTTGCAGGCTCTAAGAGACACGGCAGAAAACAGGCTGTGCAGAATCCAAAGCTGCCAGCTTTGGAGGGAAACATGGGTGCAAGTGAACAGCATTTGCCCACAGGCTGCTGAATTGCAGGTTCACACTTTGCTGTGTTGGCAACGTCTTCAGTCGTAGTTCTGGGAAGATTTTTGAAAGTATATAAGAGTTTCTAAGAATCGGGAGAACGGCATGTCGATAGCCGTGTTTTCCCATAAGCAAGCAATGGTATTTACATATCCAAGAAAAGGAGTCACACACTGTTAACTTCTGATTTTTTAAAAATTTGTTTTATTTTTTAAGTGGAAGCAGGAACAATATCAAGGGATAGGGAGGAGAAGGAATGGTCCTTGCAAGAGAGGCCATATCAGAGCTGTCTTTCTGTTCAACTATTTAAGGCCCTTTTTTGCCATCCTTGCCCCTCTGGTGTGCAGTTCTTGAGAATCTCGCAGAAGCAACGAGGTAGTTTTCTCTCCTTTTCACGTGTGTCTTTGCCTCAGGCTCTCAAGCAGTTTCTTTCTTAAGCCAATAGCTGCAACGGCTGCTGGGAACACTGTGTTCAAAGTGAGTTCGGGTTGCGAATATCGATGCTGGTGCCAAAGCCCTGCAAATGATTGAAAACCTTCAGGGTATCCTTCGGTACGAACTCAGACAGCATACAAGCGGTTTTGGAATGTTTTCCATCTAAACTTCTCACTAATCTAATATTAAGCTCTGCTCCAACTTTGCCCTTTCCAAGCAGTGATCCAGCAGTCCTCTGGCCCTCCTTCTAAAAGCTTACAGGAGGATTTTTTCCTTTGGAGCTGATGAACGAGCACTTGTTTTATTTGAAATGTACTGATCAGAGCACCCCACCTTGGGCAGTGGGACAGGAACATGCACCCTATAGAGTGCCCACTTCTCCAGCCCTGCCTGATGGTTTCACCTCATCTTTCCAATGGATGTCAGGGAAAGGCCTGCCTGTTGCCTTTACGACTAGAGTCTGTGAATAACACAGTGACGAGAAGGCACTGAGGCCACCAGCCTGCAGAACGCTTACATCAGGTAGCACTGGAGGCTTTCCTAAGTATGAAACAGAGTATGTCTCTGCAGGGAAAAATATTCTCTTGGATCTGCTTGATGGGATTCAGATCATTTGCCTCTGCTTGTGTGAAAACGTAGATGATGTCATGATGGGACCGAGAGGTCAAGATCACATCAGGAGTCAGCAATGCATGATCTAATGGAGAAGGTCAGGAGGTGTCAGCTGCATTTCCCTGGGGGGTTTCTAGGGGCCTCAACTGTTATCACCTTTGTTAGCCCATTACACAAATCCTTAGGTATGATGCCTGAGACCAAGAGAGCTGTAAGGTGGCATAGCAAGGGCCAGGCAGTCAAGTCTACCAAATCCCTTGGGCTGAGGGTAGAGAGCAAGCTCTTCACCTTGCAAGCTCAGAGCATCCTCTTTACTGTTGCCTGGTAGGCTTGTCTCCAAGATGACTTGTCCAGGAACGCATTAACATTCATGTGGCTTAAGTAGACCTGCTAAGCTGGAACATCACATGTCCTGCAAGTTAGATGGCTTCAAGAGAAGTCCTCATTACTACAGAGAAGAGCTATTCCAGCCAAAACCGTGGCTGATCACTATCATAGGGAGAAAGCTGCAATATTTCTTTGAGCTGTTTTAAACTGATCAAATAACTGATGGGAGTGCTGGGAGCTTTTCAGAACCCAACTGGGTTGCCCCCCCCCCCCCCCCCCCCAAACAACACCAGAAGGCATTTTTCTCGTGACATGTTTTAGTTCTGTCACTGTGTGTAATTTTTGTGATCACTTTGTTTTGTCTGACTGCATTGCTCTGGGCATGATGGGGAGGAAAATCCATCTTTCAGTAAATACTCCTCAAGCCACCTGCTGTCACAGCAGATTGCTGCGCATCTCTATTCCCAGAGGACAAAACTGTTGCAAGTCTAAGATTTCAGGCCATGTTGCATACCTGCTGCTTGCCTGATTTACCTCACAGTGCAAAATTTTCAGCAGGTTTTGGATGCAGCCCTTTTAGCTTTAAACAGCTATAATACAGAATGTGAACCTCCCATGCAAAGACTTGTGAGGATCTGGATTTCCAGGCTGGAGGAAGAGGAACATCCTTCAGCAAAAACACTTCTGCAAGGCCTTGCTTTTGTCTCTCTCAGACACGGCCAGCAGGAGGAGAGACTTTTGCATTTGCTTGGGGAAGAACTCGGGCATTGTGTACTATGTGTACTAAGTACTTCAACAGGCACTGACATCTAAACCCTTTTACCATGGTACATGAAACGTGTTTGTGTTTCTGCATGCTCAGCTGCATTAAGAACCTTTGAAGGTTTTTTTATTTGAACTCTGGGTTTCCCCTCTTCTGGGTCCCTACCGTGTAGCCTTGCTCTGCAAAGACAAGGACTAGGAACATGCTCCTGAGCTTCTCAGTGACTGGATCTATGTTTGAAGCAGCTGGCTTTGTAGGCAGACGTTTGCCCATCTTTATGCCTGTCGCAGCTTATAATGTGTGGCACGACCGCGATGCATCTGGAACTAGCCCAGCACTAACTGCTTGCTTCTTGGCCTTATCACCCAAGCATTCTGCCAGGTCATCTCCACTTCGTATCTACTTTCTTTTGGATGAATTTTTTTTTTTTAAAGTGACAGTGCCCTCAAGGATTTTGGCAAAAGAAAAGGAAAATGGAAAAATCTTCCTGGCAGAACCTATTCTTCTGACGCAGCAGCAGCTGCTGTGGAGGAGAGCCAACAGCAGGGATCCTCTTTGGAGGAGTTTAGGATCAGAGCTTGTGCTTCTCTCCTTGCTTGGTAGCAGAAGCTGCCTCCCTGCAGAGAGTGGTGATGGCCAAATCAAGCCTGAAATGTGACATTCACAGCTCTAAATTAGACATATGCAGTTTCACTTTGTCTCCAGAATCCAGGCCAAGCAGGTGACGGTCTTCCAAGGCTTCCCAAAAGGTAGTCTATGAACCTCCTCAGTGCTGTGACCGGCCGATCCGGGACTCAATGGATTCAGCCTGTTTTAGACACCCTCATTAAGGCAAGTTGAATCACCCTGAGCACTCACTTTCTCTTGGTTGACGGTGAAGGGAACCTCCTGGCCAGCTCTAAGGGAATGCTTGCTCTGTAGAGCTGCAAATCTGGGAGGGAGAAATCCGGTCAAGGAGGGAATAAGATGCTTTCCTCCTACCTTTTGTCCTGGTGGGCTCCATCCAAATCTGCTGCAATAGGCTGACGGTTTGCAGCTCTTCATAATTTATTAAGCCTTTACTGAATATTTTAATAAGCACATCCACAACGGAAAAAGAGAAAAGCTTGGCAGGGATTTCTCATGCGCCTAATGTTTGGATGTGTAAGTTTGGAGCGGAGCTCTGGACAGGGACTGGAATAAGACCACAGAAGACGACAGCAGTTGATCACGCACTTGTCTGGATTTCATGAGCTGAAGCTCATGGCTGCAAGTGCAGGATGCTCTCAAGGTTTTGCTGACTTGCTCTGATAAACCAAAAACCATGCCATGCCTAAGTTTTAAGGAAAGATCTTTTTCCTTCATCTTCCCATCTCCTTCCCTTCCCCATTTCACACTGTTAATCACACTGGCTGGATGCCCTCCAGGCTGAGACTATTCTGAGAGCAGGGTGAGAGGAGGGTGCTGAGAGGGAACAGCAGGCTGTACATTTTCCTTCTCTAGCACAATTTGGCCATGATTAATGCACACAGAAAATACTCAGCATATTCAGCCTAATTCTGCAGAATTATTAAAGGGATGATAGCAAGGGCAGAGGAGATATTTTATTCCATTTTTAAGAAGGAGGTCAGGTGTGAACATGGTCAGGTGACATCAGGCATCTCATATTTAAGGCAGGGAGCAAAATTTGTCTTTTTTTTTTTTTTTTTTTTTTCTTCTTCTTCTCTCCTCTGGAAAAGGCAGTGTTAGTCTGAGCTTTGAAGATCTCCTCTTACTTCCCTAAACAGGATCAAAAGAAGCTCATTCATCATTAAACCAACACAGTCTGTATTAAAGGGAAAAGGGATTGTAAATGGGGAATCTTTGGAAAATGGGATTACTATGCCTTGCTCTGAGCTGATGATCATCTCTCAGCCCTCCACGCCTCCTTTCCATGTGCTGTTCAGCCACTAATGCCGGTGGGGATGGGCACAGCAAATTGCTGCTAGTTCCTGGGGAAAACGTACCGTGCAGGATCTGGGTCAGGCAGACAGTCAGGAGCTGAGTGCATTGCACCAACGTGGTGCCTCTCTTCCTTATGCACATCACCAAAGCTACTTTGTTTAACCTTAGGGCAGGTGTAGCTACTTATAGTGTGTCCACGTGTTCAGCAAGAGCAGCTTGCTGACCATTCCTGATGCTGGCAAGTTCACCACTTACTCGCATCATCTTTCTTTATCCTGTTAGAAAGGAAAACATTATCTTGTTTCATAAGTAAGTTGGAGGTTTTGTAAATCTTTCTTCCCCTCATGTCTTTAAAACTAAATAATAGGACACTGGTTTACTGGAGAGATTGTAATATTTCTCCAGATTTTATAATGCACTAAATAAAACACCAAAATAACTGATATGAAAAATATTAGAAAAGCCTATTTTGTGATTATAATTGCATTCCTTTCTGACACAGGAAAGTGTGTCAGCTACTTTTTTTAATTGTGCTTTTTTATGACTTTGAATTTTTATTTATTTTCCATTTTCTTGTAATTCCCATTTACCAACACAAAATTAACACTTCTCATCCCTGCTGAGCTTACTGCTGTTGATTTTTCTTTTAGCTTTCTAATTTTGCAAACATTGAGTAGGGTTTTTTTGCCCAGTAGGTTTCTACAGGTGTCCATGCCTGATCAGAGAGATTGTTGCCCATAAGTGCTTAATTCCAGAGTCCACAGCTATCATTTAAGACAGAGACAGGAATCTTTTGATCTCTGAATCAAACTGTAAAGAGTAATTGGATGCCATTTAACAGTCAGGCTCTTGGATATTGCCTTATCGCAGCTAAGTGCAAGGTTGAAGATGCCTCCTGCTTTGCTGGAGAGCTGGTGGTTGCGTGGGTGTCCTGCTGCCTTTTGGGGCCATCGGAAGCAGCGGGTGCATGAGACTGCAGTGCACGACAAAGCCTTGGGAGTGGGACGTCGAGGGAATACCCCCCCACTGCCTTCCTGCCTGCTGCGGCACTACCAGTGCTCCCTGGGGGACTTGAGCGCGTAGCTGGGAA
The DNA here is from genome assembly GCF_929443795.1 of Astur gentilis. Lineage (NCBI taxonomy): Eukaryota > Metazoa > Chordata > Aves > Accipitriformes > Accipitridae > Astur > Astur gentilis. The sequence continues at coordinate 32,996,332 of NC_064888.1, forward strand.
TTGGAGGTGGCACTGGCGTTGCTGCCTGAGGATGGGGCAGTCCTGGGGGGCTGGGGCACGATGCAAACCCTGCTGGGGTTGGGTTTCTGGGGGCAGAAAGACCACCTGTCACATCGTGGTTGGGTTTCTTCTTTCAGATGCTCTGCAGTGTTCCCTTTTGACCTAGAGCAAATTCCCTTTGCTGTTGACCCATCCTTGCCAACCAGGGTGCCCAGACCTCCCTGAGCTGCTGTCCCTTGGCTTCTTCCCTCATTGCAGGAAGCTAAGGAGAAGGCGGTAGCTGTGTTATCTCCCTGCTTAGCAGTAGGAACTGGCCTGGGGCTCTCCTATTCCATTTCTACAGGCCTGTTCCCATTTCAGGGGAGAATTTCAGGGCTCAGCTCTATAAAAGCAATGGCCTGCAGCTCAAGCATGCTGAGCTGGGGAGCCCCTGCCCCTTGGTGAGGGTGACTACGCAAAGATGGGCCGAAAGTACTCACAGTGGGTGGATGGAGGAGAGTGGGGAGAAGGAAGGATCAAGAAAGAGAGAGTGAGGAGGGATATACACACAGCCCCATGCCCCGTGGGATGATGCTATCTTCGCTTGTAGTCGCACAGCTCAGATGAGAGACCCCGTGAGCTGCAGCAGCGGGAGAATCAGCGCTGGATGAAGGTTCACTCAGCACCTTTTGTGGGCATCATGATCTCCATGCTGGATGGAGAGCACCTTGATTTCTCCCTCAGCGACTGCAACGACAGAGGCAGGATTTCCCTGTGTGCTGAAGGAAATGGGGGAAGTTCCCAGTCACCCTAAAACCTTGGTGCTGGTGGCCTGTGTCCTGCAGAAAGGTCAAAAAAGCTGGAAGGCCATCGGCGCCTTTGGAGAGGTACTAGGGCAGGAGTCATTTTCCACTGGCAACTTAGAAATTGGCTGAGTATTCTTCTCCTGTCAGGTCAGCTTTAAGAATATGCTGTAGGTATGGGAACTGAAATGGAGATTATGGCTAACCATTTTAAGTTTTAGGACGTAAGACCTAAACCTGTGCTGGCCAGACCTGGAGAGTCTGGTCTAACTGAACAGGACAAGCCCATAGGCTTTGCCATGTGATGAGACTTTCTTGGGAAGTCGAAGGTGCTCAATAGCTCAGGACTGAGGAGAGAGGTGTTTTCAGGGGCTCTGCCCTTGGAGTTATTTTGCCCAGACTGACAGAAATGAGCTACTGGGTTGTCCAAATGAAGTAGCTCAGTGGTCCTTCCTGGAGAGGTGTCCGGCCAGCAGCAAGAGCATACAGGTGATTCCTGCAAAGAGATAGCATGGAGAGAGACATGGATTCCTGCTGCAGACTTAGGGCCTCGACAGACGAGAACAAGCACAGGGGTTGTTTGTGTAGATGTTTTCCAAAGGAGTGAATGTCAACTGTCCCTGCAGGGCATGTTAGTCTGGTATTTGCCCAATGTATTTGAAGGGAGATTTGTTTTTTTAATTGGTGTAACCTGCCCTTGCAGAATAAACCCACTGACTTTTTTTTCTTCTCTTTTATGATAAGCACAGGAGCCTGCGGTCGTCACTAGATCACTTCAGCAACATCCTGACTCAAGCAGCTTGTTGCGTTGTTTATAAAAGTCCAATTTTCTTTTTGAGGAAAATCAATACAGCTCATTACTTAGCTGAGAAAAGATCCTTGTGTCAAGCAGCTACTCATTCCACTGGAAGGCAGCCCCCGAGCAGGCTCAGCCACTTTTCCTGAGCCGGACAACAGGCTGATAGCCTTTGTCTTAAATTATCCCTTCTGAACTAAAACTGCCCCACTGAGAAGACCAATCAGCTTCCCGCAGACCACCAAAGAGCTGCTCAACAAGTGAACACCACCAGCAAAATACGCACTGGAAAAAAGACACTCTTTTTACAGCTGGTGTAATGACTGTAAGTTCTCATGCTGCTTCTACGTTATATCTTTTCTTCTGGGCTCTGGCTACATCGTTAAGCTTTTTGGTTTCAGTGTGGGACTTAGTATTATATGAGGCTGACTGATAGCCAATATTCTTTTTCTAGCCTGTCTGGGGTGGTGAGATGGAGTTCAGGTGCTTAGTGCAAACTTAGGATGAGTTTAAGACCTTTCTGCAAGTGCAGAAGATGTTTTAAAGCAGCTTTGGAGTCTGAGAGGGGTTGAGGCTGTTGGGTTGGGTGGACAGTACCTTTGCCTACCATGTGTGTGTATGGCCTTGGGGACAGCACTATCGGTCACTGCGCAGGACTGGCCTGGGGGCATTCTCACCTGCCTTCCCCAGTAAATGTATACTTTAATTACTCCTATGAATATATAGGTAGTGAAAATTGCTCCTTGCTGCAGCCCAGCTTCAGGATCCAGTACTCCAATCGCTTGTCAGAAGTTGCTAGTTTAGAAAGTTGGGGGAGAAATTGCTCCTGTATGAAATGGAGAATGGGGGGAAAAAAAAAAAAATACACATTGTGGCTGCTGGGGAGTAGGATCAGGGAGTAAATAGTAATCTTTTTCATTTTTTGGTTTGAGATCTGAATAAGGCTAACAGAAAATTTAGCAGAGACATTTCAGTGCAGTAAAGTCAACTGACAAGGTCAGTGAGATAAGAGGGCCAGTGCACGGAGAATTATTGAGAAGATTATCTGAGGTTTAGGGTACACGCTCAGCTACCCAGGAAGAGGTATAAAAAAGGATGCAAAGCTGGTAAATTCTGTTAAACAAATTCTCTGTCTTGACTGTTCACAGGCTGCTCCGAAACCAGGGCGGATAACAAAAGGAATATCGAGGTGTATTTTAAGAGAGCCATCAGCCAAGAAATCTGTCTTCTCTCTCCACATCACTGCTCCAGCCCTTTGCGGTCATGACTCTCAAGAGCGGGTTTTGGATGCAGGGAGTGCTGAGGAGTTTGGCCCTCCTCTCTGTCTCTTCTCCGTAAGGCAGTAAGGGGCTGCTCCCCCCCTCATACCCCGGGGTGAGCAGGTTGCTCAGGGCCGGGGGATGTGTTGCGGCAGCAGGGAGGGGGGCAATGCTCATAACAGCGTTTTGCAGTGTGTTGGCCTCGAGACCAGCTCCCGTCTACACACATGCAGCACCAGCTCAGGAAAACCACAGATGAAAGTGATTTACATCCTTGTCACTACACGTTGCCTGTAAAACCTCTTCTGTTTTGAAATCCATCACTGTTCTGTTTCCAGTTTTTCTCTGTACTGAGACCTTGATCTCATGAGCTGTCTTTTAAGAACTTTTTCTAGATCATAGATAATTTCAGGTTGTAGAGACTGAGGAGATGGCATTGCTTGTATTACCAGACTCCTCTGGTGTTTGATGACAGCTATGATTGCTGTGCATGTAACATCATTATTTGACTGCAATTACAATAGCATGGGTGGTGTTATGCCTGACTAGCTGATTAATCATCTGGAGCAATGAGTAAATCTCCCCCACTTTTATGAAAATTAATATGTAGTGCTGGATTGCAGTTGGCTGAGTGAGTGTGGAAGTGATCAAGGCAAATGGAGAGGTACTTGGCAGCTTTAGGCTGCAGGAAGGATAAACATGTGGAGCTCTTGGGGCAGTTATTCCCTCCCTGATACAAGGTCTGGCTCAAGCCAGCTCTGATCCACCTCAGGGAGCTGCATTTCAGTGGTAGGTGGCCAAAACGCTAAAGACAAGTTGGTCGAGTCAGAGTTATAAGGAGATATTTTGGGGTGTAGGGATGCTCAGTAATGCCTTGTCCTCCCTTCTTCAGCTCCTGTGAAGCGCTGCCTCTGGCTTTCTCCCATCACAACAAATGTATGACCCATTTTTGGGAGGCCGGACACCAGAAGTAGGAGGCAGTGGAGGCTGTGTAGTTTTATGGGGATTTGTTGTGCTTTCTTGGAGGATTTGCATGGGATGGACTGCCTTGTGTATGTATATGCCCTTAGTATAGTGGGCATCCTTGTTTCTAGTCTACCTCTTGTTTTTCTGTTTGACCTCGGTCCAGAGTCTCTGTTTACCTTCCTGTCTTTTCCTTTCAACGCTAAACTTTCTTGAGTAGTAACTGTCTCTTCCCATGTGTGTGCATATTACTTAAACCAGTCATAATGAAACCCATGTGGTGCTGTTTAAAAGGTCTGGCTTTGAGGATGGAGCCATTTAAGATTGTGGGATGTAAAGCTCTTTCCTCCTTGCAGTGGTTAACCAGAGAACCCGTGCCAGTATGTCTGTAGCTACCCAGGAGTGAAGGGAGGAGAGAAATTCATTAGTACGATTGGATTAAATACCTGCTGTGCTGGGGAACTGCCATGATGGCTTAGTGCCACTGTTGTCTCCAAGCAGGTGGAGTGGCTTTCTGGTTCACCCTGCAATCTGGGTCACATACATTCAGGCAACAGCAGCACAGATTGCCTGAAAGTAAATCATGGTTTTGCTTGTGGGAATTTACAATTCAAATCAAGGGAAGTTGCAGCCTCTCTCTCCCTCATATGGTGATTTTCTTTAGTATCCTGATACAACAAAGATCAAGATAAAATATTAAATGCCCTCTGCAATGTAATTGTATCTGCTGGTTGCAATCAATTCCCTCTGCCTCATGTAGTTTGCTATTGCTTCTCCCTTCCCTTCCTGTAAAAGACATGGGGCTGATTCTCCTCTCTCCTGAGGACTGGAAAGGAGACACTGCCAGCTTCCACGTAGACCCACCGGCTTAACAGGAACAACTTATGGAAATGAATTCTCATCAAAAGCCCCAAGCAGTGCAAAGTTCACTGCAAAGAGACTGGACTCTAGTTTTCATAAGGCCCAAAGCAATGCTTTCTGTATTAGGTTGCAATTAAACAGTGGTTTCCAAAGCTCAGTCTATTCCAGGCAAGTATGTCTTTAAGAATATGATGTATTTAAAAATAGCCTTGTCTTTTTTTCCTGAGCATAGGTTTGGAAAGACTTTATGAGGCAGAATGTTTCATATGAACTTCTCCCTCCCCTGGTGAAGAGATCAAGTTTATTACTATACTCATCAGCTTTTTCATTCTCTGCCTCTAAACATGTTGAGCAATATCCAAGACAAATCCCTATTATCAGGTGCACAGGCTGGTATTATCACTAGCAGGTCTCTTTGGGAAACCAAGGGCATTATTCAAGACACCAGTAAGCCAGCGTTAGAGTCTGCCACTCTTGTTCAAGGGAGCAGAGAGGGCCAGAGAACTGGCCCTGGTCTCGCTGGTGTGGCTGGGGACAAGCGCGCAGTCCCAGGAGCTGCCCTGCACCTCTGTAGCTGTCAGCAGGGAGGGAAAATCTTGAGCATAGGCAGGACTGATCAACAGTTTATGGCCAGACACACACTTCTGTGTTTTGCTGCATCAAGTCCTCATTGCTGGTGAGTAGTAGATTTACAGAAAAATACAGAGGCTGTTTTTTGAAAGACTTCTTGGTACTTCTTGAGTGACAACGTGCTCTGGGGGTTAATCCTAAGAGACCTGTTTTTTGCCCTCACCACCAACTCACAATATTTAAGCTTCATTTTGCAGCACTTTATTTATAAACACCTCATTGCCTAAGTGCTACTTAGAGTTCATTTAATACATATGGAGAGCCAGGTACCCAGTCTTGGGGAAACTCCCCAGAAAATTGCCCGGGCTATTGTAAACATTACAAAGGGTGAAGTATAGAACCCATCTGCCCTCTCCAGTTTGGAAACTGTTCTTCATTGGGTTTCAGAGCTTTGAACCTTCTTCTGGTGTAGGATACTGTACTTTTCTTCCCATGCATCAGTGCCTTCTTTTGCACCTGACAGCTCATCATCAAGTGAGAGACTAGACTTTGATTTCCACCTCTGCCCAAGGAGGGCTAAACTCCCAAATCTCAGTTTGCACAGAATAATTGAAGGTGATGGAGGCAAGAAGACTGACTGGAAACACAACCCTGCAGCTTAGTGGACACTGCAGGACAAGGAAGAGAGGACAGATGCTGATGCCTGCTACAATGGATGTTAAACCACTTGACAAAAGCAGTGTATGAGCAGCTCTGGACCTCTTCTGCCAGAGATATGGCTTAACCCTGCAGGATACAGCTGTGTTCCCATCTGTATCAATGTAACTCTAGTTACATTAAGCTTAGCGTTTCATCACCATGGGCTGAACCCGAGATCATTCCTCTGTGAGCGTACAGTGTTCTCATCCCATCAGGCAGGAGTGGGAGAAAACCCAGAGCACAGCAGCAGTGAGGCACCAAACAGCCCCCCAGCCCCCAGCTCTCTCCTTCAGTTCCTCTGTCCCAGAGACCTTCCACCACTCCTGTGATATAGGTGTATTGAGACCACAGTACATTTCTTCAAAAATTGGTCTGACCTTTCACTACACTTTAGTCTTTGCCTTATCTATTGGAGCCTTACATGTTGCTATGTTTACAGCTGCTCCCACTGCTAATATGGCTTTGTTTATGATACAGAAGAAAACATGTCATTTTTTATTTTGTGATTGCTAGTATTGCTTCTCCTGTTTTACACTTTTCCCCATCCATCTAGAAGACCAGAGATAACTCAGATGAAAACGAATCAATTATGTGGTGCCTGGGATACTAGAAGTCTGGACTTTATGACCCAGGAAGTTTCTCTCTGCTCCGTGTTCCCAATTTGTTGGATTTTTTTTTCTTCTTTAATATCAACAAATAAAATAACATATCCTGGATACTCTGCAGTCAACAGCACTCACTTTATTGGCAGTAACTGACTTGGAAGCTACTATATCTCTGTGACTTTTCAGGGTTTTTTATATATATATATTCTTTTTCCATCAGCTAGGAGTATTTTTTTTTGCTTTTCATCAGAAATTGAAAGCTTGCTGACACTGGATTTTTGGAGGGCTTCTGAAATGAACCCAAGCTAGGCATTTTCCATTGTCTTCCATTTGCATGATGGTATTTTCCAACGCTTTCCTTCCCACTTCATCCTCGATTGGCATGCTACCACTGATATGGAGAGGAGAAGAATTGGGTCAGCGTTGAGTCCTTGGGAACTCTTTGCCAGTGGCTGCTAGGAATGTCAAACTAGTGATGCAATAGATTAAATTTACCAGTGATATATTGCTCTTGTCTTCAGGGAGGTCTACACCTTGGACAAATATCTCCTGTTAGTGTGACTGCAATGCTCAAGTCTTCCCTTCTGAACATCTTTCTCTCTAAAATGGCAAGCAGCCAAGAAATAATGGCTGTTCTTAGGTGACTTTCACATTTTTATTAGTTTGTTTAAAAAGATGAACAGGAGCTTATAAATTTCGATTTTAGAATGTATTGAGAAGCAGAAGGTATGAAGTACTGGAAAACTGTTCTCCTCCTGTTGAAGTTTTGTTTCCAGACACTGAAACCCCATTGAAATATCCTATATATCATGCAGTGTAAGACTATATATTGTATCATTTCCATACCAGACAAGGTTATACACAAGTATTCTTCAATCTCTTACATTTGGGAGAGGATTGTTTATTCCTTGTTCTTGGTAATTTTTTACCTGGCCAAGGGCTCATTTTGAATTTCCCAACCTGCATTGAATTGCCTGTGTATCTCTGCCCAAGCCTGGTGCTGCTGGCAGGGTTGGGACCCAGTCCTGGACCTGGAGGAAGCTCCTCGCCTTCAGTCCTGGTTTCAGCTGGGATAGTTAATTGTCTTCCTAGTAGCTGGTACAGTGCTATGGTTTGAGTTCAGGATGCGAAGAATGTTGATAACACTGATGTTTGCAGTTGTTGCTCAGTAGTGTTTAGACTAAAGTCAAGGATTTTTCAGCTTTTCATCCCCAGCCAGTGAGAAAGCTGGAGGGGCACAAGAAGTTGGCACAGGACACAGCCAGGGCAGCTGACCCAAACTGGCCAACGGTGTATTCCGTACCATGGGATGTCCCATCCAGTATAGGAACTGGGAAGTGGGGGGGGGGGGCGGGGAATCGCCGCTGGGGGACTGGCTGGGTGTCGGTCGGCGGGTGGTGAGCAATTGCCCTGCGCATCATTTGTACATTCCAATCCTTTTATTACTACTGTTGTCATTTTATTAGTGTTATCATTATCATTATTAGTTTCTTCTTTTCTGTTCTATTAAACCATTCTTATCTCAACCCAGGAGTTTTACTTTTTTCCCCCCGATTTTCTCCCCCATCCCACTGGATGGGGGGGAGTGAGTGAGCGGCTGCGTGGTGCTTAGTTGCCGGCTGGGGTTAAACCACGACACCTTCTTTCTAGGAGCTGCACCCTTTGGCAGTCACCCTTCCTAGGGGACATTTTCGGAGTACTAGTTGAGGGAGAGCTGGTGTGCAGATGTGAGCCAGCAGGCTCCAGGCCTGTTACCCAGCAGACTTCACTAGCAGGAAAAATTAATTAAGAAAAAAAAATATAAATAATGCAAACACAGGACACAACAGGAGAAGTGACCTTAAGTGTCTTAAATTAAGGGAACTGAAAGTCCTCTTGCTGCACCATGACATTGTAAGCAGAGTCATTATAACTAATCTTCTTTTAATAAGTAACAATAGTCAAAGAAAATACAACACAACCCATACTTCTCTTGCTGACATGTCTCCAGGGGACGGAGTGGATTTAAAGTAAGGTGATCTTTGTAATCTGGTGGAAATAAAATCCTGAAAGCAGGAATTGATCAATATGGAGAGTGGCAGGTAAAGGTAGTACAAATACCTGCTCTAAACCTACTGGATACAGTAATTCCCACAGGTACCAGGAAGCTGTTACCTCATCAGACAGCGATCTACCATATGCTTCACTGTCTAGTGTAAAAAGAAAAAAAAAAAAAAAAAAAAAAGAAGCAAGAAAGAGAGAAAATCTCTAGGCATAGAGTCAGCAAGTGACAAATGTGCATGCTGGGGCTCTCTGGAAGAGGGGAAAGCCATGGCCAAGGCTGTGACTCATTCCCGAATGAGCGGGACTGAGGATGCTGCTGGCTGGGTTTCACGAGTGGCCACGTGGCTGTGACACCCACCCCGCGCCAGCCTGAGAGCCTGCTCAGCGGTGCCAGCGTCTCGAGCAGGTTTGGGAGAGCCAGCCTGTTCTCCTGTGTGCGTCTTCGAGGCAGCTCTCTCCCCCTGTCCGTAAGTACAGTAAGGACGGGAGAGGGTTTGCAGAGGACTCTGCCAGCCAGTCTCCTCGGCAGGCAGGAGACCAGGCTTCGGGTGGTCCTGCCGGGTGCTAAGCGGGTCGCAGAGAGGCCAGGCGTCCTCTGCGAAGGCTGGAGGAGCTCCGCGTTCAGCAGACTTGGCTGTAACCAAAGGAGCAGAAAAAGACCATAGCTTGTCCTTCAGCTAGAGACAACCCACCAGGTGTTAGACAGACTTCTGGGAGAAGCCATGTGCAATCCACAGCAAGGGTGACTGGTCCTGCAGGAACCAGGAACTCCTGTACATATCTTTGATCACCACTTCTCACCCAGTCCCTCATCCCCTCCAATATATTGTAGAGATTATATTATATTCCTGTGTAGAGCCTGTATTCTATTGATCATAGATTATACTTTATTCCAGCTCTATTATAAAGTCTGTTTTCTGCAGATGTAGGTACAGATCAAGAAGTGCATGGAAATGCTGAAGTATAATCCCTGTCTCACCAGTTTTATGGGCTAAGAGTACCGTAGGACGAGGTAAGATCATCTCCTTGCTGTCTATTGCTCACTAAGCCTCTTTCCTCTTCAATCCAACCTTTAAGATCCTGCCATTTATCTGTGCAAGCGCTGGCACCTGTAGGACCCTTTCTATGCTCATTCAACTCACTAATCTGGCAGAAAAACTAGTACAGCAGAAAAAACGTGGTTTGTTTTACACTGAATTAATGAGTTGAACTCACCCCTGGCTTTGTTTGCATAGGCAAGCTGGAAATCGCCTTCCAGCTACTTCTGGTGGGGCTACTTCTCATCTCCAATTTTAGCTCATCTTCTGCATGATTCTCTTTTAGATTTCTCTCCGACGCTGGTGGGTAACCTGTAAAATGGACCCCGTGCCTTTCGCCTCCTTGGCCCGGAAACATTTTTTTGTCTCTGCAGGTGGAGCCAGGACTGAACATTTGCTCCCCAGCACCATGCGGAACTGGGCTTCAGGGATGCAAGCTGCTTGGAAAGTGGAAGAAATGCACACCATAGTAAGTGCTGGGAGGGGCAAAACAGTGGTTAAATAAAGAAATCATTTTTTTGTGCATCTGATAGCAAGGACTGACTGTCTGTCAGGCTGAGCACCAGTGGGTTATTTGTTTTGCCTTAGATTTGTATCTCCCAGAGCTGGTTTGTTAATTTTTTTTTTCTTTAAGCAATTCTTTGTCAATGCACAGTGTTTTAAATACGCCTCCTGTATGAGTGCTGGTCTGGTCTAGTGGTGCAGGGAAAAGCCTTCCCTGTGGGGCAGATCCTCTGCTCCATCCTCCGGGCTGCCCCAGCCTTGCTGCAGGGCTTAGCCCCTGCCGAGGGGTCAGAGCTTGGCATGCTCGAGCAGGACCCGAGCAGGGGAGCAGCTCTGTCGGTGCACAGCTGCGGCTGCTTCTCTCAGGAGTGTCTTGAGAGCATGGCAAAAGGGCCTGGAGTTTGATGCTAGGACACCTGACTTCTGGGCTGTGAAAATGTTTCTGACAGTGGTTGCTTTCTCTTTGTTCAGCCCTCAGCTGTTCCTCTTCTCTGTTACGAAACCTTTTTCTTCCTTCTGCCTGAAGCCCCTCTGAAAACCCTCCCAGAATTACATGCCCCTTTTCCCATATTCAGCCTCCATCTCTCTGCAGAGATGCCTGGAGCAAACTGCTTCTCTTGGACTGCAGCCCACGAACCCACCTACGATCTGATTCAAGCGCAATCATTAAAGGCTAATGATGCTCCATTGTCTTGAATTATATCTATACTGCATAAAGTAGTGGAGAGCTATCAAACTAACTGTAAATGAATTTAGTCAGCACAGTAAGCAGTTTAGCCAAGTTACCATGGGGCTACTAAAGGGCTAATTTACCCCCTCCAGAAGACGATCAGCAGAGACAAATTTTAATCTAGTGGGTGCAATTAAGATGTTCATCCGAAACTCAAGCTGAGCTACACTTTCTGGAAGAAACCAAAAAACCATCCTGAATAAATCCACAGGGTAGGGAAAAAAAGGAAAGGGTGAAGTGAAGGCTCTTGTTTTATAATTTTGATTTTATTAATCCCAGTGCTGAAAGGATACTTTGCATCTGTGTTTAATCAGCAGGTGCTATTCACTGTGGGCACACAGATGTAATAGAGCCGTTGGCAATGAATGTGTCCGGTCTGGTATTGGAAATAGGAATCTCGCTTTCAGGGGAGGGCACACCGGGGGCAGCTTTACCAAAGGAAAGGGCTATGTGTGTGAGAAGCACAGAGGTGGATAGGAGTCAGTGCAGGACCAGATCGTGGGAGGAGCTGTATGTGATCACGACTGCAAAAGCAAGCAACTCCTGTTCAACAGCCCAAGAGGTGCCTGGGGTGAAGGATAACTGAGCGGTCAGGCGTTCCCTGCAGTGAAGGCTCTGATCTCTTCCTATCCTATTTTATTAGTATTCCCCACAGTTCCTCCATCTGTCATAGTCTGCATTAGGCAGGGAGGGATGAAATCACCCTCATCATTTCCCCTCCCAGTCTAAGTGAGAACTGTTTGTACTTTGTTTGATTAAAACATGCTGTGGTTGTTTTCAGGACTCACTGATACCAGGATTAATCTGAAGCTACTGTACAAAGCGTGCATTCTGGCACCTCTGACAATAGGCTTAGTGTGACACTGGTTTCAGATAGGTGTGACATCTGGTCTGGAGGACAACATGGTAGAACTGCACCCCCACGCATTATCATCTCATCAGATAAAACAGTGCCTTGTCCTCATTGAAATGGTCCCTGGAAGAAAGCAAAGCTGAAGCATTGAGCATCTTATGGATCAGCTTGCAATGAGCATTGACAGATTTTAGGAGAGGCTTGTACAAGACCAAGAAGGGTTGGGAAGGAGAGAACAACAAAGCAAAAGACTGACTCGCTGCTGCTAAGAAGCCAAAAGGAGAAGAAGAGAAACACCACAAATACAACAAATCTCTCTTGCCAGGCAGCTTGGCACCACGAGCAGCAGAAAACACAACTTTTCTCCAAATAAAAAGAGATGGACAGTGTGATGAAAGCAGTAGATAAGGGACCATTGGTTAATGCTTTTAGAGCCTGTTCTACCCTTGAGCAATGGCAAAGACTATGTCATGAAACGTGGAGAACGTCACCACGTTCTAAGTGCTGAGCGCAATTATGGATGCAGTAGATCTCTTGCTAGGATGTGTGCATGGGGCAAGGTTTCCCATAGATGGAGAGACTTACATGTAAAGATTCCTTCTTGTCTTATGCACCGCGCCAAGGAAAACACAGCACTGGCGCAAGGGCCTCTCACAGCAGAAAGAAGCAAGTCCATGAATGAGTCCATTGTAGCATCCATAATGGGCATGAATGCATGCTAGCCTTTTGCATGGGGGGGAACTGGAAATGGCTTTGGACATAGCCCTGCCCTGCAGCTGGCAGGTATTGATCCTATCTCAAAATAGAAGATGCAGAAAGCTGTAACAACCTGCCAGGCTTGGTAGTACTGGAAGAAAGAAGGGAAAGGAAGGGAGGGTAGGGGGGATGAAAGGAGGCAAGGAAGGATGTAAGGAGAACACCCTTTAAAGATAGGCTTACATCAATCCCTGTGTTACTGAACCAAGACAGCCAAATGAGAAAGTCATGATGAGAGTTCCTTACCCCTAGCAACCTATGGCCATTAATTCTCTCTGGCAGCAATACCTAAGGTTGCAGCAATGTCCAGCCAGCGGCTGGGGCTCTGTGTGCTGGAATGTAGAGACACAATAGGGTACAAATACTTGCCTCATAGATGTTAAGGAAGTTGAAGAAGATAAAAACAATGCCATGGGAAAAAGAGCAGTTAAGTGAGCAAGGTGAAAAATAAATCATTGACAGATATTGCTCCTCCTGGCACCAAAGTTTGGGGGTGCATCCACAGGAGAAAACACCTCTTGCAAGGATGACAGATACTCTCCATCTATTGTTTCATAGTGCTTCATCTTCCCTATGTTGTCACAAAAATTCTCAGTCATGAAGCACTTTATTAGCTTAGTCCTTAAATGCTCCAGGAAGGAAATCGACCTAGATGAACAATCCTTCCTATACTGAAATGGTCCAAGAACTGCTGAGCCTGGTTTACACCAACAACTCTCTAAGCTTTTCCTCACTACTGCAAAGTGGGATGGTGGTACTTAACAGCCTGTTAAGGGGATTTTCTCACCTAGTTTTCTCTCCCTTTGCTTTCAGGGCCATTCTGGCTGTCTTCCTGGGAAAAGAAAATATCCTGCCACCCACAGATAGCAACCCCTGTCTTTGAGATCCCTTTACCCGGTAGAAGACCCTACTGTGTGCCTTGTGGTTCAGGGTTGTCAGACCAAATCAGGGATCAGAATCTAGATTTCAATTACAAAGGATCTTCAAAGGGAATGCCTGATCTTTCCCTCTGATACTCATGGAAGGAAATAACGCTTAAAGCCCCTGCTACTCTCAGCTCTGGCTGTGGAGGCTGAGAGAGAGGAATGCTCTCTCACAGAGTGCACCCTTTAGCCACTCCTGATCAAAGCCTGGATCAAAGCCTGGCAGCTGGTATCCATCCAGAAGCAAACAAATAAATGCATAGGTGAAGAAACGAGGATCTGAAATTTGCCCTTGGGTAGCCTACCTTCTATAGCAATGCTGTGAGTATTCTCGGTTGTTAAGTTAAAGCTGAGAAGATAAATCCCAAATATAAGAAATTAAAATCAATAAACTCACTGAGTCCTCCATGTCACAGTTCAGACTCATAAAGAGATACAACCACGAAATCCCTACAGTGCTGCTCTTTCACAATTGCACACATTAAGAAAAGGGAGGAAAGAGTTATATGAAACATTTGGCTGGGTATAGGAATCCGTTATCTTAATGATGCAATATCAAAAGGAAATATTGTCTCATTTAGAGATCTACCAGCTACAGTCACTACAATACTCCCAAAAGGATGGTAATTATTCTCACAGATGCCTAGAAATTAAGAATTATACTTTCACTATGTTTAATAACCTAGCTGTACTTTCAAGGATCATCTATCGTGGTAAAGCTTTGGGGATCTAATCCAATTGCTTTTTGTCTGCCATTGCTTATCGATAAAACACATGTCCTTCTGGTGATACTGTGTTCCAGTGGATCTCCCAGAAGCTGGAAAAAGAACTGAGGAACAAGAAAGATCTGATCTGCTCACCATGCCTCTAGGACTGCATCTTGTTCTGAACTGTCTTGTTCTGCAGAGCAAAGGACACACCTAAAAAAATGCATCTGCCTCATGCAGGTCAAGGCACATGGTAGGACAGAGACATATCTGCCTTTTGATACTTTGTGCTGATTGTTCTGCTAAAATCAACAGCTGGCTGTTGAGTTTTCAGCACAGCTAACAACACCTGCGATGTGTGAGACATTAGTTTACCTGTATGCAGACAGAGTAATTTATAATGGATTATTTACTAGATCACACTAATATGGAACAACTTTACGTGGAACCCCAGACTAACACCAAAATTGATAAGCTGCGCAAAGACAGCTGAAATGCAGCCATTCCTCAAGCGGGACGTAGCGCTTGGGGATGTCATGTACATGTGTTTATGAGAAAGACAAAATATTAGTGTAATGTTTGAGGGTGAGAAAAAAAAGGACCCGGTATAAAACTTCCCAGCCAAATTTCTGAGGCGTGGTGACCACCATGCTTTTTTGAGGGTTATCAACAGCTCATCCAATTTGGGTTCCAGTTGTTTCCAGGCAACCTTCACCAGCTTTGTGGTTAGTAAGCCTGTGGTTCACTATGACTCTGAGTGGAAATCAACTGAATCCTCTTGCATTTTACTTGCTCCTTCACGCCACCGAGGTTTGTCCTCAGTAAGTTTGCTGTTGGGCGAGTTGTGTGTGCAGTGTTGATGTGGAGGTGTGAGTAAAGCATAAAGAGCTAATGTGGACACTTTCACTTGGGCTTTACACATATCCAGTGTCTAGCAGTACGTAAGCAGTGCTGGGAGCAAGCCCAAGGACACAGTACTATGAGGAGACCGCAACATGGAAAGGTAGGATCTTGGAAAGTACTGCAAAGTGGATGGCAGGAGCCCAAGGGAGGAGGGAATGTTGGTGGTCCCAGGGGTGGACTGAGTGGGATGCAGAGCAAGCAGGTGGTGGGGAGAGGAGAGGCGCTGAACCCATTTCTGCTGTTGAGCTTGTAAGCACATTGTTACTTCTCTGAGCTGTGTTCCAACACAGCAATTAAAAATATTAAGAGTATTCAAAATGGACTCAACATGAAGGGCACAAGTAGTCATCTTGAATTTTATGCCACCCCTCATATGCTTAAAATTAAGTGTATGCTTAAGTGCTTTCTGGATGGGAATGTTAACTGATAGGCAACATCAAATATCAGGCTGACAAATGTGTATAGGGTCTTACCAGCTTCCTATAGAAAATAACTGGCAGTGCCTTTCAGCCTTGAGAGCTACCTCTCAATAGTCTGGAGTATATTGTTCTTCTGATTAACAAACCACAAGATGGATTTCTTTCCAAACATCTGATGCCTTGCGAATAATTTTCTTAATCAAAATGAATAAGCAGGAAGTACATATTTTACCATTGTTGCTATGATACTGTGAATTATTGAATTTTTTACTCAACTGCTCTTGTGGTTTTGTACAGTTCTAGGAAATACATGAAGAAATCATTCCGGAGAAGGGTTTAATGTGATGTTATAGAAGTTTGGATTCAGCTGTCTACCAGATGCTAAGTCATAAAGAGAGAGAGGGATGTTTCAGAGGTAATGGATTATGGATAGAGTTTGTAGGATTCAGTACTCATTCTTCTTAAAAATCAGTGATTTAAATCAACAGTGATGCTCGCTTGTCTAAGATCACCGTCAGTTACAATTTCTGGTCAATGTGGGAGAACATCCGACCCTGGCACAGCACCGGTACCAGCTGTACAGCTGCTGGTGCAGGTCTTAGGGCAAGAGAGAGAGACTGAAAAACCAGCCAGTGCATGTAGGGGAAAAAGATGTGCTGTGAGTCTGGAGAGTGAATAAGGGAAAAAATGGAAAATTTTGTAACATTTATTGATAAATCCTGCCCAGTCTCTTCACGGAGCACAGCTGTCTGCTATAAAAGTTAAAAGCCAGCACAGATCAACGGCAGAACCATGCAGGGAGAAGTGCGGCTGTACGGCTTCAACAAATCCAGTGGTAAATGTGCATGTCAAAGCACAGAGCTCTGGGCTCTCCCAGGTGCTCCGGGGGCTGCGAGCTTGGTCTTTGCCACCGCGCTATGGCCATCAGACCTCAGGGGAGCAGCTGCTGCAAGGAGAGATGGAATGTTTCACTCTGCCTCCAATTAGTGTAGAATTCAAGCCATGTCACTAGGCTGGCTGGATTTCTCTCTCACACACACGCGTGCTGTCAGAAGTTTCTTGGCCACACCGGGAAGATGGGGAGCGGCCAAGAGAACTGCGAGGAGGAGGGCAAATCCCTTGTAAAGAAAACCAAAGTCAACAGAAATACAAAAAATGAGGTTTTTTTTAAGGCTTGAGAAAGTGGAAGGAAAAGAAAAAGGTGTGCAGGGGGAGGAGGAGAAAAAAGAGAGAAAAGCCACAGAAAAGCTGGGGAGTTATTGATGCTGCAGGATCGCAGACCTGATGGCTGCGTGCTAATTGTGCTTGGTTTATAATAAGCATCAAACTTCAGCCCCAGCTGCATTCAGATGAGCCGAGAACACCTAACAGAGACAGCCTCACAGGCTAAAGCAGATGGCACCATTATTAGGAAAAAACCAGGGAGATTTTGAAATGGGACCTGACTCCAGCCTGGTACTTCAAGATCAATTTTGAAGAGTAAAACGTGTGCAAATATGTCCTCTACAAGGTGAGCCTCTTCTGTCCCTGCTTTTTGCATGAGTATGATAATTGGAGCTCCTTATCTGTACTGAAATGCACCGCTCTCCCTCCTGTCCTCCCTCCCTCCCTCCCTCTCCTGAGTTCTCAGTCCCAGATGCCAAGTTCTTTCAGTGGCTTATCTAGCAGGTACGCATGAAACACAGTGTTAGTTCAAGGACATGTACGAATAAAATAAACATATCACAAAAGGCACCACCTGGTCAATATGCTTAACGTTCTGTGTGACAGATAAACCCAGAAGGAACTGATGAAGCAACAGCAATTGTTACATTTATGGAATAGCTACACATTACTGAGCAACTCAGATGAACACGATTCATCCCTGGTCAGCCCTACCTTGCTGTTATATCACTCCAGGGAAGTGTGTTTTATTCAAAGGCCTGTGGAGCCTGGCTATTAATAAGGGGTCTAAAGTGCACTAAATTGGCCATTGGCAGTTCCATTAAGATGCATAAGTGCGTATTACTCATTTTATAGTTGGTGTGTAATTTGAGCCTTTCAAATTTCCCTTGAAAGTCTTAGCTTAGTTACATATCATCACCTTAAGCAAAAGGGATGAAGTTCAGGGGAGTTTTGCAGTTGGACTCGCTGCTCAAAGTTGTTGTTGGGGCTGAAAGTCTACGTGCGTTCAGGGCACAAAGTACTAGAGGCTGTAAAAGTGTGCTGGGGAAATAGCATGGCTGTTGTTTGTGACAGCCTACTGTGTTAGAGGGACTATTTGTCCAACCCCATTTGGCTGTGCTTCTATTTTGTGCTGTATCATGGCCGCCAGCCCACATGACAGCATATGGCAGCTTTGATTTGTACTTTTAACAGGGTAGTTGGAGAGGACTCCAGGCTAACCTAGGCTATTTTGAGGGAGGCTTGCTGACAAGCCTCCACCCTGAGCTAAAAAATATAGTCCTGTCAGCCATGGGTCCATCTCATTAAATACTGCTGGTTTAAGAAGGCACTGTCAGAAGACAACCTGCCTTGGCTCTCTTCTGTTTTGCCTGAGCACACCGGGATTGTCCAGACCACTGGGTGGTTGGTCCTCGTCTGGCTGAGCACTTTCCCAAGCAGAGAATCTGGGTAAGCCCATGCCGGCAATATGAAAATCACTCTTCAGACCACGACTATGCCTTCAGGAAGGGAAAAACATGGTCCTTTATGGGGACATAAGAACTTATATGTACTTGGGTCATGATGTTCAGATTGTACATGCTACAGCTCTCCTCCCCTCTGGCTGTGCAAATTCTGAGGACCCTGATCACCTTGGCATGAATTATTGAAAGGAACAGAAAGAATGCTTAAAAACAAGAAAAAAATGTCTGTGGTCCAAGATGCTTTTTAAGCATCTCATTAATTCCTTCTTCACTGTGTTGCCTGCTGCCTCCTAGACACTGTGGATAGTCCTTAATTCCATTAACTTTGTATGTAAATGCTTAAGCTGACTACTAGCATCCTGTCACTAGGAACAAACTTCCTTAAGGGGAATTATTACACATTTGTGGAAGTTTTGTAGCCTTTTCTGATGCATCCAGTGCTGGCCACTCGGTGCAGACAGGATTTTGGTTGATTTTGGTTGATTTTGGTTGAGGAACTATTGGCATGGCAATGAGAAGAAGGATCTTTTTTTGCAGCTGTCTTGAATAGGAAAGTAGTAGTAGTATTAAGTAGAGTTAGTACAGAAACAAAGCCTGAGGTTCCGCTTTTTGTCTTGAAGGAGCTGCAATTTAATTTCAGTTGGGATATAGCATGGGAAGGTAATGAAGAAATCAGTGAGAGCAATAAGAACTGAACAAGGCTGGAGCAAAGAGGCACTGGATAAATTATCTTTCTGATTCTCTGGTGAGTGTGTAACACGTCAAAGAACCTGCTTTATGCTTCATAGCAATGTTATGATCAATATTACTGATACTATAGTCATATATGATGTGTGGAACCAACAGAAAGAAAAGGGGTTTCCTGTAGTAATAGGTAAGTTACCAGGCTGGAAAACTTATGGAAACCAAGAAACATTTTGTATCTTGCTGCCTGTCCTTTTGATCGCATTAGTATCTAGTATTAAGATAGGTCATGGCCCTGCTGCCCAAATTGCTGTGCAAACATACCACAACAGACCTTCAGCTAAGTTGTCATGGAGCCATTTTTTTCACTGGAAAATCAATTTAATGCCTCTCTACCAACTCTGTGATACTTTTTTTCTGGGACAGACTTCCCAAACAGCTTGATGGAATGGTTTAGTGGGATGTGGGGAGAGGTGGCGTACAACAGATGATGACTCATGGGCATTTTTTACCTTGTCAAAACCAAGTCATACAGTTCACCTCATTAGGAAATGTCATTTCTCCTTGGGTTTTGAGCGAGGTGAGAGATTTGGGGATGTTTGTGGGAAGATGGACTGGTGGCTGATAGTGGTTTTCTTATAGTAAAATAGTGAGGTTGTGTGTATGTGAATGAGATCGCCACCTCAGATCATTCTGCGTTCATTGACCATCAGTTAATATTGACCACTCTTAGCTTTGGGAAAAGGCCAGTGTTTAAAAAAAAAGAAAAAGAACTGGAGATATAAACTAGTTACATGCAGTCGAGCCCTCATAGAGCATCCCCTGCCACATAAAGTATCACAAAGCTCTTCTTTATGTATGTTGCAATATTTATGTAAGGGAGTGACTTGGAAACAGAGGAGAAAATTGCAAATCATGAAGTCTTGCTGGATTATTGGGGAATATAGTCACATCTTTTGCTTTCCCAAAGTACTTCATGGAGTACAGTGAAAAAATGGCATACTGCTAATATTTTTTCTGTTGGAATCTGGTCTCTGTCGATTAAGTGTGTGAAGAAAATCTGCAAGGATCCTAGTAACACTGGGCAGTATCCAAATTTGCAATTGAGGCACTCTACATACAGAAGAGGAGGGATGAATTATCAGTCAAGAATTCCTCCTGCCTGATTTTAAATTACATTTCTGTGTATTATATTCTCCTGTGTATAGGTAATGCAGAAAATAACTCAGCCTTCATTTCTCTCGGACAGCAGCAAAATACCGCAAAGGGAGTCTACAGCCTGATCTATAGAAGAATCAAAGGACTGCAAATACAAATTCAGTAAAATTCAGAATTATGCAGATCTGAATTTGATTTCACTTATGCCATTTCACTTATGTCACTGTTCTATTTTATTCTCAAAACAATATTTTAAGTTCAGTGTGTGAAAAGCATATTGATTCTGAACAAAAGTGTTCATACAAGTTGCTAATGTGATTTCATTAATCCACTTTAAAAATGTAAACTCATTAATGTTCTTGGTTATTTACAGTAGCCCCAAGGAAGTGTGAAAGGACTGCTTGAGGGTTTCCCTTTGAATAACTTGAACCTCTCAATTTATCGTGGCATACAGATCAGCTTGAGAATATTGTCTTCAACAGAGAGTAGTTGTCAATAGAACACTTTGCGAGGCAGCTCTCTGACAACATGGGGTATGCTCAGCAGAGGCAGGAGCAGGAGAGGACAACCAAGAAGAGAATCCTGATGAAAGAAAAGTCCATGAAAAAGTGTAGCAGGTCTATTCTGATAAGGAATCTGACCTCACAGGTCCTCACATTGGAAGAAACAAAAGTCCTGGACAGTTTTAATCTTTTATTTCAGACTAACGAGGTGCTGTCCCTGCAGCTACTGGCAAATACCCAATGCACTGAGACATCGGTCTTCCCCTGTTACCAAGCTGGTAATGGAGGAGAAATCTGCATGGGGAACCATCGGTCTTCCCCTGTTACCAAGCTGGTAATGGAGGAGAAATCTGCATGGGGAACTTCATGGAAAGCAGCCAGTCAGATCTGGTTTGCATTTGTCCAGAGCGAGAATTTCCTTTGCTACTTATTGGCGTCTGCTTAACATGAGCGAGATGAGGGAGAAAGGCTGTCTGCAGTGAATCAGACTCACTCTGGACAGATAAATCAGAAAGGCAACAGCAGGGACTTAAGTATTGCAATCTGGAAAACAAAATAATAATAAAAAAGGGATTAAAGTGATAATTTTTAGTTGACAGATTTTGTTTGTAAAGCTACAGTCATCTAATGGGGAAAGTGAATATCCTGGATAGCATATATATGCTGCCCTGGAGTTACTTGTTTAAATAATTGATGGGAAATGAAAATACAACTGTGTGTAGGATGACAAGGACATGGACTGTCTCTGGCACCCCCATTTTTTGTGTGTGAATTACTCCAGTCCCACCAACACACTTCTGAGGGAAGCTTTGCCTTCATCCCTCACTCCTGTGGGAGAGCAGGCCAGTATGTTTGAGTCAGATCCATTCCTTACCCGGTAAATCAGCCTGGGTCAGGGATGGGACACCAATAAACTGCTCCTCCTGGAGCACAGCGCTATGTGGTGCGTACAGCTAACCAAAAGAGATATAGCCATTCTGGTCAAGAGTTATATTAACTCTTCATCTTTCCAGGCTTCATCTCAGGGAGTTTGTAAGTTGTGCTGGCTTCCCGGGCAGCCTGCTCATGAAGGAGCTCAAGAAGACAGGGCAGTTTTTTCCTCTCCTGAGGCAGAAAATGCCCCCTCTGAGTCTTACAGCCCAGGTTAGTCCAAGAGGCAGCAAATATGAAAAAGCTTTGTGGAGCTCTTCACTGTGTGGGTGTGGAGACCTACAAATGATAGGTGTGGGTAAATGGGGAGACCTCGGTGTGCCCCTGAAATCTGGGTCAGAAGCCACATCAGCATGAAGACCACAACCAAGGACCGAGCTTTTCTCTTGCTTGCCTCCCCATTTCTACAGCCTGAGCCAGAGTGATCTACATCGTGAAAGAAGCAGAACTTCGTGACATTGGAGATATCCTACAAGCCATACAAAAAGAAAATGATGCCAGGGGTTTAATACAGAATAAGCTTCAGCACAGCAGCAGACTTCATCAATCATTATGTTCTTGGCTCTCATTTTGTAGGCTGACTTCAAAGTCAGCTTTGGTTTATTTGACATAATTACTATAATAGCACTCGTCAGCTTGTTAATGTAGAAGGCTCAGGTATTTGGTATTCAGGTCAATATGCCATACATAGATATTCCCTATCTTTCCACAGTGCTTGTTAGTACAACGGGCAGGAATGGACTAATGTTGTGTGAATAATTTCAGCAGGGCAAGATTATTTAGATCTACTCACCCCCAAACTGACATTATTTTTAAGAGCCATATTTAAATTCATAGGAAGCAGAGAAAACTGCACATATGAAAGGCTGCCTCACAGCAATCTGCAGTTTTAAAGAAATAAACCCTTTGGGAGGGTCTAACTTTTATAATTACATTTATAATTTCTTCACTTCCAGCTCAGTGGAGCATGAAAAAGATCTTCTCCCTCTCTCAAACCCAACCCAAGTACATAGGTGAGAGCTAACTCAGAGAAAAGCAGCACATAATAGTCTCACAGACCTGGAAGCTGAAAGGTGTGGTCTTATTTGATGCCCACATTAATAATCCAATCTCTTCCAAGAATTTAATATATTAGTCAATGCCTATCACGGTTAAGTTTATAGAGCCATTGGGACTTAAAATGGGTCCATAAATGCCCTCCCCTAAGTCACTGTTAAGACTGTAATTAGTTAGGAAATTATTTGGCTTTTCTGTTTCAGGCCTCAGCCACTAGGCTTATGTAATTTTTGGTTGCCTTTATAGAGAAAAAACCCCATGTGGTCTGTGTAATCAATCACCATCAGCAATAAACTTACAGAACGAGAGTTCCTTCTCTCCAGAATATTTTCCATTTTGCCCCAAAAGGCATTTCTTATTTTGTATAAACATTTGAGTGGAAGACTTCTCATCATTCTGGAAGAGAGACTAATACCATTGCCTTTTTTATGCAAAGGAAAATCAGACAAGGAAGAGGTTAAATGATTTATTTTGGTTTCTGGTAGAGTAGCGATGAGAGGTGTATGCTGGCAGATGTGACCTTGGAGGCCAATGTTCTGGGCACCCTCACGTCCCGCAGCAGCAGAAGAATAGGACGAAGCATGAGAGAACAGGCTGTCCTTTACACAGCCTTGGACTGTCTTGGATCACAGGCTCCCCCATGCCTGCAATGTGCTGTGTACACTAAAATATGCTTGAATGTCCAGACGTCTCACATGGCAAGGTAATGTAGCTTTGTAGTGCCTTCATCTCTTCTGTATGAGTATGATCCCACCCTGGAAAAATGCCATGAAATTGAATTCACTTGCAGTAGGGGGAGACAAGAAATCTAGAAGTACAGTCACCTATATACATCCCAATGAAATATGTCTACGAGATATACTAAGGGAATACACAAACCTGTGCCCAGAGACAATCAAAAGCCATGTTGTGGCTCTTATTATTACTGTTATTATTATTGTTATGGTTAAGGTTATTACCTAATATTCATTTATTTTACTTTGGAATTTTTTTGTTGAATTCCTTAACGACTATTATGACTGTCTCTGTTCCTGTGTAGGTGTGTCCATCAGATCAGGGCATGGATAGAAGATTGCTGTTTGATACTCCACACATGTGAAGAGATCTGAAACTTGGAGAGTGGTGAACAAGCAACAAGAAGTCAAGGTAAACACTACACTGCCTTTTGAAGGGTTCTTGCTGAAAACTAGCTGAAGACAAAGCAAATCTTTCTATTTTGTAGGGTGAGGAGTTTATCGAAGAGCAGATCATCACCATTATAGTTCAATTAAAATACGGTAGTGCTTAAGTGTTTTCAGCTCCCATTAGCTGAACATGTGATGAGACGATAGCTGACTATTTAAAGTGACTTGAAGGATTTTTTGGAGATATTTGGGACTGAAAACTTTGCCGCTGTTTCCTTCTGATATGGACATGGTTAACAGGGCTCCATTATCTGAGTTATTTCAAGATTTGTCTAATACCCTCATATGTACTTTAAATTGGCGAGGAAGAAGCCTGAAGCAGAGGAGATGGAGGCCTGCCCACTGTACATGATCCTGGACGGGAGCCTGACTTATCATTCCAAGTTTGCATTGGTTTTATTGCATTTTCAATATGGAACAAAGGTAGTTCTGTATTTTTAATGTTTTTTATAGATCTAATTCTATTTGTGTGAGGGGAATTTTTATGATGTGAACATGTTATATTACCGTTTGTATAACAACAGTCTGATAGGAGTCCAGAGCTATTAACTAGGATTGTCCAAACACTGAGCAAAGGGTAGAAACTGGGGAAAGGATATGAACAGCCATAGCTGCCTGCTCTGCTTCAATCCCTCTGTCCCTTGCAAATATAAGGATCAAATAAAAATTTTTCACATTCACTGCAATTTGATATAGGCTAAATTCACTTCAGGCTTAGATGCCTATCAGATTTTAGCAGCTTTATCATCTCCACTGCAACAGGAAACTTTCATTTGGTTTCCAAGGGACTTGAGTTTGGGTTTCTACTAAATTAAGTTGTTCGAGTATTAGGGCCTCTGAAAACTGTTACTGAACTCTTCCATCCTCCTGCATTCAATTTCATGCTTCTAATTTCTGCACTTCTAATGAAAGGGCTCTTTACTACCAGGCATCTGACTTGAACTGATCTGGCAAGTTGCTGAGAAATGTAAGTTGCAAAAAATTGATATGAATGAAGTTTTCTCCATCAAAAAGGTCTTATGTCAAAAGTGAAGACAAGTCTGCTTTTGCTCTTCTTAAGTACTGGATGTTAGACATTAATCATTGAACTGGAAATCCAATTACATGATTATTAATCAGGTGCATTTTTTTCAACTTGGGGAAAAAAAGGCCAAATGAAACATTAAATTCCACTGGGAAACACTGCCAATTAAAGCAATTAAAGGAGGATGTGGAATTCTTAATTTTTACACTTGGCTAGAAAGATGATTGACTGGGCTTGACTCTCCTGGGCATGGGTGTGCTGGGCAGTTTTTTATTTGCTTCTTAAGATCAAATGCTTCTGTTTCCTATATGAGGCATAATTAATTTTCTTTGCAGGAAACTTTACTTATTATGATATGGGTAGCTGATCAAGTTTAAAATGTTCGATCAGGTTAAGTGATGCCTGTCATTTAACATTCCCACTCATGGAGAGAAGCACATATTCCTTCACTTTCATAACATTTTGCAGACAGACTTTCTGACAGCTGAAGTGTAGCCAGTAAATTTCTTTTCCATTAGTTGCAAATTGTACAATAATATACTAAAGTAATTACACCATAAATCTTCTTGCCATGAAGTTAGGCTCTGCGGTACACACTCATAAAATAGTGCAGTAGCAAATAAAATCACTGCATCTGTATATATTAGTCTTGCAGTAACTTTTCTGAGGGTGGTCTAAAAGATTGACAGGAGTGAATTAGGAGGAACTGGGAGGAATTAAATATTTCTTGGTTTTTATAAGAGAGGGGCTATAGTTCTTCCATAATTAGGGCCACCTTGTAGCTGTGCATGGGTCAGAGCAAGGATTATTGCCAACAATCTCTTTAGATGTGCACTGTGACCTAGAATATAATATTCCCTGGATCATCCAGCATGCAGTGAATCTTAGTTGAAGATCTGAGTCCAACACAGACTGTGTTGAAGCACCTAAGGAGCCTACCTGATCTAGACAGCATACCTCTAGGCTAAGTCTAACCGTTGCATGGCTCTAAAATGCTTTGAAGATCAGGGAAACACAAATGAGAATATTTGCACTAAAAGAAGTAGCTGCCAATACATCTATTTTTCTTAGGTCCCTAGAAAAGAACAGACAGGTACTGTACCTAAAGCACTCTTTCAGCACCTGGATGTGAAGAGTCATCATTTAGCATTCACCACTGTATTGCAAACCGTGGCAATAAAATTACGGTTTCTAGGGAGTTTTGTTCCCAAGGCCAAGGGCTGCCCTGAAGACAAAGCTGCCTGTAACCCTCCTGATACTGCTTGAATTGTGCAATAGGAAAGTTCCTTCCTTTCTGGGAGAGGATAGCAGCAGTGATCCCATCCCATCCCATGCCACCCCATCCTATGCCACAATTTTTTCAAAGACTGTAAAGGTCTCTTTATTTCCAGAAAGACCAGGGGCTGATGCAGTCTTCCTTCAAGCAGTGATAGGTGTTTGCACCCAGACAGCCACGGACGTTTCACAGGACAAGGAACACGTGCTTAAAACTTCTGTACTGACCCCAAGGAATGGGGATGTGCACGTGCACTTTGACTGTACGGCACTTGCTCTGCCTTCCACCTTCTCCAGGTGGGCTACCAGGTCCCCAAGAAGCCATATATTGCTGAAGAGCTCTGGATCCAGCTCTTCCATTGCCCAGCTGGATGCCCTGAGATAAGAACTGCAGACTGGATTTATAGGAGCCCATATCAAGTTCAGTTTGCTACGGTATGCAGGTCTTGGAAGTCAGACTGTGTGAGCTCTGCTCTCTCCCCAGAGCAACGTCAATGCTGCCATTCACTCCTCCTGCATGAGAGGCAGCATTTATGGAGGCTGGGTTATTTCCAGGACCGTTCATTTCTTGTGGTTTGGTGGCACAGGTGGAGAGGTGGATTCATTCAGTGATCAGATTGCTGGAGAAAACAGTGCAGAGGCAGGGCAGGAAAAACTCGTGCCGAAAAAGCCAACACTGTGGCTTCTGATTCTGCATAACACTGCAACCACGGACTTCTGCCCAGGGATCAGCCACAGTGGCAAGTGCACAAGTAGTCCCCAGTGTGGGAGCATTTCAGGTGAATGGGCTTTGCTATTCTGTGAATAATTACCCTCATATAGGCAGCATCTTTAGCTGGGTCTCAAGCAGCAGTAGCACGAAATGGGCATTTGACTTTGATTCATCTGGGAACCAGGCATGTACAGGAGCACTGGAGAGAGATTTTCCCTGCACATCAAGGCCCAGGAAGTACATTTGATTATATTCACTATATTTGGTGTGGTTTGCTGCACTCAGTCATTCAGCTGCAATTAGGTGGTTAGAGAGTCATCATTAATCTTTGGCTCCGTGCTGCCTATCAATCTGTTCCCTTGCATAGCTTATGGCATTATTCTGAACATTTTGATTAGGAAATATCCCTTCCTTGGAGCTGTTGCTGGTGGCAGGATTTCTGTGTGCACCTCCTGTCAATAGCTAAATCTCTTCTATTCAAGGCTCTTTTGGAGCACTTGTCTCTCAAATGACAATTATTATGTGTCTTGTCTGATTCAGACATCTCTCAAAACCCTGCTGAGTTGGTGCCCTGACATTAGACCCCCAAGAAATTGCTTGTTCCTTGACATCTAAGCATATTCCTTGATGAACTTTCTGATTTTTTTTCTCCCATTAGAATTTCTTAGGTTGTTCAGATTCATCTAAGTTATCTCCTGCTTTCCTCCTTCCTAAAAATGCTCACATTCTTATTGCCCTTACTATATTTCAAGTGCTTTGAATTAGATTCTGCACTCACTGGCCTTCCTGCTTTTCACTTCTCTCCTTCATAAATAATAATAAAGGAAAAACAGGGGACATTTAATTGTACTTGTGATGGGGAAAGAACGTGTTAGAACAGCCACTGTGGGGATGGCAGTGGGAAACCTCTGCTCTTGAGGGAGCTCTCTTCCAGGTCAGGACACTTACAGGCAGTTCTTAATTCTCCAAGCTTTTAACTGATGAAAGAGGCCAGTAAGTAAGTGGACTTCTCTCTGCCTGCATCATTCTCTCTGGAAGCTTTAATCTTGTTTAGCCCTGGTCTTTTATGGACACACAGTTCATTGGTGATATCTCCTACCACGGAAGAAGACCTCAATACATCATAGGTAAAGCTGATCTTTATCCATGTAGTGCTCAGTCACCCTGAAGAAATCACCCTCTACAAGTTTATGGGGAATGTTTTACACATATCTAATCATCCTGTTGCATTCTATATCACAGATGACATTCCCTTTGAAATCCCCAGGATGGTTTCAGGTAGCTATGAACTTGAGGATTGTTTTCAAGTACTAGTAAGACTAGATTCAACCAAGATAGGAACTATAAACCAATCCTTATGCTATATCATGCTGAAGATCACCACAAAAGACAATTGGGAAGTGACGGACAGAATCCAAGCAGTTCGTTTATTTCTGTCCATGCACAAATCAAAAACAAATCTCTGTCTGAAGTAGTTTTTCATTCAAATCCCATTCTTCTCCCTCACTAGAGTCAGCATATATTTTGCCTGGTAATAGAGCTGTCCAGTCACTGGAGATGCTGTCACTCTTCCATTTTAGATCTTCCAAGATTAGAGGTCTTCCTTAAAAAAAAAAAAAAAAGGCGCAAAAATCTGTTATTCATCTAAAGTATTGGATATGCTGAAGAATGTGATGTGAATGGAGCTATGAAGAGATTGGACTTGACAATCACTGCGTTTTTTAAATCTATGGATCTCTCTCTCAGTTATACCTTCCTGCAGATGAAAAAGCATTGAATGAAGCTGTAAAGCTGGGCATTTTGTGGAGTTTAACATAAATGAGCATTAGGTCCTCTGAAGTTTTATTTTCCTGGGAGTATTTCTAGTACATCTTTTAAGCTTCCTTGAAGTTCAACCTTTTTTGTGTCCTTGTTTAAACAAATGTGGATTGTGCTCTATTATGTTTGTGTCACAGATATAGGAGACGTGGGAAACTGAGCTGAGTTTTGAATATTTTTCCTCTACTCCTTTGATGAGATATTGTATCAAATTGATTGTCCCTTATATATTAAAGTTGCAATATGTCCATTTTAATAGCTCCCATC
Source organism: Astur gentilis (assembly GCF_929443795.1). NCBI lineage: Eukaryota > Metazoa > Chordata > Aves > Accipitriformes > Accipitridae > Astur > Astur gentilis. The sequence goes on from NC_064888.1 coordinate 33,024,980, forward strand.
ACCTGCACAAACCTCTGCCCCAACTTTTAATCAACAAACTAAATCCTGTGGACATGTACAGTATAAGGAATAAGAGGGAAAAAAAAAGGAAAAAGAAAGAAACGTGTCAGACAAGTAAATGCGTATGAATTTCCTATGATAAGCATTTGCAGTTACTTTAGCAATAGCTAGATTTATTACAAATGCTATAACTGTAGCACTGAAATTAACCAGTAGGAAGAGAACAACATAAAATTAGCCATTAATCTTTGTACATCCAAGACTGTCATGAGAAGAAAAGAGGATGAGAGACTCCTCACTGTCTAAAGTCCCTGCTGTGCTTTACTTTCCACTGCTAGATACAGAGAAGCAAATCCAAATAATTCACGGCATATTTTGCCTTGTTTTTATTTACATTTAGCATCAGGATGCAGCTGTACTGACTCTTCCCAAGTAAGACAAGGTCATATTCATCATTCCATGTTTAAATAATCCTTGCATTTTCAGTCTCTGGTAGTACACATCCTACTAGACCATTAAACGATCATCTCTGTTGGATTTCTATAAAATTTTTCATTTTTCCTGCAGCTGATGAAATGAATAATGATGATGTACTTCTTACCAAAAGCATCTATCATTTAAACTCCCACACTTCCCCAAGCTTTCAGTACTGCTAAAAGTCAACTTAACACCTTTATATCTTCAATTCATGAAGACTGACAATAGTGTTTAAATGGAGTCCAAAGGGTACCTCCAGGTATGTGTTATTTGGGTTAAAATCTGGACTGCTTTGTCAGAAGTTCAGTTTCCTCTAGAGTTCAGGCTTTATGGTAATCTAGGTAAATTCTCTGCAATTACAGAAAATCAGATAAAAGTTTTTCTATTAGCTCCTAGGAGAAAATGCTTATTGGGCAAGGAAGCTGGGAAGCTTTGCTTTATGAAATTGCGTTTTCTCTGTCTTGCTCTCTTTCTGGGAACTGCAGAGATATTAAGCACAAGACTCAATTTGTTTTCTAGTTCCATGGTGGAATTCACCTAACTGAATAAGTACTAAACAAGTTTAGATTGCCCAATTCTTAAAAAAAAAAAATTACTAAGGTGTCAGCTGAACTAATGCTGGTAGGGACATTATATTTTGTAATATCCAGGTGATTACCAAAGCTGGGACAACCCATGGGAAAAGACAAACTGCCTGGGAAAGGTAGAACAGGCCGTTATTGGCAGAGGTTTTTCAGTGTTGATTCACAGTCCCAGCACCAGTAGCCAGCCTCACCAGAAGCCTTCAGAAGGTTACTCCACTGTGTGTGTTGTTTTACACTCTTACTGTCATACTTTATGTGTCCTGGTGGTTCCTACAGGAGTAATATAGGGACCTTCCAGTGGAAGGTGACACTTTGGCAAAGGTTGAAAGGGATGAAGTTGATTCATGCCAATAGACTAATAGTTAATGGCATTAAGAGCTGGAATAAACGCATTCAGCTTGTATTGTGCCTTGATCCAAAGGATGTGCTTACCCATTCCTCACATAAGTCAGGGTGTCAGGACGTTTTGCAGATGGGGTGGTTGTGCTGAGCATCACTCAGGAAGCACAGAGGGAGATGCTGTTTTTCTAGAAAAGACTTCCCTAGCATTTTTGATTGGCTCTTGGCAATGACAATCTTAGGCACTAAAAGGAATCCCAGGAAGATACAGACGAGTCACATTAAAAATAAAAAATAAAAAAAAAAAAGAGAGAAATTAGAAAATAAAAAGGGTTGAAGCCTATGGCTGTGAGACAATCAGTGCAGGAGACCATTTGGCAGGTTTAGCAGAAGACTATCACGTGTAGCATCGGGAATTCATGCTAACGTAAATAGCAATTTGCATGATTAAATTTTAAATCTGACAGCAGCTTGGTTCAGTATAGTTTGTACAGTCTCATTCTGTGTGTGTGTGTGTGTGTGTGTGTGTGTGTGTGTGTATGTCTTATACTTCTGAGTATATTAGCCAATTTCAGCTAAATCAGATGAAGGGGTCCAGGATGGTAGGACTTGGGATAATTCAATTCCCATGAGGTTTTTGGAACATAGCAACTACGGATTGTGCCAAAGTGAAAACTAAGCACTCTGAGAAATTGTATTTGTTCCTTGGTTGTACATCACTTACAGGATATTCTCAAAAGAAATGAGGAGACCACAGGAAATGCTTTTAAGCTGATATGCCGGAGGCTTAGAGCCATGTTAGCTTTCTGGTATGGGTGAAAATCACTTTAGAGTGCTTCGATGGTATAGCAACGCTACTCGTGAGATCACTTGAATCCCAGCTTTTCTATGTTGCCTGCATTCTGCCTGGTAAAATATCACAAACATGGAGTAAAGCAGGAGAGTGGTCTCCACTGGAGACATATCTGTAACATCAGAAACTGAGTACAGGTAGAGCAAAACCCAGTATGCAACATTAAAATGAAATGGAGCACAGCCTAAGCAAGGTGAATCATACCGTCAGTCCTTAAATTGCAGTCAGGGAGATGTTCTGGTCAAGGACCAGCTCCAGTCTTTCTGCAGTCGTTATTATTTGTACAGCCTGTGCATGTAGGAGCTCAGCCATGGCTGATGACCCCACCAGTCTGCACTGTGCAGATCTGAAAAAACCTAGATTCCACTGATTCCACCCCATGGAGGTAAGCATATTCTGCTTTATTTTTGTTTTCATTGTACATGCCACTGTTTCCTCATCTTTACTGCCTCCAGGGAGAAAAGGAAAATATTAAATGTCTCATCTTGGGCAAGAGAGAATAATTCAGAGATTTTCACCTCAGTACAAGGCTTCAGAGTTGGTTCTTTGTTGGTAAACAGTACCATATACCTCAGGGTTTGCAGAAAGACACTGAGAGATTTCATCTGCTGATTGAAAATTTAACTGAGAACTCCTCCTCCAGCATGGGTGGATTTCAGAGGAGCCATGGGCTTAAAAGCAAACCAGAGTGAAGCTGGGGTGTGTCATCTGGTCTCCCTATAGATATGGAGCAGGAATAGGGGAAATCCTGGAGCTGAGCTTTCCACTGACCCCCCCAGAGGCTGTGAAACTCTGTTCTCTAGGAATCAAAAAGAAAACCAGGTGCTGGAATTGCAGCAAGCCTGCAATAATGGCTGCATGCTGGCAGCTTCCCATAGTGAATGATGTCTTTATTTTGCTACAGAAAGCGCTTCAGGAAAGCTGTGGAGTGTGACTGAGGACTAGGTTAACCCTCTAACAGAACTGCAGACTCAGGCTGTCTGAGGGACTAGACAGCAGCAAAACTTGATGGAGCAAAACTTGCTTCTTCCTCCTATTTCATCACACAAGAACTCCTGATTGATAAAAGTCATGGCTTGCTAGGAGGGGCCCATTTTTTTTTTCTAGACCTTTCTCATAATTAGCTCAGTTGTCTGCCAA